>NC_139253.1:48729738-49290845 GCF_977018435.1 Lepisma saccharinum
GTCAATAATGCCAGACGATTCCGTGCAAACGTCAAATCGCGCCTAACTTCAATCAGTGTTGCCAAGGCTCAAAATATAAATAGTGACCCTCGTACATCAATGTAAAGATTAGATTCTGGAGAATACCTAGATATTTTACTCATTATTAAATTAGTAAATTATATTCTCCAGAATCTAATCTTTACAGTGATGTACAATGTACATGTAGATCTTGTGCAATTTTGCATTTCATCTTACGTTGTGTGAAAAAGATACCATACATCTCAAATGCATGTTCTCTAGTAGAAATTCAAGTGAGAGATGCAGACTCAACCAGGATTGGAACTGGTCTCTGGCATACTGTCTCATTGCTTCCCCAACTGAGCTGCTGAACCAGCACTGGTTTCAATTAATTTTTTGCTTCTACTGTTCAGTTTTACACAAATTACAAAAAACTGACAAAAACTTTATTATTGAAACATGGCAGAATGGTTGAAGTGCTGACGTGGAGTGCAGGAACTCATAGGTTCAGTTTCTGGTAGGTGTTGTCGTTTCTTATTTTTTTCGAGGGCCTGGGTTCGAATCCTGACCTAGACATGGCTGGTCTTTGTGAATGTCCCTTCATCAATTTAATCATATCATCACTCATCCTCATCTTCGTGGTTAACCAAAAGTGGCAGAAAATCAAAGTAAAATAAACCAAATGAATCAATCAATTCTTTTCTTTTTTTATCTCTCATTACGTCGATAGTGAATTGAACCCTATTTGTGTGGTCTTAAACCTTTCTACTTGTGACATGCCAATAAAAGAAAATGTTAACCACTCTCCTACAAAAGTCTCATTTTTATAATATATAAGATATAACTCATGTCTTAACTAGATCTTATGTATAGAAATTTGATTTGGATGATATACATGTTTTTTTATTTTAAAAAAATAAAAGGACCATTATTTGTCTGCAATGTGAGACTGTGATAATCCTCTGTTCAGCAATGCTGCAAGTAATTTGATGAACAACATTAGTTCAGGAATTAATGCTTGTGTCATAAAAGATATGATAGAGGATATCCTGAATTGTGACATCATGAAACAATATTCCACTCTACACGGTGTCCCATGTAACTTGACAAATCAAAATATTGCGAGAAATATGCATCGAACGAAAAAATGTTCCGTATGAAAGTATGATAGTGTTGTGGGGCAAGTCACCTACGGTACAATGAACCCATCCTGCCTCCCCCGTGGTGTGCACACATTTCTTATTCGTTTGATCATGTTTGCACGGGTTGTTGGCACATCTTGATATACATACTCTTTCAGATATCCCCACAAAAAGAAATCTGGCGAGGTAAGGTCTGGTGATCTGGCAGGCTAATGCACCGGACTGCCTCTACCGATCCAACGACCATTGTACATGTGGTTTAATTCCTCCCGTGCTACTATTGCATTATGTGCTAGACAACTGTCCTGTTGGAACCACGTGTGCTGTCGCAGTGCAAGGTTTATGTTATCAAGCAATGTTGGTAATTCCTCATGCAAAAACGTTCGATATTTGTGCCTGTCCAAAGTACCATCAATAACATATGGACCAATCAGTTTGTCGCCTATGATTCCTCACCACACGTTAACTGACCAAGAACATTGATGTTCAACTTCACGCAACCAATGTGCGTTTCCCACACTCCAATAATGCATATTGTGACGATTAACCTGACCGTGGTTTGTGAAGGTTGACTTGTCGGAGAAAAGTACTCTACAAAAGAACTGCTAGTAGACTAGTATTTGTTTGCGTGCCCATTCACAAAACATCACTCGATTGTGAAAATCATTGCCATGAAGTTCCTGATGCATGGACATGTGATAGGAATGAAATTTGTGACGTTTCAATATTCTCTAAACACTATTGCGAGAAATTCCTGAATGTGATGGTATGACTCGCATACTCGCCTGGTGATTATAAGCCACCGTGGCTAGGACTGCAATTTGATTATGCTCTCCAGTGGTAGTTGCTCTACTAACCCTTTTTTTTTAGGTTGTACACTTCCTTCGGCTAGAAACTGTTTGACAACTCAAACAAATGAAGAAAGCGATCGTAGCCTGTCAGGAAAACGTTACGCATAAAGGGTCACAGCATCATCGATGTTCCTTCTGCATTCACCATAAATAAGTATAGTTTTAATTTTTTCTTCTACGGATAGATAATCCGTAATGTTGAATACTCTATTTGACTGTGTCATACGACTCTGTGTCGTTCACTGACTTTTTATAGTCAGTCCAGTCGCACTGCACTGACTATACAATCACCGACTACTGAGAGCACGAGCACAATGCTTCTAGGCCACAGTATCCCTCCTCACACACTTGCCAGCCACTGCATTTGCGAACACAACCAACACGTTGTGCTTACAGCCAGGGTTGGAATTTTGCCCCCAGGTGGGTTTTTCGTTTGTTTTTTTTGGTTTTTTTTTCAGATAAAACCTGATTAAACCCAGGTAAAACTGGGTTTTATTGTGTTTTTTCATGTTATATTTATAAATATATATATATTTTAAATATGAAATACATTTTCCCTGATAGTAATATATTGGAACATTGAATTTGTATTGTTTTAGTTCACTGAATCAAAAACTATTTAATATTTTCTGTTAACATAGTTAAGAATTGACAATCAAGGTCTTACACCTTGAAATGATTAAACTAAAAACATACATAACCAATGCCGCAATAGACCATTGAGGGTCCAGGCCTACCTACCGACTGCCGGCTGCACTCCCACCTGATCCTATTCTGAGGTGGGAGATCATACAACCAGTTGCAGGGTGACGTGTGGTCAGCACAAAGAACTCCCAGTTGTCGTTAAAACAAGTAGGTTTTTATGACCGGGTTACGCTACTCATTCGTAGCTCCCAAATTTAATCATGATTGTGAGTATTCATCATAAACAGGCCGAAATCTCAGGAGAAAAGCTGTTACGTTTCCACAAGGAGACTCAAAGCTGCACACATCCCAAAGCCGGAGCCTAAAGCATGACCGCACAGCCACAGTGCGGGACAAATGATTAAATTATCTAAAATACCATGTCCTGAAAATTTTGACCAACAGTTTGATTCTACTCTTGTAGGATGGCGTAACAGTTAATAGGTCTGTGTTCAGTTCCCAGGGTTGCACATTGCAATACTATACTAATGCTTGATAGCTGTGGTGGTTTAGTCAACCTCCGTGGCAGAGGGGTTAGCACAGCATGTAGCACAGCATGCTGCAATGCCAGGGGTACTGGGTTTGAATCCTGGTTCAGATGTGGATGTTTGTCCGAATGATAATACAGAGAAAATACAGAAAATTGAGAAAATAGAGAGAAAAGAGGGGGGGGGGGATACTACTGCTTAGCGGTATTACTTTTATTACGTAAAAAAAAGTAGACAGGCTGGCCAACTGCCATGCAGAAGATCCAGGTTCGAATCTTGGGGTGGGTGATCTAAGGTCGGAATTTTTCGGTCTTGTCCCTGCATAAAGCAGATGTGGAACTCACCCAGTCTCAAACAATGGGTTCTGGAGGGTAAAGGCAGCCAGAGTTTGGTTGTGATCACATCACCTCCAAAATGGCCGAGATCAAGAATATGTCAGGCCCTACCCCATATCCCCTGAATGTGCCTTCATGGCGCGGTGCTATATCAGGGTGGCCACTCTAGGACCATGATAAAATGCAAGTATAATTCCAAGTTTCAAGGTGAACTTTCCAAAAATTGAAGGTCACCAGAAGATGTTTTATCTTTTTCAACCTTACGTATTACCGCTTCTCACCACCCACACACATACACACACAGATATATTAACAATATAAAGGGTCTGTGTGATTCCAATGTATCCAAAAATTCTAAATCAATTCAAATAAACGGCACAAATGTATATTCCAAACATTAAATTTAAGATGCGGAGGTTACACTTGGACTTCACATATTCAGACTCGAAATACTTCTGCAAACACAAGTTACTAATGTTACGGGATATACTAATGTATGAAAAATTGTTAATTGTATAAAAATTTTAAGCTGAAATTTACCTATTCAACTTCAGGATATATTATCTTGCAATAATCTTCCATCTATCAGATAGATTGTTCTACAAAGGACACTAAGAAAATAAACTGATCAAGAGAATTCAGTTTTATTTTTCACGTAGCTTTCTTTTCCTTCCTCGATAAATATAAAATTGATCGGTTAAAAACTTGTCTTGGAGCATTTATAAATTCAATTCGATGTGGTTTGATTGATTGAGTTGGTGTTTTTAAGTCCACTTTATGCACAGAAAGGCTAATTGGGACTGGAACTTCAGTTAAAAGTGGTATCGAACCCGGGACCCCTTGATTAAAAGGCAACGATGGTACCACTGCACCATTTTGGATGCCCACAGTGGGATATGGATTTAATGAATGTTGCAATTTTTCACGTCTACGGAGAAAAAATCATGAAGAATTCATGCAGAATTCCCGGAGCCAACTATTCATGCATAATTCGCAGAATTCAAGGAATTCCCGGTGAGTAGCCACCCTGGATATGCACAGGGAACTTTGCTATAGAACATATGGTAACTGCACACACACTTTTAAATCTGCTTCAATACAGTTTGTTCACAGTTGTGTTTTCCCATTATTTTTGTGGATGTTTCAAGTTTAAATATCTCCTCTGTGTATTAACCATGCTAAAATTATAAGGCTGACATATTTAATTGTCTTGACTGATTTCATCCAAATGGAATACCGTATCCATCCTCCAAAATATCTGGTTGCTATGAAACTAACAGTTCCCATGGACAAAACATTAGTGGCCCCCATTTGGATCCCAACATACATATGCACTATATTGTTAAAGAAATTCATTGTCAAGCCATATCTTAAGAAACGCCCTAAAATAATTAAGTATCTTTTCTTAATGTCCAAAAACGTAGTTTATGCAGATATTTGAAAGTGGCATCAGAATTTGGAGCTACCTCAGAATATGAAAAATCAATTTTTCATTCACAATCTTGAAATGCTTTCAACAAATGCAAATGCAAAATAAAATCATTCCCTGTGTGTACCTATTTGTGACATGAATTGCAGCTTAAAAACTCTAAAATTGCTAAAGATAATGTGGTAATGTCCTAACGTAGTTGAGACTTGGTTTTCTTAATCTATGAAAATCTAACCTCAAGTATTTGCATAACTTAAAGCTCTCGCAAAGCATGTAAATCAGTCTGTCGTCCACCATCTTTAAACATGGTGACAAATTTTTCTCAAATACAATGTGACACTAATCATTTGAGTTATCTTGTAACTCTTAAGAATTGCAACTCAAAAGGTTTACATTTATGGCATAATGTATGTTACCACCACTCCTCTCCAAAACTATGAAATATAATTTTAAAAGTTTTACTGCAAAATTGCAGACTGATGGATTATCTACAATGACTAAGTTTAGTTCTTTATACTCTGAAAATGCATTGTAGACAATTTTGGGGAAAAAGATCATGGTATAGAGTGTGTGTGTGTGCATCATGAGGAAAATCAGTTTTTCATTCACCATCTTGAAACACATTGTTCAATTTCACTCAGATGTCACATTGCAGTCTGTCAAGTTTTCTAGCTGCAGAAACATGTTATCATGGTCACTAAATAGATAATAGTTTTTCTTGTATGTACGCATTGCTTGCATTGTAGAATGCAACTGTATCTTTAGTAGTCAAAATGAAAATAAATGTCTGTGATAAAGGGAGCGTGTGTTCTCCTGAAACGTCACAATGGAAAATCGTTTTTCTGATGCTTGTAATAACCGTAAACTACAGGAAAATAACACTAAATAGATGACTTGTCTTTCTTTGCCCATCCACCCCACCCATGCTCCTCCTAAATCGTGCATTATGTTTTGATAATTTTATTGTGAATTTACAGTGCAAGTAATGTCACAATGCTCCTGAAAGTTTTATGCGCAAAGCTCGAAATTGTAGTCTGTAAAAAGGTTTGAAAATATCAAAAATGGTCAAAATATGAAAGTATATGTATGCATTGTATTTACTTGAGTACCCCACACCCCCTATTTTTAAGATAAAAAGAAATCATGGTAGATTATGAGAGTGCTATACTGCTTGGGCATAGAGCTCCTAACCACAAATATCATTTATCCTACATGGGCAAGCAACCCATTACGTTCAATCAATGCACTGAACTGGAGGGAGGGAGGGGTCGCTTTCTCATTAAAAGGCATTGGAAAGATAACAGAAGATTTGCACACATACTAAATTTTGAGAAATGAAATGAATCATTTGAAAAGTGTTTGGTTTAATTATACCACAATTAACTTTATACTGCTTTCACGACATTTCAATAACAATACTCAATTCTTCTTTGTAATGTTTTATTCATGGAAAAAATTATTGTAAAAGTTGATGGTCACAGCTGAAACTATGTGGTTTGCGCACATACGGAAATGACTGATATCTAAAGTGCTACCACATTTCAAAATTATAAGCTTTGTTCGTTTAAATGTTTTATCTAAATATTTCAGACCCTCTTGATTTTTGTTTCTTGGATATATGTTTGTATTATTTCTGTTAAAAGTCTATTTCTAGCATGATTTGAGAAAAATATTCTGAAAAAACCCACTGTGACTTGTACCACATTAATTATTTTGAGTATTATAAGCTTGGCTAAGCTTTTATTTTACAAGTTTTCTCAAAATGTTGACAATTCTAGAACCTTACAATTATTTAAAGCAATAATTTACAACATTTTCTGAAAAAAAAAAACAACAACACATTTTTAGTGGTTTTTTTCAAAGAAAAACCTGCATGGGGAAAACTGGGCTGGGCCCACCTGGGCCAACCCTGCTTACAGCACCACCTATCAATCATGAATGGAACAAAATGTGTTGGACAAACCTTTGTTTTTTCGGACGTCGAATTCGAATCTGCAATAAAAAAAATAGTGGTTCCCTTTTAACATTTCAAGGTTGCCTCCTGTCCCACTCCCCTGAGAGTGGCGGGGTGGGTTCATTGTAGCATAGGTGACTTGCGCCCACAATACTATTACACGAGTACTTTCATATGGAACATTTTTTTGTTCGATGCATATTTCTCGTGATATTTCGATTTGTCAAGTTACTTGGGACACCCTATATAAATGAACTTGTTTGTTTTGTGGAAGAATATTGTTATTTCAGGTAGCAAAAGAAACAAACTGAATCCAATGAACATGATATCCATAGTTAGAAATGAAAGAAATAGCTGTA
Organism: Lepisma saccharinum; assembly: GCF_977018435.1. Classification (NCBI taxonomy): domain Eukaryota; kingdom Metazoa; phylum Arthropoda; class Insecta; order Zygentoma; family Lepismatidae; genus Lepisma; species Lepisma saccharinum. Next base: position 48,736,981 of record NC_139253.1, read on the forward strand.
TCGAAAGAGATAATTTGCTTGTTCTGTTGCAGATTAAGTTTGCCCTTGTGCATTTAAATTCATAATGTGTAAGAAGTCATCTCCATCTCTGTGCATAGAGTTAGCTTCTACAAAGTAGGTAACTGCAATATTGCAGGCCAATGAGACGCTTGTGTCGGGACCTACAGCCAGTTTAGTCCTCTGTAGGACTGTTCTTTGGTCTGCGTTATGTTCTTATATGTGCTGATCACCCCCTTTACAGCCTCAGCTTTTAACCTAAAGCCCTACCGGCCAAAGAGTAAACTTCAAGAAACCCAGATTTTTTTGGCCCCAGTTGTGGAAGTTTCAAGGGGGGAAAGTGATTTTTGTCCAGAAGTACACAACACCTTCTGCTGTCAACATAGACCCTTTGCTCGCATTTCAGGGAAAGCCAGGGAATCAGAGATCCGTTCGCTTGCTACACAGCAGCAACCATTAGACTTTGCCGTCCCTGGCTTTGTTGAAGGTGCCGTGCCACTGTTTCGAAAATGACTCGAAATGAAAAGGTTGTTAACGCAGAACACCATGATAATTTCTCCTCACCATGGCAACTGGACTCTGATATAGATATGTAATATCTCATTTCAAGACCTTTCCAATTCCACCTGACTCATTTCTACAGGTGCTCTGATTGTTGAAATATCACTATTTAAAGTTAACAAAGTGTTGAAAAAAATTGTCAAAATCGCACAATTTACACCCCTGTAATTTTGGAAATGCAAAAGATATGGATCTTCAACTTTGCATATTTTCCTACCTCAGGTGGCCCTTTCAGTATGCTAAATTTCTGAGGTTAAAAAAGTGGCCGCGGTGGCTCAGTTGGTAATGCATCTGACTACCATGCTAAAGGCCCCGGGTTCGATCCCAGGCCGATTCAAATCCGTGAACTTTTCTAGCGTTGGAAGCGGCCCGGCACCTACCCAGCAGCGAATGACATGGGTACCTGGGGGAAACCCTGGGGGGTAAAGGCAGTCAGGGGCATGATGCTGATCACATCACCCCCACTCACGACTGGATCAAGAAAGTGTGGGGCATTACCCCCTCTCCCCCTATACACCTTCATGGCATGGTGCTAAGCACAGGGGAGCACTTTTCTTTTTTTTTATGTGAGGTTGTAAAATGGCTGTTATTGGTTGATTTCACATGTGGTGGGCCAATAATATTGTGTCTGAACTGAAATAATGACTTCCGAAATGAACATTCATCTTTAAAGTGTTAAGTGATGATGAGTATCATTAATTAATTGCTAAATTCAGTTAATTAAAACATAGTTTGAAATTAAGATATTGATAGTGATTTTTCAAATCTTTTTGTTTAAGTGTTATTCTATTTTATACATATTTTTTTTTCAGCAACAAAGAGACATTGGCCTGGCGTTGCACTGTTCTTGCAAAATATATTCATCTTCGTTGGGTCACTTGTATACAAGTTTGGACGATCAGAAGAATTGTGGGGCTAGGAAAGTGTATAATTCATAATATAAAAAGTGATCAAAGTGCTTTTTTCTTTACTGTATTGTGTATTGTTGTGAAAGAATGGATTGTTCTGATTTATTTTTAGTTGTTCATTGTATATAGCTGAAACAACTTGAGAAGTATTTTTTATTTGACATCTATTTAATGTAAAGTAGTGGACTTTATATATTTATATATAATGGCATATGGTATTCTCTGTACAATTTGTAAATAGCCAGGTGTATAATTTCCTTATGTTTAAGTTTCCTTGTCATAACTTCCATTGTTAATAGGACATCATGCCTAATAATAAACAAACAGATTGTACTTCGTGAGAAAATTTAATACTTAATCTGATAATTTCTCATGCTAAATTAAATAAATACTGTGATTCAGGGAAATGTATCAAGAAACTGATAACTTTTTTGCAGAACTATTTATAAATGTGTGTTATGATATACTTTGTAATGCCTTCCTTTTTTGACATATATCAAATGTATTTCAGTTCAAGCAATTCATCTGTGAGGTGGCATTGAAAGATTCCTTTACTTGTAAAAATTAAATTGTAATTGTATGATTTAAGATATGTATATATGAACAAAATATCCCCGAATTGAAGAATTCCATGACATTATCAAACTATTGTTGTAAATAGTATCTTCCTATGCACTTAATGCTATGTGATGATTCATTTACAAATACTACAGTTACCTGCAGCCATCCAGACCTTATGTTCCCAAATATCTTGATAACATTATTCTAGCAGCCAGTGTTCCATGTGCGCAAGTACTATATACCTAAATGAGTGGGAGTGAATTAACTGTTAAGGTATCATTTGATAGTGAATATATCTGAAACACAAAATGAAAATTACTAATGATTTTCCTTACATTAAATATTATATTATGTGCTTCAAATACAACACTTTTGATTTTTGAATGTTCAGAATCTGCTATATTCTTGATGTCTTTCATAAAAGAATGCCGGAAGTGCAGGAAGGTATTTAAATCACTTCCTAAATATTTAGTGCAATAATATTTAGTAACGAAAACAAGTCTATGTTTGTATCATAGCCAGTTATTTTTATATCTAATTTTTCATGTGGTAATCTCTTTATTCATACATGTGCTATGCACTGAACCATCTTTAAGAATTCAATAGTATGGCAAATACAACAACTAAGTTACAGGCTGTGATTTTCAGTGTTGCAGTATTGCTTACCATTCTAAGTAGAAGTTGTTCTAAGTTTGTTCGATTTGTTGATCCTTCTTTTCTTTGGGTTTTCCTAATACATTTCTTACATAAAAAGGCTGTTCGTGAACCTTATTCTTTTTTTTTTTTCACTGACAGTACTTTTATTTTTATGTTAAATCCCATACCACAACAAGAAAGCAGTTGGTTGGGTGATTATGTGATTCATGCCACCCACAGAAATAAGGACGACAAAACCAGTTAGAGTTTATTAGCTAATGTATTGTAGTATCAATAATATACAATATATATTAAGTAAATAATATATATATATATATATATATATATATATATATATATATATATATGTATATATATATATATATATATATAATATATATATACACACAATATGTAGTTCTTGAGTGAAAACCGTACTATTTCTTAACAATTGGAATAATTCAAGACATGCATTTTGCAGGAGTTACAATTGAAGTGAGCTAGTGACTAAAAGTTATATTATTTATTCTAAAGGTGCCACCAAAAAGCTTATATATATTATTTTCGATGTTTTTTTATAGAGTGAAAGGCAGAATATGAACAGTAAATTGTGTATCATAGAGATGCAATCTGTCTTGATCAGCTAGTTAAATAATTTCATATATATATTTTAATGTTAATTTTGATAGCTTTAGTTTTTGTAATTTTACTTTTTCCTTGTCAAATTATTTTTCCTATAAAGCAGAATAATATTTGTTGCAGAGAACCAGCTTGTATTTTATGATTTCCATAGTGAATATGTGTGTAATGACTTTTTTGTAACTTTGATGTGTATTCCTCCTATTCACGTGAAACACTAGCCCAGATTTTCTGTCAAAATTACAACTATTTCCTGTGCCATTTTATACACACCAGTATGATTCTTTCATGCTGAGAATTTAGTTATGAGTTATAAAATTCAAGACAGTATTTACAAGATAATAATATAATACAAGTGACTATGTCGTTGAAATACATAATTTTAAATTTACACTGTGCGAAAATACTTTGAAAAATGAAAGTAGAAGGGGAAATAATTATTTATTATTTTTTAATTTAATTTTTCTTATTCATTATTTTCATTTATGCTCATTCATTTACTATTGTCTCAAACAGTGAACTTATTTCTTCATTCATTGTAAACTAAAACATATATTTTGTTAGTATTTGTGTAGACAATGCTCATATTGTATGTCAGTGCAAGTCGCAAGAAATACTTCTATTCATTAATTTACAAAAGTATGTTGGGTTCTGTTAAAATACCATCTTGCTAATAAAAAAAATCAATTTGAAAATCTCCTGTGTATGAAAATACAAGAAACATGTATTTCCTGTGTTATATTAGTTGATGGTTACAGCACTCACAAATTATGATTTTCTTTTGTCTTTCATAGACTGGATTTAGCATGATAAAAATGTAAGTGACACTACAATTATTTGCGCTATTTTTGAAAGTACACATTTTCAGTTATTTTTTAAACATGTTGCCTTGTTTGCAACAATATGCAAAACTTCGTTGAAGAGTTTACTTCTTACACAAATATATAATAATTATGTGTAACTTGCAAAATAATTTACTCATCTATTGATTTCGGTGGCTAACAAAAGAACAATAGCCATGTAGTGTTAACCTGTCTGAAATTAAGAACAAGGTAACATTGGTCATGCATATTGTCATACTCAATTTGTTGTAGGAAAGATTGAATATCAATCAGCAGTCTCCTGTGAAAGGTAGCACAGAGTTTGGTAAAAGTGATTTGTGAATATGCTGTATATATTTTTTCATGTTACATGGAATATTTATGCAAGAAATAATTTCTAACCATGCTTGTGCTATGAATTTAAATGCTAAGGTTTTGTTCTTAACATACAAAGTCCAAAAAGAAATTCAAGTTTTGAAACAGCTTGCCAATGTGTCAAACATTCGTTACTTCATCAGTGGTGCCAAAGATGACATATACACACCAGGATACGACAGCAAGTGTTTTGCCGATATACTTGTACTAACATTTCTTTTTCACAGACAAGTATAGGAGCTATCCATCGGATGTTTATATTTCTGTGTATCTTTTGCACAGGAGGGAACTTCACTTCCAGTTTTGAAAAAAAAATAAGATGGAGTTCAAAGGTGTAAAGGTAGTGTCTTACAGAAAAGGCAACAGTCAGTGTGTGGCTTTTGGTTACAACATCAGATAGGGAACAAATCATTTTTCTCTGATATCTATGCATCATTTTCCATTTTCCGACAGACCCGATACGGAAATATCATTGTATTCAGGAAGTAAAGCGAAAATATTAAAAACTAATATGATGGAGTATGCTCTGCAGTCAGCACTTCATCACCTGTAAATAAATCCAATGAAAATATTTTACGTCCTTTAAAATTATAATTGTCTAAATTTAAAAGTTGGGTTTTGGAAGTTGCATGTTATCAGCATAGATGATATAGACCACTTGCCTTGTGATTGTAGTTAAGTGTTCTTTTTAAGCCATAAAATTAAGGGGGACTATGTTTTGATTACGCACTGTTGAAAATTATAAATTTTATATTATAAAATATTATAAATATATATAATATTATATTATAAAATATATTATATTATATTTTATAATTTAAGTATTACAATAATTTATGTAACCTTCATTTCAAACTGATAATTTTCATGAACAACATTATAACAGAGGATGAGGTATGGGTGTACAGTTATGATATCAAAATGAAAACAAATTTTTCACAGTACACAGTGTGTGGAAAATCATATTCATCTTTGTAATTTTAAAAAAAAATACTGAGGGTAGGGAACACATCCCCACTAAAGAAAATATGGAATGTGCAACAAATGTGAAAATAATGTTAAGGAATAGCACTATATACCACATGCAAAGTATTGTGCGTTGATCACATTGGCATGCAGTTTCAAAAGTTTAACTTCTTTTTAAACAGACGTATATTGGCAATACAACATGGATGGTATCTACAGGGAGGTTATTTCAGTCGTCCACCGCCAGAGTGACGGCCGTTCGGCGGACTCTTCATGCAACAGGTCCCGGCAAATTGCGTTCAGGAAGTCCGTAACAGAAACCGCTTGTTTTGTAATGTTTCCACTTTTCACAATTACAGTTACAATTACAATTGAAATAAGCACGTACCTTGTCGCAAGGATACTGTGTGTGTGTGGAAAAGGTGTCCTCCCAAATACAAATATTTCTGGCACCTTATTTCTGACAGAAAATCTTAGATTAGACATCGTTACTTTATCGTCAGTTGTCAGAAAGGGAAGACAGCATCCCGGCGCATAAAGCAAACCGAAAGCGTAAAATGATATTTAAAAGTAATAATAATGATGATCACTAACCTCCTGTGTTATAAGAGATGTTGAAAATGACCTCCTTTAACAGCAATACAACACGTTTCTTAGGTTCAAGAGATCCTGTCTATCGTAATTCCCTGACCACTTTTCTGCAAGAATTCGTTTTCACGTAATTATCGTACATAAAAACTCTCTGTTCAAGACTATATTTGTTTAACGACATAACTAATGAATGAATAACAATTAACACACAATAAAGCACTGGCCATGAGTAGCACATTACAATAACACAGTATAAGCAACACGTGTACTGATAAACGCAAACAGAAGTGAACATGAACGTACACTGACGTCTGGTAGCCGACAGTGTTGCTAACCATTTTTCGGCAATGTCCCTACAGACGTAGTCAAAATGTCCCTACAACTGACCAAATGTCCCTACGCCAAGTAAAGCGACTAAAAAAATTATCACCTCATGAGCATGCAAAACAGAAGATAAAATATACACATTTACTTACCAAGTCTTTCTGCTCGGTGCTTCCACAATTAATGAAGGAGCGAATTTACAATACAGGACCCCTCCCCGATTTTTGTAATATTTCGCATTCTCACTAATTGAGGCCTTCTAATCACGAATTTGAAGTTGTTAAAATTTGGGGGACACCTGTATAAATTGCAAAATAAATTAAATTGAGTGGTCCGCGATCGGAACGATTGCTCATAATTTACCGGAAGATTTTGTGTTTCCAATACTTAGAAAGCGAAACATACATTCCTGATATTACTAAGACCCCAAATTGTAACTATGTTTGCTTATCCTAACCTAACCTTACCGTGAATGGTTCGTGGGGCTATCCGTCAATTGTTTATGGGGCTACCCGTGCATGGTTTTTCGACCCCAAATGTTAATTATGTTTGCCTTGCGTAACCTAACTTAACCTAACCTTACCGAGAATGGTCAGTGTAGCTATCCGTGAATAGTTTTGCGTTAATTGTGATTACGAACCGATAAAAAAAATCTTATTTTCGTAGCACTTTAACGGCAAACGTTCATCAACGAAGACGCCATTTTCGTATCCTGCAATTGCACTGTTGCCAAACTTACCTGTAATCAAATCAGACCACATTCCACATGTTCTTCTACATCGTGATTGTCACTGTCACATGTAAGCACCTTCTTTGGGCAATATACAGAAATCCATAAGTTTATTAATTATCCCATGGCAATCCTCATGCACACTCCACCTAAAAATCTGTACAACATTAACAACTTGTTTACTGTTCCTTTCCGCCTTGATTACACGATCCATGCTCTCCAAGTATGAAATCAACAGTGTGGCAACGCTGTAGACAGCGTAACTAATTGCCAAAATCAATTGTTCATATCGACAAATATGGCTACCATACTTGCATACGGAGAATCATTGCGAGAATTGAAAAGCTTATTTTATTTTACAACTTCTACAAGTTAATGAACAATTTTTTCACCTTACCCCAACATGTTAACTTGAGATAAATCATCACGACTAATTATTTCGTGAATATAAAAAGCAACATAGAAATTACAGAATGTTCCGATATTGTAAATTCTTGCCTTAATGAATAATAGGGGTGTGCAGGACAGAATTTTTTGGATCGGGACGGGAAAAAATTGCAATTTCCAGACATTTTTGGTACGGGAAATGTTCGAAATTTCCCGAAGCTCTGGAAATCTCGAACTCTACACGTCATTTTCACTTTAAGTGATTGTTTTTGCATTTGTAGAATAAAAACTCACAATTTCCGATAAGTTCCAGAAACTTACAATGCAGAAAACGTCGAGAATTAACGACTTTTAATGTGACCATTCGGTATTTCCCGACTTCTCGGGATCCCGAAAAGTCGGGAAGTAAGATCGGGACGGTAAATATTTTTCCCGATCCCGGTCTCAACTTTTCGGGTTCCTGCACACCTCTAATGAATAACGTTGAGTCGTTTACTGTTGATTATGTCATTCGAAGTCATACATACTGCTGCTGTGAAGAGATACATGTTGGTTGGTGATGCTGTATTTCCTGCAGTCTTTAACAATTCTGGTCCCATTTTATTTCCCTTTTTTGTTTTTGTATCACTTAACATTGAAAATATTCTTTCCGTTTCCGCTTTAGAATGTGGCAATGTTAGCACTATTTTCGCGAGAGTTGAAATGTTTTCAAAAAGGAACTTGCCTTGAAAGTTTTTGGTAACCGATAACATGTTCCAAAATTCTGATGGAGATTTGTTAGTTAGTTCTTTTTTCTCCTCTTCGCTAAAGTATCCAGATAAACTAATTCATAAAATGTCATTTACCAAGATTGAAAAAAGTACCTACGTTTTCCCTCATTTGGCAAAATCTGTCCCTACGTTCCTACGCGGGCGAAATTTAGTGAAAAGTCCCTATGCTTAGGGACATGTCCCTACGGTTGGCATCACTGCCGACACGTGCAGTATGAAGCGCCCTCTCGTGGCTGACAACTCACCCAACCCCCGATAAGCTGCCGGCGCTGTCGTGACAACTGAGGATAAAGTAGCGATGACTAATCTAAGATTAGATGTTAGAAATATGGTGCCAGAAATATTTGTATTTGAGAGGACACCTTTTCCAGCATACTTGCGACAAGGTACGTGCTTATTTCAATTGTAATTGTAACTGTAATTGTGAAAAGTGGAAACATTAGAAAACAAGCGGTTTCTGTTACGGACTTCCTGTAATGCAATTTGCCGGGACCTGTTGCATGAAGAGTCCGCCGAACGGCCGTCACTCTGGCGGTGAACGACTGAAATAACCTCCCTGTAGTATGTATGAAGGAGAAATGTATGTGTGTTTTCAAGTGCTTCAAAGAGTGCAATGTGTATGAATTGTTTCTTCCATTAAAAAATAAATGCCACTGACTTTTGCATAACTCTAGATTGTAACTCCTCCATTTTGGAAGTTAAATTTTCTGAATATAAACATTGTAATTGTTAGTTTCAACTTGTCACTTTGTCTATGTATATGTGTTAATTCTCAAGTGTTATGATCTCTTAAAAATCAGTTTGAAAACTAAGTTTATTCAGTGATATGGTGTGAAATAAATAGTTTCTGTACAATATGAAAATCTATAGCTAAGAATGAAAATTATTTGTTATGTAAATGAAATTTAAAAGTGTATCTACTTTATAAGTATGTTTGTAAACTTCTGTTATACCTAGGTATAGTAAGTAAAATTTGGGTATTGGAAAGAAATATCTGAACTATTGCACATCTGTCAAAGAATGGTTGTGTGATTGTATAATCTTTGTATTGGTATGATCAAGAAATAACTTTTTCTGTACTAAACAACCAGTGTACTTTTATTTCCTGAAATTGAAAACCTTTGGAATCTGTTAAATAAGGAATTATTACAATCTGGATTAAAGCACTAAACTTTACATACTGAATTTACTTACTTACTTCCTCTAGTCCCCTTCTGCCATCATAGCGTAGGGTTGGTTGCCTCGATCCATCTCCTCCATTTCTGTCTGTTTCTCATCATTCTCTTCATCATATTTATTGTCTTATTCCTTTCTCTTCCAATCTTTTCCATTCTGTCTTCAAACATTATCCTTGGTCTTCCTTTACCTTTCCTACCTTGCACCTTTACTTCTAGAATTTGCTTTACCTTTTTTGTCTTCATGCATTCTGAATACATGTCCCCACCACTTTAGCTGTCTCTTTTCAATTATTTTCTCTAGCGACTCCTGTTCCACTTCTCTTCTTATTCTTTCATTCCTCACTTTATCTCTCCTAGTCTTATTAACAGCTCTTCTCAGGTATTTCATTTCACTAGCCTGAATTTTACTCAGATGTTTATCTTGAAGTGGTAAACTTTCCATTCCATATGTTAATGTAGGGACCAATACTGATTTGTATAGCTGCATTTTTGTCTTTACTGTCACTTCTTTCTTTCCCATTATTGTTTTACTGAACTGATAATATACTGTATTTGCTTTTCTTTTCCTATTTAGGATTTCTTCATCACACCTACCATCACTTGTTATGATGGTTCCTAAATATTCATATTCATCTACTTCTTCCAAGTTCTCGTTTCCATATCTAACTGATATTTCATGATCTTTTTCTCCTTTTGCCACCTGCATAACTTTACTTTTCTTAATATTAATCTTCATTCCTTTTCTCGCAAGTTCTTCTCCCCATTCTATTACGCTCCTCTGTAAATTCTCTTCACTGCTAGCAATTAAGACTATATCATCAGCATATAGCAGTACTTGCAGTTGTACTACTCTCATATTCCAATATCCTATTTGTACTCTTGGGGTTCTTCTTTTGCAAATTTTAGTTATTTCATCCATTACATTAATGAAAAGTAAAGGACTAAGACTATCTCCCTGTTTAATTCCTTTTTCTATTTGAAATTCCTTAGACTCGTTTCCTTCTATTCTTACTATTCCTTTTGCATCCTTATATACACTTCTTATTGCTTTAATAAGTTCCTTAGGTACTTCCTTACTTTCTAATGCCTCCCATAGATATTTTCTAGGTACCGAGTCAAATGCCGCTTTCAGGTCTAGAAATGCTAAGTATATTCTTTTATTTTTGTCCAGCATTTTCCCCATCATTGTTCTTAATATAAAAATGTGATCTTGAGTCTGTCTCCCAGGTCTAAATCCAGCTTGTTCCTCTTCAAGTTTTCCCTCTATGATTTTTCTCAGCCTCCTTTCCAATATATTTGTATACATCTTATATACCACTGATGATAGACATATTGCTCTATAATTATCACATTCCTTATTACTCCCTTTCTTGTGTACTGGCACAATTATGTTCCTTTTCCACTCTTCTGGTATAGTCTTAGTTCTCCATACTTCCCTTAATATATTCAGTAGTATTTCAGCCATTCTTGGTCCTCCATATTTTATATGTTCTGGTGCTATTCTATCCCATCCTGCTGCTTTCCCAATTCGTATCTGTTTAATTGCTTCTCTCACTTCATTCTCTGTTATCATCTTCTACATGCTCCTCCTCTTCTCTGTTTCTTATTCTCTCATCCTCCTCCTGTTCCTGCTCCTCATCTTGTTCTTGCTCATTTGTCCTATCCTTGAATTTTTCTTCATAGTATTTTCTCCATTCCTCCATCACATTCTCCCTTCCTATGACTAGTACATTTTCCTTATTTCTTATAGCTCTTGCTGCTTTTTCCCATTTTCCTTTCAGGCTTTTGACCATATTCGAGAACTGCTTTCTATGTTCTACAAAACCTTGTTCAATATCATTTCCAAACTTCTCCCATGATTTTCGCTTTGCCTCCTCTACAGCCAATTTACTCTCATTTCTTTTTTGCACATATATTAACCTATGTTCCTCTGATCTTAATTATAGGTAATTCTTCCATGCTTTCTTTTTCTCTTTCACTTTCCTTTTTACTTCATCCGTCCACCAATTAGTTGTTTTCCTTTTTGTATTCACCCTAACTTTGCCACATACTTCAATTGCTGCATACAGTATCACTTCCTTAAATTTTTCCCACATACTGTCAATTTCCATTCCTCTTATTTCCAATTCATTCAATTTTTCTTCTACTAGTTCCTTATACTGTTTTCTCTTCTCTTCCTTAGCCAACTGCTTTACTTGTATCTTTTCAAACTTCCTATCTCTTTCTCTATTATTCCTCTTAAATCTTGTTATAGCTATTAGCAGTCTGTGGTCAGTACTCAATTCAGCACCTCGAATTACCTTTACATCCATAAAGGCATATCGAAGTGCTCTTGCGTAAATTATGTAGTCTATTATACTCTTTGCCTCCCTTCCCTCAGCTTCATAAGTGATTTTATGAATTTTCTTATGCTGGAAAAAGGAGTTTCCTTGTAGCAATTGGTTCTCTACACAGAATTCTATTAATCTTTGTCCATTTTCATTTATCACACTTTCCCCTCCATATGGTCCCATAAAACCATGTGACCTTATCCTATTGTTTCCAGTTCTACCATTAAGATCTCCCATCAATATTACCTTCCTATTTTCTTCATTCTCTTTATTCACTACTCTTTGTAATTGAGTATAGAAAACTTCTTTCTCCAATATGTCCTGATCATTTGTCGGGGCATAAACTTGTATTATTGTTATTCTTTCTTCCATTTTCAGTCTAACTACTATTATCCTTGAATTCACTGGTTCCCATGATTCCACCCTTTCTTCCATTTGCTCATTAACTATTATTCCAACTCCCTCCTTAGCTCTTCTTCCTCTACTTACTCCAGCATATCTCAGCACATATCCTCTTTCAAGGCCACTGCCTTTCTTCCTTACTTCACTTAGTCCTAGTACTGCTAGTTTATACTTTTCCATTTCTCCTACAATCTCCACTTCTTTTCCATTAATTGTTTTAATATTCCAAGTTCCAATTCGGATATTCCATTTCCTTGCTTGTCGTCTTCTACTAAATCCATCCTTTCCGAGGCTACCTTTATTTCTCTGAATCCGCTAGTTTTAGTTTGGTGTGGGGGATTAGCCCAATGACCAGGCTGATTTTTATTTTCAGGGTTTTCTCCCATATCCTTTGGTGCTCCCACACCCCTGCAAGGCAGCAGTTGGTTTTGGATATTTGACGGAGATATCCAATCCGCTTCTTAGTGGCTCATATTGGCCACTAAGGTCGTAACTCTTCTGCTTCCATTGCCGTTGGGATTTTCTCCATGATCCTCTTCCGCCTCTGGAACCGTTGGTCTTCGCCCTTCGGGCTGGCTCTCTATATTTTTACCCCTAGAGAGATGGTGGCCCAGTATTAAGCCCCCAGGCACTGGGCTCCCTGTTGGTCCATGGGTCCTTATTCTATATTCGGACCACCCCACCATATCTGGTGGGATCCCTCATCCGCCACCCGAGGGACGTGCCTGGTAGAGGTCAGGCTCCCCATGCCACGCTGAATTTACAAGTCCTGTATATTTATCCATATTAAGGTTCCCAACCTTTTTCCGCAACAACTACAATTACTTTGGGTAATCTTTTCAAAGCCCAAGAACTGCTTGATCTTTTTTTATATATTAAAGCGTATAGAAAAAATATTTCCATAAATGTTAGGTTAGACAAAATTAGATTGTTTTGTATTCTTAATTTTGGTATTCTAAATTTTGGTGGGTGAAAATCGTAATGTAAGTGAATGTTATTTAGAAGTAACTTCAGTTTTATGAGATAATTTCCTCTGTAAGTTTTGTTTGACCTTTGAGGTAAAATATACAATTGGTTGGTAAAGTATTTGAAGTTTCAGAATAATTAACACGTGTAAAATTATGTTTAACAATCTTTAAATTTCGTCTTTTGATGACATTTCAGCACTTCTCGTATTTCTCTTTTGAGCCATGTAACTTGTTTTAATTTTTGCAACAATACCTTTTTGCAAATTAATCACACTTTGTAGCTACAATACTTCCAGCATTAAATTGCTATATAAGAAGGTAGTGTTGTATACATGCATACATATATGCATGCATTCATATGCTTTAATTAGTTAAATGTTTTAAGAAGCATTGTGGATAGTGCTAGAATGTTATCATATGAAGAAAAATAGTATTTCTTAAATGCATTTTTTATATTTATCTTAGTCAATGAAGTTACATTACATTACATTAAGTTACATTAAATATAATTTTAATGCTTTAATTATTTTGAAGTATAACCAACAAAAGAAGAAGTGTTGCAGATAGGGCCATTTAATTCATGATAGTGTGGTGAGTCCCATTCCGCTTATCATTGTTTACATTCTCACGCTTTGGTGTACATGGTTCTTAATTTGGTCCCTGATGGAAAACCCAAAATCGTGCTTGTGAACTGATAAGAAGTAGCACACACCAAGAAAGCCAGATAAACTAAACTGAACTCCACGTAATCCAGTCCCTGGCCATAAGTCCCGCAGAAATTTTGATGTGGACGAGTTTTCTCTTTTGATCCTGTTAGGACATGCCTAAAGAAAGGGGGGAAAAAATCTTTGATAGACATCTGGTATCCCAGGCCCAATTTTTGTACGGCCCATCTAATTTCGTATCTTTTTTTTTTGCACTAAATAGTCCAGGGGCATTTGTAATCCCATTTGTAGTCGAGCCTGCATACCCTCCTACCACTATGTATGGCCCATACGTAGCTGGTATTGTTGGCCGAAAGGGAAATATTCTTGCATGGTAATGGCCAAGAAAACGTACGAATGCCTCTGGTCGGGAGGACTGAAGTCTACCTGTTGCTCTGACGTAATTTGAGCACGTGACTATCGCAAGCAATGAGCAAAGCACGCTCGTTACACCATCTGTTGCTGAAAGTACGTAACCGTGCTATTGAGGAGACCTGTTTGTTTTTGTTTTGTTGCATATTTTGTAAAATAAAAGGAGAAAAATATGGAGGAGGAGGATAGTTCATTGGATTATGTTCCAGAAGAAGAGGAGAGTGACTGTAGTGAGTCTGAATATTCAGATATATCCGATGTGGAAGTTGAGGCAAAGTCTGTTGGAGTTTGGACATACGTGAAGGATCCTTTTAGTGATGCACGTGGTAATCTGTGTTATAAGTTTAAAAATGACTTCTGATTTTCATCCTGCCGTTGTGGCTGAAGAACTGTCAACACCTGGCAAATGTATTGAAGCATTTTTTAAAAATTTTTTTTTGCATGTTGTAAAATATTTGTGTGCATGGACTAACAAGAGAGCCGACATGGAGTACGCTAAATCGGATCATCCGATATTGACAGTTTTTTCAATATAGTTTGGATTTTCACATTTTTTCTTGTGTTTGTTTGATTTTCAACACCCCTTTACATGTGTCTGATGGAGTACTTAATAATGTTAATTCCAATCATTTGAGGGCCTCCTCGATGGCACAGTGGCAGCGTCGTCGTCTAGTAATCAAGGTCTCCCGGGTTTGATACCCAGTGCAGGCACATGGCACAGTGGTTAGGATCCCACTTTAAACTGTAGGTCCAGTCCTGATTAGCCTTACTGAGCATAAAGTGGACCTAAAACACCAAATCAATCACAATATCATAGATCATTTGCACTATTGCTAGGTGTTGCCTAATGCTCACTGCATAGCATGGTCATGGGATTATGCTCTCTATCTACAGGCTGGGATTCAAGAGATTAAATGAAGGAATGAAATTACTACATCTCTAGTGTACTACCATTTGTTTTGCCTGTAATTGTGGCATATTGCCTTTCTGACTTCATAAATCCAAGATTGCAACCAACGCCCTGACAAGAAATCGATCGTAACTCCTTTAAAATTCGTTTTTGACAATTTTGCAGAGCCATTTTTTTGTTAAGAATTGAAAACACAACAAAAAATATTCTTGCAGTTTTTTTCATATCTTCCACTGTTATGGAGATATATCCAGTGAAAGTATTTCGTAGCCTTTTCTGCCAGGAATCTAAGCAATATTTTACTCTTCACTTGACATTCCTGGATATATAGGGGAAAAAATTACTGTCTATCATATATTTTTGATGCTTACTATTGTGGTGCATAACTTGTGTGACGTTAAACATCTAAGGCATGTGTATGGAGGATGCCTTCATTTGGAGGCACGCAATCATATATTACTAGGTGTTTTTCTGGAAAATGTGTCCGAGACCATACATGGCGTGGGGAATCCAAGATGGCCACCATGGAGGTTCTGTACATAAAATATTGTCCACACCATTTAGAGTTCGTTATCAGATTTTTCCAGAGGCATTGTCTGTTAATAAATAACAAGTGAAAATAATAATAATTATTATTGTTATAACTACGTACTATGGTGAAGGAATAATAACGTCAC
Source organism: Lepisma saccharinum (assembly GCF_977018435.1). Lineage (NCBI taxonomy): Eukaryota > Metazoa > Arthropoda > Insecta > Zygentoma > Lepismatidae > Lepisma > Lepisma saccharinum. The sequence continues at coordinate 48,752,788 of NC_139253.1, forward strand.
CTTTGCTGTGACTACTGCAATGTCTTTTGAAATTTAAGCAGCTCTCCTGCTATCAAGATTAAGAATAGTTGTAATCATTTGGGAAACATCATACCATCAGTGGTCACTTTCGTCAAATTCCTCGTCATTTTGATCTGTCTTGTAAGTCATTGTTTTCACACTTTTCATCTGCCTACAAAGACACAGTTCAGTATGTTGCAGGGACTGATCCCGACACATGCATATACATTTCCTCTGTCTGTAACCACATGATGTCAACTGTAATATTCTATGGTACTATAGGTACAACAGAAACGTGCCAAGCAACAACACAACGAATTCCAATGAGGATGGTGGCAGTGGCTACCGAAATTAATAGAAAATAATGTAAAACAGCTTCGCGGAAAACGTGAGTACCTTAATTATAGGTAGTGTTAATATGACAGGAATGAATGACCTTCTTTTCATCCTCTAGATTTGCATGTGCCTTTTCTGCTTTTATTGTACTCCATACTTGGAAATATTTTGATAAAAGGAGTGAGGGTCACTTAGGCAGCAGCCTTCACACTATATATTAAAGATATCCCAGGTTGTGTAGGTACAGGAGTACTTGCAAAGAAGTGATTGTTGAATGCATTTGATTCCGCAGAAGATGATGTGCTTCAATATCTTGCAAATCTTTGTTTTGGATTCAATGAACATGATGACAGAATGAATGAATGAATTGAATTATTTTACTTTGCGTTTCTGCCACTTTTGGCTAATTTCAAAGGTGAGAATGAATGATGATAAGATGAAATAGGACAATCGCAAACACATGAACAGCACACAACTCGAGTCCCATGAGTCTAAACTCCAGAGCATTGTTAGTCTGCAAAATGCAGTCTTAGGGTGTAGCAGGGAGATTGGCATTTGAATGAAAAGGGTCACCCCGAACATGATGACAGAATTTTTCAGAAATGTTGATGGGGGTGAAAAGAAGAAAATGAGGATGAAAAGACTGTTGTTCCTGTCATATTCACACTATCTAGAGCTCCAGAGAATGTTGAATGAGGAAGTCACATATGATGTCATTACTCCTTTACCATAATAGGCTAAGTGTCCAAAAAACTAAGAATATGGAAGGGGAAGAGTTCACGATCACCACAAATATTTATCAAGGAGTGTAACTCACCTTATGTGCATAGGCAAGAGTAGTGCTAGCATGAAATAAGTCCTTGATTCAAAGGTAAACAAAACACAGTATATCAGACCTGCACACTTTGGCATTCAGTATTTCAGCAGGGTGCACCAAAGCTTTCACCAGGTTAAACCATGACGTCATCATTTACACCAGCCTCAAGAGTTGGTGTGGCTGGTGAATCAAAATAGCGTCTGCACTGAAACGTTTTCTGATTCATGATATGTGTTCTGTAGGCAATAGTATGGAATGTCATGCCGATTTTGTTGCAAGGAGGGTGAATAAACTGGATGCAGGCAGTGGCGTATGCAAGATGGGGTTATGGGGTTCAATCCCCCCCTTGAGATTGGGAAATAATATGAAAATTGCTGTGGAAAAAAATCAAAACGGCCAATTTACCACAGTCAAAGATTTGTGACAATACTATTACTACTGCTACTATGAATAATAATAATAATAATAATTTGAATTCTTATTTCCATGCAGCACGGAGAAAGGCCCTGCATTCCAACCCCACGCGTATATCAGAGTGAAAATAAACACAAATTCTTGAAAATAAAATATAAGCGTAACTGTGATTTCAAATAGGAAAAAGGTTGTTTTGTATCAGTTCCAACAATGTTCAATACACTGGCATACGCAGGATTTTTTTTCGGGAGGCTGGAATAGTAATATGGATAGTACGAGACTTCGTTTTGGAGGGCAGGAAGCAGAAAAAAATATTTCGTATTTTTTTTAGCTTTTCAGTCGATTAAAATTGTATTCAAAGACAAAAATGGTAATCGGACACACTTTAAAAGAGGTTTCGCATTTACACATTTTGATTTTTTAAAGTTCTTAACGGATTTTTATTTGAAAATTCTGATTTTCTCAAAATTTTAGTAGGGGCTGTAACCCCATCAGCCACCCCTCTACGTACACCAGTGTTCAATGAACATGTATTTTTTTGTGTGAAAAATGAGAATTAATTAAAAAAAAGTTCTTGCTTCGTTGTAAGCGGCTAATGTATAGACAAAGGCTAGGTGGACAATAATACAGTCACCAGTCTGCCTTCCCATTGTTGTAAGAACAGCGACACAATCCAGATGTGAATTATCGGGGACATTTTTTATGTGAGGAAGAAGCTGAAAAATTCCAACCAATTCCGGGAATTGGAACCTGGAACTCCGATGTGGTTGTCAGACGCTCTACCAGACCACAGCAGCTCCTTGGATGAGTTCCATACTTTGATTATTTCAATTAATTTTAATATATTTTCTTGCTTTTATGGATTTTCTTCACACTTAAAATGTCTCACCTCGTTGACCAGACAATTATTTCGTAACAAAGAAACAAAAAAATGCTCCCAGAATTTGATAAAAATCAAATGACTAAAAAGTAATTTTGTTCTATTGCTTCCATAAATACTATATATATGTAGATCTCTACTACTTAATAGTGGTAGTGCTATTAGTAGTAGTATTAGTAGTAATTCAGCTAATTAATTAATTATAATTATTGTTATTCCTTGATAAAATCCTGCATATGCTACTGGATGCAGGCATAAACCGTTGACATTTTTAATACTATTGCTTGCTTCTTCACTTTCACGAAAAGTGAAATAAAGTATGCAGATGCATCAAAATATGAGCCCATCTTCTGCTGCAACATGCAGGAAAGCATCCCTTTGCAATATTCAATATTTTTACAAAAGAATACCACTTAAATTTGTAGTGCACATGCAAAATAAGATGTCATTAAGTGAAAATATAATAATATTCATGAAATATCTTCTGTGATTTAGTCACTGATGATGAATTTTTCCTGATAAACTTGAATATGCATGTGCGTTCTGAATCTAACTTTCATTTGTTTCAGTATGAAGATTTCCAAATTTCACCAAATTTGAAGTCATTTTTGGTGCACCAGTCTGATGCATGCTGGTGAATTCTGGAAAGCACGGAAAGTGTGCACTGTATGGTAAGAACATGGCACAAAGATGTCAGTTGGACCCTTTTTTAAAGTGAAGAATCATCAGACACCTGAAAGTAGGTCAAACAGAGAATGAAGTCACAGCAGCGTCGACTGTGCCACAGTTATTTCCAGGCTGTACATAGTAGATGTTCATTATAAGCCAGTACAAGGTCGTCCACAATGTCAACACCACAACATGGCTTACATCTGGACTTAACTGCACGACAAAACGGGACGATGCCTGCAAGGCAACTGTCCTCAGAACTTGAAGCTGACTCAGAGTAGATTTTCTCTCACCAAACTGTGTACCGGAGACTCAGGACAGCTGATCCCTCTGCCAGATGTTCAGTAGTGTGTGTCCCACTTGATCCAGTGCACAGAAGGACCCATTTTACAGTGGAGTCAGTCAGCATTGATTAGGATGTGTGCATTGTGCCAAATTGTTGGATGACTATCTTGAAGATGATGAAGTCACCACATGGACTTGCCACCAAGGTCTCCAGAAATAAATCCCATAATGTATTAAGGAGATGAGTTGCAGCCTGCCATCCTCCACTAAGAACATTCCCAGAGCCCCGCACTGCTCTTCGGGGGGAATGGAACCAACTGCCCGTAGTTCTCTTGAACTAGCTTCTAAAGAGTGTGCTACGTAGTTGCAAGGCTGGGTAGGTGTTAGGGGTAACTATACTCCATACTATCATCTTTTTTCCGTTAAGGAAGTAATCTTCAATTTTCTTATTTTTTGCATGTGTGTCTTAGCACTAAAAGAATTGTTAATTTCATGTATTCTACTCTATTGTATACCAGATATTCTTTTCATTAATTTTCACTATGTTTTGTGCAGTTCTGGCACTTCATTAATAAAACATTTTCTCATATCTTCTTCATCCTTAACTTTTGGACACTACTGTAGTTACAAAAATGATAGTATTATATATTAACATACAACGCCTATGGAAAAATCTGATAAACAAACTTTAAATTAGGATATGGACAGTATTTTATGTGCAGAACCTCCATGGTGCCCATCTTAGATTCCCCATGCCATGTATGGTCTCGGACACATTTTCCAGAAAAACACCTAGTAATATATGATTGCGTGACTCCAAATGAAGGCATCCTCCATACACGTGTCTTCCCATCATGCAAAAACCCAACGAACTTACAAATGGTCAAAATGACTCCTAAAGGAGATATGGTTTCTTTGCAAATGTCTGCAGAGGCAGCCATCTTGGATGTTTAATGTCACAAAGGCCATGCACTACAATAGTATTTTTTTCCCTTTATATGCTGGAATGTCAAGTAAAATATTGCTTAGAATCCTTGCAGAAAAGGGTACAAAATAGTTTCACTGGATAGGTCTATATATCTCCATAACAGTGAAAGATGTGAAAAAACCTGTAAGAATTAATTTTTGTTCTGTTTTCAATACTGAACAAAAAATGTTTCTTCGCAAAATTGTCAAAAACGAATTTTAAAGGAGTTCTGACCAATGTCTTTTGTTAGTGCTTGAAGCAGGGCCATCTTGGATTTATGACGTTGCAGAGGCCATACCAAAACACCTGGTAGTACATGATTGTGTAGCACACTAGCAATGTATCTGGTACTAATTTCATCCTTTCATTAAAAAACCCATGGGATTATAAATACCACTGGTTTCTGACATTCAAGACTTGTGCCTACTACTTCTTTTCAAGTAGCTCCCCAATTGTCTTTACGGTGCTGGTCAACACCAACATTTTGAGATCTCTTCAGGAATGAAGTTTTAGATTTTTTTTTCAAGTCCACTTTATATACAGAAAGGCTAATGGGGACTGGATATACAGTTAAAGTGGGATCCGAACCACTACATGTCTCCATCATATATCAAACCATGGACTCCTTGATTCGAAGGCAATGACGTTATCACTATTGCCATAGGGAAGGTCCATCGGGGAATCAAGCTCAGGCTACGGCTACTTGCATCAGAGGAGAGAGTGCTAACCATTTGTCTACATTGAGCATGGTAGAACATGTGATGCTAAGAGGGATGTAGACGAAGCGAGAATTGGGATCTGGTCCGCGACAGAGACTGGTGTGTCGGCCTCTACTCATTCTTACACACATGTGCAATAGGTTTTCCAAGAAAATGCCCTCCTTCTTCTATACCTCACAAAGCAAACTGTTTTACGACTATTGCGTCTATTTCGAGAAACCGGAAGTGTATGTGACAAAACATAAAGTGTTCACCCATCAGTTTCAACACCTGCCGCAGTGGGGGATGTGCGTACATGTCTGCAACGATCTCCAATCAGAAGCCTGAGGAAACTTGCGTCCCAATTGTCATTTCCAGTGCTCATAAAGCTGTGAAAAAACTACCCTACAACCATATTGTGTTGTTGCTGTCCAAGAACAGCAAAACCTTGATAAGGATAAACGCTTGGAAGTACTGAAGGTGGTTTCGATCTCCCATCGAAGAAAATGGCATCAAAATTCTTGATTCTGTTTTTTTTTTTCCACTGATGAAGCTTGGTTCCATTTGAATGGTTATGTTAACACAACAGCCCAAGAAAGCAGAATATGGTCCACTGAAAATCCTCATGCGTTCCACGAGGTACCGCTCCATCGAAAAAAAAAAAACCTCTTGGAGAATGGTGTACTGTGACACATGAATATTGCGTTTACTATTGTTGTCAGGCTGTTTCTGTTTTCTGACATGACAACAATGAATAATATTAAACACCAACAAATGATCTAAAGCAGGCCCGTAGCTAGGCAGGGGCCAGGGGGGCTGAGCCCCCCCTGGCATTGTCGTCAGCCCCCCCCTGGCGTTGTCGTCAGCCCCCTGGTATTAGGTAAAACTATTGCATAATTTGTTTGCCGTGACAAGTGAAAATGTAGAGTGTGGATATTATTTGCTCATAACTTGATAGAAGGATACATTCACAGTACAAGAAGAGCAGCTATCACATTTGTTCATCTTGTTTATAAACCGAAGTTTAAGTAACGGGAAGTATTTAGAAGGTTCTCCAAATTTCTTCCACAGGGGATCTATGCACCTTCGCTCCCCCTCTTTTGGCTTTCCCTTGTAGCAGGTCCTTTCCATCTGCATCAAAGGTCATCGGCTCCCAAGTTTTGCGAAGGGAAGTTTTATTGCCCGGTCGGGGGTGGAATATAAGGGCTTGCCCATGCCCTGTCGGGGAAAAACATTGACAAAGACACTTCGTTGAGTTCTTCATTCGTGTAAAGAAGGTTTCGCGCTTGCGCGGGTGTTATTGTGTTTCGTATCTTCGTAAAACTGATTCGTGTGATAGTGAGTGGTTTTAGTGACGAATAATATAACCATGTTTCGTCCTTGGTGTGTAGTATTGTGATATTTTAACGATTCCCCAGCACCATGGATAAATTTATAATTCGTAAAAAAACATCTGAATCTTTGACCACGGCGACCACCGTACCTACTCTTTCCCCATCTACGGCTGCCTCCAATCAAGAAGAGGATTTCTTGCCTACAGAAGTAAAGGACATTTCCAAACCAGGTGAGGAAATTAAACAGCTAAAACTCAAACATTACCCCCGAAATGCTGATGGACGGTGTTTTCAAAGTGACTGGTTTAAAAGGTTCAAATGGTTAGAGTATTCGCAATTTCTAGATGCAGCGTTCTGCTATGCTTGTAGACAATATCGGCCTTTCGGATGCAAAGAAGTGGCCTTTACATCTAAAGGTTTTAAGAACTGGAAGGCAGCTCTCGATAAAACCAAAGCAGGGCTAGTGAAACATGATGCGACACTTACACACATAGAAGCAATGTCAAGGTGGGCAGAAAAGCAAAACCGTTCGTTGGTGGGAAAATCTATTTCTACACTAGTCAATCAGAATGTTCTTGAAAAGAATCAATATTATATCAAGAGCATTGCTGAAGTTATTCAGTTCCTTGCAATAAACGAATTGCCTCTTAGGGGAACGTACCACTTTGAAGAACATGAGGAACAAAGCCTGTTTCGAAATCTTTTCGAGTTCACGCTTCGAAAAGATGAGAAACTGGCAGACTGTTTTAAGCAGGTGCCTAAAAACGCATCTTACTTGTCCCCTGAAATTCAAAATGACATTATTGAAATAATGGCTGACATCGTACGTGAAAACATTGTTAGTGACATTAATGGTGCAGATGTTCCTTTGTATACTTTGCTTGAAGATGGTACACGAGATAAAAACAACAGAGAAAACGTAGCCATAGGAATCCGCTATGTAAAGAATGGGACAGTCATGGAATCAATTCTGTGCATAGAAACACTGTCAGCTTTTGATGCAGAGTCTTTTGCAGATCTAACACTAAATATTTTTCAGAAATATGGTTTGGATAGTGCGAAATTGCTCAGCCAGTGTTTTGACGGGGCTTCAGTTATGAGTGGGAAGAAAGGGGGTGTGCAAGCTTTAATCCAGCAACGGCTTGGGCGTCTAATTCCTTACGTTCATTGTTTTAACCGTCGGTTACATCTGGTAATTGTTAAATGTGTGGATGAAATTTCTCCAATTAAACACTTTTTCGAACAGAGTTCCATGTTGCGCAATTTTCTAAAAAAGGGAAAAGTTGCCATTTTATACGAGGGGAGAAGTCTTTCGCGACTTTTAGAACAACGTTGGTCAGGACATTTAAAAATGACGAGAACAATATTTGAAAACTACAGAGATATAATTCATGTTTTGCAGTTGGTGAAAAATGGAAATTTTAACGGGGATGACGTAGCAGCAAGTGTTGGTTTGCTTGTAGTCATTAGCAAACCTCAGTTTCGGTTTTGCTTAGTGTTCATGAAAAAGATCCTTGAAATATTAAGCCCAGTTGATAAAATGCTTCAAGCACGTAATGTTCATTTGGATGCTGGTAGAAAGATGATTGAAGCTGCCACAGAAACATTAAGGAGCATGCGTCAGGAAGATGTGTACGAAGGCATTCTGCAAGAAAGTAATGTACTGCTAGAAGAGGATGGAATTCATGACGAGATTGTTGAGCACCCCACAAGAAAGAGAAAACGAAATACACAGTTGCAAGACTTCGTTATCACTGACGTCCTAGGAGAGGAAAAGCTCACATCTCTCACACAAATATTCTACGAATGTTTAGATCTTGTGCTAACAGAAATAAATAGACGTTTTACCAATAACGACGACTTATTGGAGGCTATATCATCGGCTGAGTCCCTTCAATTTAGCAACATTGAATATTTATCAGCCTTTGGAATCACCATTCCGTCAAAAGAGGAACTAACTGTTGCCAATGCATATCTCAAGAAACTGGATTCCCCTGATACTTTTAAAGAACTGTACAAAACTAGAATGGCCTACGAAGACACTTATGCTCTACTTGCTGGCATAAGAACTTTTGCATGCAGTACAGCGTTGTGTGAATCCACTTTCTCTGTGTTAACCCGCATCAATAGCCCTCAGAGACTGTCAATGTGCAGCAAGCGCCTGGCAAATCTTGTTTTTCTGGCATTTGAGAAGAAACGAGCATTGAACATAGATATGTCGAGACTGCTTCACAGGTTCAACAACATGAAGAATCGCCGACTCCAACTTTTTTAAGGCAGAGGTATGTACTGTAGTCACTATTATTGAATATTGTGCATTTTTCATATGCTAACTAACTAACTCTCTAGCCTTCTTAAACCCGAAGGTTCATGGCTGCAGCAACACAGGCCTTCTATCTTTCCCTATCTTGAGCAAGATCTATATACTCTTTTCCATCCCTACAGATTTCCCTTAGGTCCATCTCAACGTTGTCCCTCCATCTTCGTCTTGGCCTTCCTACAGGTCTCTTACCATCAGGTTTCCCAACAAGAATCCTGTAAACTCCTCTTTCCTCTCCCATTCGTGCCACATGGCCTGCCCACCTAAGTCTTCTTGATTTAATTATTCTAATAATATCTGGACATTAATACAAATTATGTACTTCTAAATTATGTAACCTTCTCCACTCACCTGTCTCCTCATCCCATTTAGGTCCAAAGATTTTCCTAAGGATCTTATTTTCAAATACTCTCAATTTATGTTCCTCTTTCAATGTAAGGGACCAAGTTTCACATCCATATAATACTACAGGCAAAATTACTGTTTTGTATATTTTAACTTTTAGTTTCTTAGATATTAAACGAGAAGACAAAAGTTTATGAAGAGAGAAGTAACATGCATTTTTCATATGGGATACAAATATTTGTGTAATCAAAAGTGTATGAAGTGTTTAGTAAGGAATGAGGTCAGTAGCATTCAATTAACACTTCGAGAGATGACCGTGTTTTAGAAGATATTGAAAAAGAGGGTATTATTTGTATTATTTCTTTAATGCTTTATATTAACTTAATGACCCCCTTAACACACACAAAATAGCTTACCTTTATTTAATGTGAAACGTTTTTTTAAAAAGTCACCTGATAAACCGTGAGCCCCCCCCTGATAAACCCTGAGCCCCCCCTAGAGATCAATTCTAGCTACGGGCCTGATCTAAAGACGTCCCTTTACCCCGGAAGTGTTCATTTAGGATCAACATCACGTGTTCACCCTCTGTATTACGTTCGTAAAACTTCCTCGACCTCTTCACATCATAGGCGTGCGCAGCAGTGGCGAAGCTCCTATGAGGCTTAGCCTACCCCAAAAATGTTGAAATTAAAATGTTCTTGTACCCTGTAACAATCAAAGTTCATTAAAACGAATTAAACTATGTAATCCGAACGTTTGGTTCCGCCGATCTTTCCAGATGTCTCGGCACTCAGGCCAGAAAGAGCAGAGCGCGTTCGGTCCGAACTGTGAGGCTTTGGACGAAAAGCTTCGCGGTAAAAGGCATCTACAGCGTGAGTTCTGTGTAGGTGGGAGTTGAGGGGACTGCCGATTCGCTGGGCGAAAGCGGCTAGCCTCAGATCCAACCTACTGTACTTCTAGTCTTCTTGTGCAAAGTGCGTCGTTCACGCGCTGCATTGTTGAATGTTAATTTACTTCAAGTGCATGCGCGCGTGTGTTTGTGTGTGTGTAACATAGTATATTTATGTTATAAAAATATAATACTGTGAAATTATGTGTTGAAAACCAGTAGCGGCTCGTGCCTAAAATAACAGGTGAAGAAGTATATTTATAGGCAATGAAAACAAATAGTAAGTGCCAGTGCCCCCCCCCCCCCAATTTAAAACGTCTTTTTTGTCTTCATCCGTCCATCTGGAAAATGGTGTCTGCAACAAATTACACACTAAGTCATTTACTGGGTTCATTGTAGAAACCACAGCTCAACACATGAACACAACACACGATAGGAAACGCGAAACACACACGCGGAACAAGATCTCGCGAGAACGCGAAGATTTTGCCACAAGCACTGGATGCGATGTTTTCTCCGACGAGAGAACTGCTTCATCTAGAAGGCGACACCCGTTCAAGGCCAACGCTAGGTGACGTCACCGTTGCCATGACAACCGGCTAAGTTTTCCGCAACCTAGCGGTGTTTGCTCTTGGGTTGGGACGAACTCAATACGTGCGTAGCGCCGAGCGGCGTGTTATTTGAGTATTATCGTGTGCGTTCTGCTGGGAAATAGTTTAATTTAACAAGCAAATGAAAAATGTCAATATTAATTTGAAAATTAGGTGAAAACATCTGCACTTGTTGCACTTGGCCAGACGCCACTGTTGAAAACTCTAAGAGGATTTGCAGTGAAATATGTGTAAGTGAACAAGACTTCGTGGCTCTTAGATGCCTAACCTACGAAATCTTGGACACACCGACTGTACAAATGGAAATACGTTTTGGAGATCTTGAAAAGATAAAGAAAGAAGAATGAGCACCCTCGAGAGAGCAAAAAATTATCTTCGTAATTCAATGAAAAATGAAAGATTAAGTTCTCTCAGTACAATAGCCATTGAAAAAAACTGGTTAAAGAACTTTCTATTGATCAATGCTTCAAGGAAGGAGTAATTGATAGTTTTGCAACCAACAAGAATCGACACATGGACCTGCTGTATATAAAAAAATATAAGATTAGCAGATTTTTCAGCCTACCCAGTATTTACGCCTTAGCTTCGCCACTGGTGCGCAGACCCTCTGATTAGGTGGGGAATCCTTGATGAATGTTCAGTCGGGAAGGAAGAACCTCATTTCATCTAACTGTTTTAGTTTTATCGCATTGATGTGTGCGTGCGTGCGCGCGCGTGTATAAATTTAAACATACAAGGTCCGCCCATAAAAAATACCCGAACTTTTTTTTTGAGGAAAGAAAACAAGTAATTACCTTTAAATGACTTTATCACCTTCAAAATAATCACCAGAGGAGGCAACACACTTTGACCAGCGTTTGTACAGGTCTTGGAAACACTGTTGATCTGATAGTCATTGACAGTAAGTGTTCGCAAAATACGCGTAACATTTAATTTAATGTCCGCGACGTCGTCAAATCTTCGCTCTTTCATAGCCATCTTAAGCTTGGGAAAAAGGAAAATATCAGCAGACGATAAGTCCGGAGAATATGGAGGGTGATTGATCACTGTCACTGAATGCTTAGCAAGGTATTGTTGTACAGACAATGCGGTATGAGGCCGAGCATTATTGTGTAACAGAAACCATTTGTGCGAGGCACAAAGCGAGCACACACTTTCCTCATTTGCAGGTCCTCGGTTAAAATTAACCTACAGCTTTCTTTTCTGATATGAAGCATGTCTGACAGTTGCTGCGTGGTTAAACGTCTATCACCTCTCACCAGTGCACGAACTTTCTCCACATTGTCGTCATTCCTTGACGTTGAAGGGCGTCCTGAGCTTCGTTCATCCTCGACACTTTCACGTCCACCTTTGAAACGATTGTACCACTCATACACCTGGATTCTTGTTAATGCTGCATCACCATACACTGTCCGTATCATTTGTAACGTTTCGGTAAATGATTTACCCAATTTGTAACAAAACTTAATGTTGTAATGTTGTTCCATCTTGGTGCGCGTATTTTGTACGCCGCCTGCACACGACAAGCATCTGACGCACACTTGCTCCGATACCGACTGCTTGTAACAGGTTGAAACATGTACTGACGGGACGTTTCGATATAGCTCTTTGCAGTGTTGCCAGAATACGGCACCTTTTTATTTGGTTTTGTTCTTTCTTTTTGACAGTTCGGTTTCTTTATGGGCGGACCTTGAATTATTTAAATACAGTACATAATCAATTCATCCACCTCATAACAAACCAAACGCAAAAAAGATATAAATTGTCTCTGAAATATGCGCGCTCCTTTTCCTCCGAACAATTGTTCACGCATTTAAGACAAAACTGTTTAGCAGCAACAGTCTGAAGTACATAGTTGTTCTTACTTCTCTCTCTGGTAATTTGCAATGCATTGCAGAAAACAAACTACGAGCAAAGCGAGCAAGAACATTTTTAGATCCAAATTTTTGCAATTTTTTTCTTATATTCTGCTAGTCTTGCTTTCTTTTACTTCAATGTTTGCTCCCTTGTCCCCTAGAATTGATTTCTGTCCAAGGTTGAGGGGGAGGGGCAATATCCCCCTGCACCGCTGTGGTCGCGCCAGTGCACGCCTTCCCCCGTAGTTGCTTTGAACTTTCATCGGCTTGAAAATACTTAATTTTCTTTGTAATATCGTTTAATAACGGCGATAAGATTCCTCTTCACTAACCTCCCCCTTATAAAACGAATGTCAACCTAAAAGTATATATTTCACAATTGGATTTCAGTCATAGTAATTTACATTAATTATTATAATGCGAATGCAGGAATGCGATAATTTCAAATTCAAGTGGTGTCTTTTGAGGGGCAAGATTACTAGGTATTATCGGCGTAATATGCCCCATGGAAAAAATATCTTGCTTGTCCCTCCGTTGAAAAGACGTACTTGATTAGGGAGGGGGATTGCCCTCTTTGCTCCCCCAGTGGGCACGCAATGCGAAAAATATGGGAAAAAAGGAAAGAGGCGCGTTGGCATGTTTCAGACTAGGTGGATGGAAACAGTTAAGGAAGAAAAACGGTGAAGGAGAAACGATATGTTCTTTGTGCGATGGAGAGGAGACTGATGGCCGCGTGCACCAACGCCGATTATTTCTAAGTTCAGATGAACGAGATCAATTTTAATCCATTCGAAATGAACTTGGTTTAAAGATTTGCATTGCACCAACGAAAAACGACGTTCACGAGATTCCGTTCAAATGATCCGAGATTAATTTGTAAGGCTATACCTGATTGGTTGGCTAAAACAAATGACAATGAAGAACCACACCGAGTAGTGTGATGTGTTAAAGTATCAACGTGTAGGAGAAGAAAGTAATTCGGGCCGCAAATTTATCTGAATTTGAGAAATGTACTGATCAATCTTGTCGACGAGTACAAGGATGTAGTAGGGTGTAAAGAAATAATAATATTAAAAAAGAACTGACGGCACAAGACAAAAGGATAAGGAGAAAGCATGGAACCTTCTTCTACAGGACTTCAATGCCTTACAAAATGCATTCGCAAGAGCACAGCGTACGCTGAACCTCGCCCGCTCAATAAAGATATTTTATTATTATTATTACTGTATTATGGTAAGTATTTGAATTTTTCATGTCTTAATTCTTATATATTTATATTGTCGTGTCGTGTAAATAGCCAGTAACATGTATTTTCGTAAATTTATACAATCATATTTCCAACACCATGCTATGCACCATGTAGCAATATCGTAACAATGCTCTGTTCTAATTTACCTTGCACTTGCACATGTTTTGTGTCTGTGATAGAAAGTACAGTATTTAGAAACATTTCGACTTTGCACCACAGAACCACAAATTATTATTATTATTTTGGCAGTTTTTAGTTTACTTTAGACATTTCTCGAATTATCAGCATTGTACATCCAACATTACTAGCGTTTGAACGCCCTTGATATCACTTTCCGCTCTTTTTATATTCAAAACAACTGCCTGCAGTCGAAGCGTCAGTATCGTGAACCAGGATCAGACACCAAAACGGTCGCGAATGGCCGATCAGAAGATAAACTCGTTTTGATGTTCCTAGATCGCGATCAAGTGTTGAACCGTCTTCGCGCAATGTAATTTTCCAGTGATACTTTCCCGATCCGAGTTTAAAATTTGATCTTCGTTCGTGCACACGGCCACAACGAGCATATCCTCCTGAACTGCCCTTCTACACGTGACCTAAGGGACAAGTTTCTGAAAAGCTTAATAGGCCTTGAGCCAGGAAAGTTGTCGGTACCACTCGGAGGGATGGGTCCTCATATGATTTTTTGGTAAGGTTAGGATGCCTAAAGATGGAGAATATGTGATAGCATGTTTTAACTCTTTGCTTTCTGTTTGATTTTTTTTGATTTGTTGTTTTAAGTCAACTTTATGCACAGTAAGGCTAATCGGGACTGGACCTACAGTTTAAAGTGGGTTCCGAACCACTTGTGCCTCCACTGGGTATCGAACCCGGGACCCCTTGATTACAAGGCGAGGACGCTACCACTGCGCCATCGGGGAGGATCTCTTTGTTTTCTGTGTGTTATCACTATTCCCAAGATACCTTTATGTAAATGGAAAGTTAATGATAATTTTTAATATTGTGACTTTTACTATTAGAAATAACAATTACAGTAATTTTGATATAAATTATTAATGTTGATGATAATGATTTTGATTATAACAATTACAACAATTAAAATATATCAATATTTTAATAATTTAATTAACAAGTTGGACGGGATATAACACCATTACAGGTTTTCACTGGCTATTTGCTTATCATTAATGTCGATATAGTACCTGACTTGGCAACTGAAGTGCACAGTTGTGAGAATGACAGTGTAAGAGTTCATGGAGGATTTCATTTGATTTCATTTATTTTACTTCGCTTTTTGTGCCACTTTTGGCTAATTTGCGAAGATGGGAATGAGTGATGATATGATGAAATTGATGAATGGACACTTACAAATATCCATGCCCAGGCCAGGATTAGAACCCGGGACCCCTAGCTTCGTAGCGCGATGTGCTAACCACTCCGCCACAGGGGCCGGCATTTCATGGAGGAACCTGGGCAAGTGATTACAATGCAAGAATCGATGGTATGGAGAGACACAGAAAAGATGGAAGCTGGAGAGACGCAGTGAGAGTCCTTGGAGTGTCTCCTTAAAGTGTCATTTCCCGCCTGTAGATTCAGTTCGAAATGACGGGAAATTTATAACGCAGGCAGGCAGGTCAAGGCCATTTGTGAGCAACAACAGCAAAAGACGACAGAATGCAACGGAACTCAATATGCCCTTCCCACAGCAACAGAGTGCATGTGTCATCTCAAACTATCTGCAATCACTTTCGTGAAGATGGCCGCACGACACCGTGAAGTTTTCAGTCCATAGTAGAAACTTAGCAGAGGAACGTCGCAATTTGGTAAACACCGAATGGAGTAGGGGTTCAGTTTCCAGTTTGGCAATAGCCGTGCCTAATCTGGAGGGAATGTGGAACACGCAGAAACCCTGCTTTTGTGTCAGAAACATTCTAAAATGGAGGTGCTAGACTGATTGTATCGGCTGGACTCAAAATTGTTGGACGTATGGACCTCCACATTATCCAAAATGGCAGTCTGACGGTCCCTAGTTATATGGACGAGATCCTCAGACCTCTTTGTATGCCGTGCGCAGATGCAATTGGTGATCATTCCCTTTTCATCGACGATAATGCTCGTCCTCGCATAGTTCTGTTGTGCACAACATGCCAGAGGACAAGGGAATTGAGAGTATGGAGTGACCAGCATGCTCACTGGACTTAAATCTCATTGAGAATGTCTGGGATGCGCATGTTAAAAGCATTGCAGGTAGGCCGACACCTCCCTCAATCCTTCTAGAGCTGAAGATTGCCCTGAGTGAAGAGTGGCGAGTAATCCCCCAAGCTCTTATCGATCAACTCATCGAGTCCATGCCACACAAATGTGCAGCTGTGTTGGCCGTTCGAGATCCCATGCAATACTAGGGGCGAGTTACTGCTATGACCATGTTCGTATGAGCTGTTCTATTGCTGCACACATTACTCTATCGTGAAGCACATCACGTGAGCATTGGGTCAAGCGACTGTAGGGTCTCTCTGTTACCGCTTCCACCTGGGAAGAACTGCCTCAAGAAACATGCCTAACGTGCGAATTATCAGGGCACTATAAGCAAGAGATGTCACCTGAATGATCCATGTACACATAGTCCAATTGGGAGAGGATGCAATTGAAATAACACGATGGAGCAGAGCAGCTGGTAATAGATTGGACGGAGTGGCAGCCAGCACGTAAACCTGTGTTTGATATACTAGCCAGTGGCGATGCGTGACATTTTTATGTAGTCATCGCAAGATTTGCCAATCGTCAGGGTCGATCTTTCAACGGAGAGGCGAGGGGGGGGGGGGCACAATATTTCTCTGCGATAAACGCCAAGGTCACTGCCAATTCAATGTAAAAGCTCGTACCACAGACCTTACGACTACAAAAGACTATCCCATACGACGAGAATTATTAAATATCATGCAAACATCTCAATTGTCGCGTTTAAAGGTAAGAAGAACCTTTATGGTTCGCCGCCAATTGTTGTTTTGATAATGAAAAGCAGATTCATATCATTCAATGTGTGCTATTCCTCTTAACAAGTGTAAATAGTAGACATTCGAGTGGTGTCCTCAGGATTTTCGAAGAGGGGGGGGGGGCGGTTACGTGTACTTTTTATTAGTCATTCCTGAAGTCCTCATTTTGCCATCTTTTCCTGCCTTTTCTTTCTTCTTTTTTTCTTCAAAGAATATTGAGGCTAAGCAGAATTATGATCCTCACCACCCCTCCGTGAGCACGCCACTGGACACTCCGAAGAATCTTGATGACTCCAGACAAACCCTGCCGTGGCTGTAGACATGGGGATGGGAGCTGAAAAAAGGGCCTGTTATGACCCAGACCTTCAAGAGTGGGGGAAAGTACAGATCGTTGGACCTGTCTGCCTGTTCGGAAGCGTTCAGCTGTTCTCGGCACCGGCAGAGACCAGAGAGATTCGCACCATTCTGCGATGAGCTGGGCCGACGAACCACATTACCTTCAATAGGAGTATTCTGACTTATTATTTTTACTGCTTCTCCAAAATATATAAAATGCAATATTTTTATTATTTTGCTTGGTCATCGCCGCATCTCCCGATGACCGGACGCCTCGCCTCTGCTACTAGCTTCCAACTCCATTAGGAACTTCAAACTACCGACGCGTGTCTTCTGTCTAAGTAACATCAAATGCACTGACAAGCGCAGACTTCCCTCATGTAATAATAAATGAGTGATGACACTTTATTCAGAAGATGACGATGAATAAAAATAGTGAATTTTGTTTATGTTCAATCATAACAAACATGCGTATGTAAGATTTAATAACTATTATTATTGAAAATTGTAAGTAAAAGTTATGCATCTAATCTTTGTCAGTATAAGGAATACCATAAAGTTTTATTAGTATTGTTAAAATTATTGGTGGGGGCTCTGATCATTGAAATAAATTAATGAATGACTCACTCTCTCCCATTTTAAAGTTTTGGCCTCAGTGTTCGGAATCTCATAAAAGCCCATGAATTCCTCAAAAATATCATTTTTTTTATTCACAGTTCGAATGCAGAATATTAATTGTCCACGGATGGATTTGTCACAAGTTTCGTCAACCATAATAGCAAAATATTCCCGACTTTTAATATCTGCTACCACGGAGCGCAAAACAGATCTCCCTAATATATCAAAGATCTCGTTCTGCATGTCATGTCAGAGCCATTTGTAGCCCTAACGTCCCATCCACTCTCCTAGTTCATGCACATCTTCTTTTGACACTCTTTAGTAAAAATGTTAACAATACTCACAATTATATACTTAGTATATAGTAATAAATCATGTGTTTTGCTGTCTCTGGTCATAGCCCCCCCAAAGTTGATGGTTTAGCGGTCTCAGTCCCCCAAAGTTGATGGTCTAGAACATTTCAAATGTGTAATTAAAGTTAAGTTCATGTGGTACAATTCAGAGTAAACTTTACAAGAGAAGCAAAATAATACATTAGATCCTCTTAAGCAAAATTATTTGAGGGGCTCTGCTCCCACATCATTAACATTGAGGGGGCTCTAACCCCCCCAAGCCCCATGGAGTCGGCGCCTCTGGTATTATAAGGATTCAATTATTATTATTGGACTTAATAATTATAATTATTGTAAATTACAATCAATTTCATCAGTCTGTTGAAATTAAATGTATTTATTCAAATATTGTGATGAATTTATATGCTATTTATAAAAAATGCTGAAGACCATTATTTTTCGGCTATGGTTACTAATTCAATAATATTATATAAAAAGCAAAGAGTTATGAGATGCTATCACACATTTTCCATCTCTAGGCATCCAGACCTTGCAAAAAAATTATATGAGAACCCATCCCCCCGAGTGGTACCGATCGCCTAAATTTGAGGTCCTGGCTCATGGACTATAACAGAGAGGGAGGTGATAGAAGTGATATACTATAGAATAAAGACAAAAGAAGCGGGACAACAAGTGGAGAAATACGAGAACGGCGGAGGAAGCTATTAGAGAAGGCAGCGAAATTAGTGATCAGACTCCAACCGAGCCATCTTTATAGTGCAACGTAAAGTGTAAACATCCCTTATCACATGACGAAGAGGGGAGAATGGAAGTGTGAAAGACAGCCCGAGGAATAAAAGGGAAATAGTGCAAAGGAGGAGTTTGTGTGGGAAGTGAAAGATTGAAATACAGGAATATAGAGACTGGAGGCCAAAGGAACCGGAGACATAACTTTATTTGCATGTGCAATATTTGGATTGTTAAACTATGCTTATTATGTCTAATCTTCTTATGTCTGATCAACTACTAAGAGTTATTTGTATATTAACTAAAGAGGGTACAATATTAATACATGACTTTAGGGGAAGATAAAGTGCGTGTAAAGTAAAATTTATGTAGTGCGTACAGCGTACAGCTCGCACAAGTAAAATGCAAATAAATACAATACAATGCATTAGTAAAGTTGGCGCTGCATGCAGTAGCAAGTTACAGTCAGCGTGGGCGATTGCATACCAGAATGACCGTGAAAGCCATGAGCACAGCAATGGACTTAAACTAAAGAACAGTTTGATGTAAGCAGTCGTTTTCTCCACTTCTCCACATTCAACGGCAACAATGTTACGCTAAAATTACGTCTCGCCATTCTGGTATTCAATTATCCACGCTGCAACTGCAACTTGCTGCAGCATGTTCAGCGCCATCTCTGCTAATCTGCTCGGGCAAGTGACTCTTCCTGAAATGATAAAATGAAGTTTCAAGTCTAACATACCATTCACCAATCCCCTCTACATTGTACAGTAACACACTACATTTTCTTCAAACGTGTAGCCATATTTATGGCTCACCCTGTATGAATTCATATGCGTGCGCGCAATTACCAGCTCCCCAGAGAAAAGTTTTGGCTCTGCGTATGCCTGTGACCACTTCTGGTTCAAGATATTGAATGTGTATGGAAAACTGTGCAAGCCAGAACCTCACAAGGAATGTGATAGTGTAACTTATAAGTTATAACAGTAGCGTGATGCAAAATTGCTCAAGGGACAGGGTGATGGAATAAGTGCCGATGCTAAGGTTGGGCAGAGCAGTAGGTGGGGGAGGGAGGGGCAGTAGCTCCGGACGCCGAACGAGAAAAAAAATGGAAAGAAGCAAACGTCACAGCACCCCATGAAAGTAGCTATTGGTTGGTTGATTTTGTGTTTTAAGTCCACTTTATGCACATTAAGGTTAGTCGGGACTGGACCTACAGTTTAAAGTGGGATCCTAACCACTATGTGCCTCCACCGGGTATTGAACCCGGAACACCTTGATTACAAGGCGACGACGATACCACTGCGCCATCGGGGAGGCACCCCATGAAAGTATTGGGTTCCTATTAAACATTAATATTATTATCAGTTTGCCAAAAGAGTGGATTCTAAAGTGTTCTTGCATGCTTCACTCTCGATAAATTATTTTCTGTAAGTTAAAAGGTATGTGCCCAATTCGGCGGAGGGGAGCAGCAAATTATATTCCCATCCTGGGCGCTGAAATATCTGCTGCGTCTCTTAGGCTGGTCAGGAGGAAGGGCCTGTTTTATTTAACAGTGTTAAATATATTACAGTCCATGTACTAATCATGCACGAAGAAACTTTGAGTGTATGTTTGACACTACATAATCACAAAAATTCCGAAGTGGGTTTTTACTTCAATAATATCCTTCACAATAACAAGACAAACACGACTTTCTTACATCAGCCCAACGTATAGGCTATTAATTAAACCGAAAATAAAACATATTTTCATAATATATCTCTCGAGACGCCGGGATCTCGGGGTGAAAACTAGAACTGTCCCGGCAAATAGGAACGTTACGTCACGCTAGATGACCATAAGGAGACAGTGTTGGTAGTAAGTTCTCTGTTTTGCCATCTTTCCCAACGTTCAACTTTTTTTTTAAAAAATAATAAAATAGAATGCTGGTGCTAAGGAAGGGTTATAGCCACTATGAACCCTCCTTGGGCACGCAGGTGGCAGTGGACGTACATTGTTATCTCGACTAGGCCGACGCGAGGGCAGCTGTTTTCCAATTTTCCTCTGGTCTCAAAAAACCGCTATATCAGTCCAAAATCTGAAAAAATACATATGCTTAGAATTCATTACAGAGCATTCATGTGAATCTTCATGTGATTTTCTTTCGCTCTTGTCTAGATATTATCAATAGTTTAATAGACTTACGTAGCCACGAAACTATTGAGAATATCTAGGCAACACGAAAACAAACCACACGAAAATTCATATGAATGTAATTTTTAAGATTTTGAAATAAAATAGCGATTTTTTAATTTTTTTTTTAAAGAAAGAGGAAAATTAGAAAACAGCTGCCTTCAAAGGTTCAGCCGAGCCTTAACAAAAAGCCAAGCTTACAATAGAGGAAAGTGTCCTGAAAATGCCATGCATAAATTGAGCTCAAGATTTTGTGCCGTATCTTTCTCAGACTCTGGCCATTACGATCAACCATCTGCTGTGTAACGGTACTTACGTTATTTATGTGGAAGTGGCACAGAATTATTATTGCAAGATCTCATCGCCCTGTTTCTGATTTCCTCATGCGTAACTGAGAAGTCTTTGACAGGAAAGGAAGCCTGCGAGCAGTTATTTTGCAATGGATGCATTTGAAGACGTGCAAAAAAAGAAGAAAATTGCCATTTAAAATCGACCGGAAGTTTAATCTTGTTTACTCTCTTTCTTGTTGATTATTTCTTTTACTACCTTTTTCTCTCTCTCTTTTCTCCTTTACTCTCTCTCTCTCTCCTTTCTTATTTCTTTTATTTTGTCTTGAGTTTCTATTGCTTTCTCTCGCACTCTGTTATAATTCTGTTCCTCTTCTCAATCTGATTTCTTGCATTATATCACTTTATTACTCCTATATCTCTCTCTTTACTGTAATTTCTCACTAATATTCTTTTATTTATTTTTCTGTCTACCCCCAATCGCACTCGTTTTCATTTCTCCTCCTCTTTTTACTGTGATTTCTTACCATCATTTTTACTATTATATATTTCTGTCCATCTCTATCTCCTACTAGTTTTATTCATTCCTCTTTACTTCTTAGAGTGAGATTACTTTCGTAACTTCTCTGGCTGTTTTGCATTGGCAGCTTTGGAGCGAGTCATAAGTCCCGGAGCAGCCAATCAACAAACGAGCCGCTGGCGTCATCTCTACCCAGCACCTATCGCTATCTCTGTTGCTCGCGCTCTGGACTGTTGGTAGGCTCACGAACTGGACTCGCGCGGTCAGCTGGAGTTGTTATGAAAATAATCTGACTCTACTATCATCCTTTTATTTTTCGCACTATCTCCCACTAGCATAGATAGCTCTCTCTAACTTCGATCGCTTATAAAATAAGAATTGTAAGATATATTTACACCTAGCTAACTTTGTTTGATGACGTATTCAGTAGCAGAGCACCTTGAAATGAATATGTATTATTTTGATTTTTGATAGACTTCCAGCTTTTAGTGCTCACTATTGTCTCCATATTTTGATTACTCTATACACAGCGATAGAAAGCAATAATTCCAACAGACTAAACCATATCTGACAACATAAGCAAATGTTCCTTGAACTTTGATAATCATTATTTCTATGAAAGTTTTACATTACTGACACTACATTATACATATCATATTATTTGTAATTGCATGATCATATTAGAAACACTTTTTACAAATCTTCCACCTCGATGTTCTGGTTGACTTGTTTCCATCAGAAGGTCTCATCTTCTACAATTCCAAATTTGTATAGTAACGATGATATAAAAATTAAATAGTTCTGAACAAAAATCTCTACTCCAGCTTCTGTATTCTTTCCTGTTGAATAAAAAAAGTTTATATAGAACTGACGGCATCACGATGACAAGTGGCACACTCCCCCAAGTCGACCCGTACACTACTTTCCAACAAAAGAACAACTAGATGAATACTCTTTTATTCCAAATATGCATTTTTGGAGGCTTTTTAATATGTGTATATTAAATGTGCCTGCTCTCCCCAGAAAATGTTCTAAGTTCCCTGTCAAACCATTCATTCTTTGTGCCTTAACTGTCATATAGCATTGTTTCAAATATTTCACCACAACTGATATGGGCTTAAGTAATTTACAAGCTCATTTAGGGCAGATGAAACAAATTAAGAGCCACTTCGAGCAAGGCCACTTAGTGGTGCGTCTTGTGGAGGGTTCCATGAGTGTCTCATGCCGGGCGGTGACACCACCGAGTAGCTGGTGGGGCCACATATCCATCTGCAGAATCTAGCATTTGCTCATAAAACGCGCCACAAACAAAGCAGTAAGTAACTTCGTGTGAAAATATCCTAACCCTATTACTTAGGGTACCAAACCAAAGGAGATATCAGAAATGCTTCAATTACTTTGCACTGTTAAAGTAATTGATTCCACGATTTAACCTACTGTGGACACAAACTGTTCTAGAAAACATTTTTAAGCAAATGCAAAGTCTAATAAATCACCTCCGGGTTCGATCCCCGGCGGGGGAGAACCGGGATTTTTTCCACCTGTTCAAGCAGCTCCGGCACCTACCTAGGAAACTCTGGGGTGGTAAAGGCGGCCAGGGGCGTGGTGCTGATCACATCACTCCCACCTTCAGTCAGGATCAAGAAAGTGTGGGGTTCTAACTCCACATCCCCTATACGCCTGCATGGCGTGGTGCAAAGCACAGGGGAGCACTTTACTTTTTTTACTTTTACACCCTTCTATTCAGTACCATATTTATGATTTCATTTCGAGTTGGTCATCATTTAGCTTAGTATTTCTTTAAATATGAAAAGGGGATTTTACAATTTTTCAGAGACGGATCACACAAACACACACTTTGGTGTGACATGAAAATTGCCTCTCGTGAGGAATCGAAGTTCGGATAATTAAGGGAAAGGTCAACTTTACAGAATTAATAACACAGTATTAAAAATTCTAAAATACAATTTTTTGGGTGCATCGGCACATTAGGCTTTTTACTGCACCCTTCAATATATGCAGGGAAGATCCTCTTATCTAAAACCCTGACCTTAAAATAAAATACAGAAAGGGGTGTTAAAAGCCGCTTGAGGAAGATTAAAATGCAGGTTGTAAATGGAGAAACAAAATACATCAAAAGAAAGTAAGGATAGTTGAAAACTACCTCAGAAACAGTGGAAAGACCTGCTCTTCTCAAGAATCTAAAAACATTGGCTAAAACACTGCCATCGTCTCCCAACATAGAAGACAAATCTTTGGGAAAAAGAATGTGTAGAACGCTTAAAGCAACGTTGCAAGTACTGCACAATGGAGGGTCCAGCCCTTGCATTATTACATTTCTATTAATTATCTCATTCAGAAAAAAATATATATTGTAGGTTATTGAAAACTTCTAAAATGATGTTTCGGAATAGTTATATTCTCAGTATAATGCCAGATACCACACGGCACAAGATACCATTTGGTCACATTCTGTATTATGACGAGCTTTCATACTTCACCTGTCTATTAAGCCGGTTAGAATTTCAGAAATAACTGTTATCCAGGAGTAGCAAAATTTGCCTAGAAATTTTGGACGAAGGTCAAAGTGTGGATCATAAGTCGAGAACTGGCTATTTGAATTTGTATGAGTCTACATAAACAAGTTAACTAATAATAATTACAAAATTTGATGTGTTCATTAAAGTGATTTACCTGAAGGTACGTATTCTACAAACAGAATCCATGTAGCAGCTACCAGGCAGCCAAAAGCAATAACAAATCCTATAAAAAGCCAGAAACGTGCCAACACAACCGTGAATCCACCGGAAGAAAATCCGTTCCCAGTAATATGAGATGCTCTCACAATATTCACCCTAAAATAAATGCAAGAAGAGATAGATACTTCATGTAATCTAAATCACGGGAAAATATTGGAAACAGATTAGTTAGTTGAAGTTTTCAATATTGAATCACATGTTTATTTGCTTAATTTAAATTGAACCAGGGTTTACATCTACTATATACAATAAACTACCAGAGAAAAAAATAACATAATCAAATTTAGGAAAACAGTAATTCAGATATTAACGAATCAATTATTTTACAAAACTGAGGACTTGTTCAACCATGAATTTAATATGAAATACTATATACGATATGATGAACCCTTCCTTCTTATCTATGCAAGAGTCAAAGTTTGTTTCATTTGCCTATTTAGAAATGAAACTTGTGCTTATATAGTGTGACTTCTATTTTTTAGCCACATTTATTTTATATGTGTTATTTTCTTTATTATTGGCATGAGATATAAGCAACCTGTAACACATCAAAGTCAACAAACAAGAAATTTAAGATAATATTAGTTTACACATTCAATATATGCAATATTTGGAACTTCATATGTTTCCACTATTTAAAAAAATAATATAGGCTAAGGGTATACAGTAATCAATGTTAAAAACTTTTGCAAATGTGAATTTTGACCTGTCCTATATAATTGTACCTATTGTACTATATATGATTTAGTGGATGGAATAAATAAATCAATCAATCAACTATTAATAAAATTCTAAAGTTTATGAAATCCTAGTACTACTGAACGCAATTTTTGAGACGGTGAGTCCGAGCTTACATTGCAAGTTTTACATATCAATAATTTAATAATTGAAAAATAAAAAGTAACGTTGAGAGGTCGACTCTTAATCTCGTCAACAAAGGTTCACGGTTCCTTTGAACAGGGGTGCCCATCCCCTTCAAGGTCTATGACGCACCCCCCAAAAGGTAGAACATTCTCCCCCCTTTATGCCCCTTTATGAGTAAATAATACTCAAATTATTTTGGTCAGACAAAATTTGCTGAACAATATGCAGACATAATTTAAGCAATATTGTTTACAATATGGAAATTTACATGCATTACTTTGATATTGTTTCCACACCAGAATTTCCGCAACAATCTAAGACAATAGCAATATACAAGAATTGGATTGATTGAAATAACATTTTACATAAATGATAATAACTTCTGACGCTACAAAGTTGTTGTAGCAAACATATTGATAAATTCCTCATTTTGCACCACTTTTTAAATTTCGGACTCTCAGGATGGAATTAAGGTATTGCACCAGCCATCAGCCATACACGGACGTAGTCTGTTTTTAATTATTCTTATGACACTCATTGTGTGTTCTGCAGAGCAACTTGTCACTGGTATGGACAGAATTTTATACAATATCTGCAAATTTGGAAAGTTCGAAAAAAGCGGTTGTTCAAAGAGATTACTGTTGCTGATTCTAGTTTCATTTCGAACTCTCCTACTCCAATATCATTTGGATCGATGGTGTCCAACAGACATAAATATCTCTTGCAACTTGAACTTCATCTAAGTTATAAAAATTGCAAATAAAACTAAAAATCAATAACGAGTCAATCAAACGAATAAATCCCCCAATTTTTGTGTGAAGGTATATAGAATTGGTAACTATACTCTAAAATCCCCCCCCCCCAAATTTCCATGACGCAGGCGTGTCATGAAACCTCTCTATGGGCACCCCTGCCTTTGAGAGTCCCCCTTCATAAATATCATTAAATGATAAATCATCCCTGCGTTGTCATTGGCCAAGAGTGCAGAAATGGACGCAAAAATATGGAAAGCACAATAGCATTTCCATATCTGCGAACGAGTAAGAAAATTTTAAAGTGAATGTTTTCTAACGTCACATACACACTATAATGAAAAGAAAAACCCGGCTAGGTCTATGTTTACAGGGCCTTCCCGATGGCGCAGTGGATACGTTGTCATCTTGTAATCAAGGTGTCCCGGGTTCGATAGCCGCTGGAGGTATATTGTTCAGTGATTCGGATTCCACTTTAAACTGTAGGTCCAGTCCCGATTAGCCTATCTCTGCATAAAATGAACTTAAAAAATTAAAACTCAAACTCTATGTTGTGGACAGAGAGGTAGTAGGTAGTTCAACAATGTTTACAGGTTCTTAATCATTACAATTAAAAAAGGACAACAGTACAGTACACAATTTTACGAGTAAAACACTTACATAATAAATGAAAATGTTCCGGCAACTCCAATCGTGTAATAGGCAGGAGGTATGTCGTCTTTATAATTCAACGCCGCATCAAATATAACCCACCAACCGCTAAAGAACTGAAAACAATAAGGTATATTTTGGTAAAGTATATATATAAGGGTTATTACAAATGATCTTCTCGAATTCTGATACATGTAAATCACGTTTAATGAAACTCAGATACAAGAAGGTAATATCAATGTAAAGAGTAACTCATAAAGTTTTATTGCATATTATTTCAGATAGGGTTGGTGACACTGCTGCACAATGACTACGAGAGAAAATGGCTGCCGGCGGCGAAGAGAGGAAAGCGTTTTCTGTGTTAGATTTCCACGTACATCAGTCTGTTGTTAGTGTGAAGCGACATTTCCGTACAAAGTTTGGTGCCGATCCACCCCTTGGGCATTAAATTCGTAAATGGTACCATGTCAGTAAACGAGGAAACAGTGTTTCGAGGGACCATGCAAGTTTTACCAAAAGGGATCACATTGAACACTTGTGAGGTCTTCGTGATTTACATGTGTCTGAAATAGGGATGATCATTTGTAATAAACCTGTATATATATATATGGATCAAGCTCGAATTTTTCAATTTCTAAAGTAATTATACTTAATGCGTAATTAATTCGTTTACGTAATTATACTAAATGCAATCAAAAATTTAGTAAATGTATTATAATGTACCAAATAAAAATGGATAGAAACTGTATCATAACCATAACAATAGCCACAAAGTGTAACATTTAAGTTATATTTTATAAAAGCTGCGAAAATTTTTGTTAAAAAGTATTTTTCGCGCAAGCATAACTTGGTTTCAAGATGTCTATTGTTTTCAGAAATATTTCACATTTAAGTAGTACAGTTACAACTTTCCCACTTTAAAATTAAGTTTTAAAACAAAAAATTGTCGGTGAATAATGAGAAATAAAGTTCGTATATTCTCAATGGGAATTGAAAATTTATTTCCCCGCTCAGGAACAAATTTAGAAATATAGAGTGTGGGAAAGAAAATTCAGAGGGAGAGAGGGACTTTCTTGTTTTCTCCCCTTAAATTTGAACATTGATTATACTGAAATAAAATATTTTAATACTAAGTGTTAGACACATACATTTACTAAAATGAATACTATGCCTGCTAACAAGCTGCATTCTTAAGTGTTTGATTTTTAATTCGAGTTTACCAAGGTAACATGGATGAACCATACATTCTATGGCCAATTTTATCTTTCTAACCGTTATAATTTTTTAAAGAATTGGAGACAGCGATGAACAAACATAGTCTTGTGTAGATGTTCATTTGATCTTTTCAACTCTTGTGCTCGTAATTAAAAATACAATAATTTCCTTTGCACTTGTAAAAATAGATCATTTTTCGTCCCGAATCATTTTGTTGCTTTTTGTCGTATCTTTGAATATTATGTATTTCCCACCTACTTTAAAAAATGTGAACACCTTCAAAACTATAATCTTTCTAATCTTTATCATGCAGTTCTTACCGTTACAAGTTGAATTACCAATTACCAAGTACATTATTGCTGCATTGCGTTTTACATTACTATAGACGTATAAAGTGAAAAATACACTTATCAATATTAACATTACATCGCGTTATGTTCTTAAGCATTATTACTCACAAATATTCCAGAAAGCATTGCAAAAAATATATTTCTTGGTTTCTCAGCACGGAACCAAAAACACAGGATGAAAGGACATTTTTTCGAACAATTGCATTTAATATTACAATGCAGTTTCTTTGCACAACATCCCATTTTAAATCGGTTGAGAGTAATGTATTGGCAAGAAGGAAAACAATGCAGGGAAGTTTCTTCTCCTTCTTCATGACCTATCAATTTGGATGTCGATTTTGGTCAGAGGTGTTGCTCGTAAAAATCAAGTTTATTTAGAAATATGACGTGAAAATTAGCAAGGTATAATTCGTACAGGTGGGACCAACCGATACATTGATTGATTTATTGATTTGCTTTATTTTACTTCGCTTTTCTGTCAATTTTGGCCAATCACAAAGATGAGGATGAATGGTAATAAGATGAAATGAATGAAAGGACAATCACAAAAAACAGCGCACAGCAGGCCCACGGAGGATTATTGCCCGTGTGTCCACACGCCAGAGCCTCGCTAGTCTGCAAAATGCAGTCCGTCCAGGGTATACTACGTGGAAGGGAGATTGACATTTGGGTGTCTTAGAAAAGGATAACCCTTACACCTAACCAACCGATATATTTAACGAACATTGTCAGATAGCGTGATGCTGGGTTTCCCGAAAAATAATGTTATAATTTTAACATTTTGCAATTATATCTCACATAGCCTATACATGAACGTTTGTTGAATTGTCATTGAAAAATCTTAATATCAGCCGAGGTGAGTTCGGACCTACTTTCGTTCTTTTGAGAGTTGATGTCACTCTTATTTTCTAGTCTGATACTAAATATCTGTGACTTATCCTCTTTGATTTTCGCGTGTTCTATTCTCCTTCAGAAAACTTTTCATATCGTATGACACAATGGGGTGTTGCTCGGAAAAGTGTCAGCAAAACTGTTTGACCTTGTGCAGTGAGTACTCCGAGAAAACTTTATTGAATCACTGCTTTTGGTTTCGTGCTGGAAAACCAAGAAATTCTATTATTGCCATAGTGTCTGGAGTGTTTGTAAGTAAGAGCTGCTATGGATAATATAGGGTAAGAACGTCAAAGCTGTCTTTCCTATTACAAAATTTACACCACCAATACCTTTGTATTTTGGCCGACATTACTAATTAATATGTGAATTTGAATTTAAAATTTTGGGTGTGTCAGCAATTAGGCTATTTTGCACCTGTCACGTTATACTAAATTAACTACAATAACTTAACTGTAATGTCGTGTAACTAAAATATTAAAATATTCTGACCGGTAAAAAGGACTACAAGGGGACAGTCAGCACACATAAGGACAAGAAACAGGACAACACACAGAATGATGCTGGCCATAGAGCCAGACGCCAGAGCTTCGTTAGTCTGCAAAATGCAGTCCAGAATGAACTACGTGGAAGGTCACCCCTTACTCCCCTAATTAAAGTATATCACAAGACATAAGGTATTATTTCATAGAGCTACGATAACAGGAGCAGAAAATATAAGAATATCTGGCTTCAGAAAATCATAGCTAAGTCGATCCTATTTTACATGATTTGCACAGTCATTCGCGATTAGACTCTATGCATAAGCACATAAATGGTTAGTTAGTCGAGTCTAACATTGAGTTAGATCCTCCACGTCAAACTTTTATAAAAAGATAACTTTCATCCGTTAGCATTAAGTATGCTACAGTGAAAACTGCGTTATATGCACAGACAATACGGTTAGGCTTGTAAGGTAAAACTTATTCACTAAATATCTTGCGAAAAACATACAGTTTTCACTAGCAAGTAAGTAGTGTAATTGGTGCTACAACCAGTGCCACTTACAAGTGTACAAATGATGAGCTCATATAATTAAACAGCCCGATTTACCCACACTTAAAATTATGCCAAGATGCTCTTATTCCCCAATTCTTCAAGTGTAATATGCTCTTAATTCTAAGAATTTTCAATCCTAGTGTACAAATGATGAGCCCCCTCAGATTGATTTGCTTACACTTATAAAAGGCACTTCAGTGAGATTGTTGTCCATAAATTTGTTAAAAATATGCCCCTCTTGATATTTTATTTTGCCCACACTTAAAACTAAGCCCCAACACACACATACCCCCCTCACCCACACCCACCCACACACACACACACACACACACACACACACACACACACACACACACACACACACACACACACACACATATTTACTTCTGGTTTCAGTTCAATTGGATACCAGGTTCAATTTGTTTATCTAATATTAAAACAATGTAATTCTTCTAGAATTGCTCTGTGACTCTCTCATTTCTTACATCATAAACATATGATTTTTCCCCTATGAGAATAACACTACATATGGTGTCATCGGGGAGTGTATCGTGGAATTCACAGATAATTTTAATGTTTGTCCTGTCATTAACCACAACTTGTTTCCTTTTTGAAGTGTTGATGACAAACATGGGTCTCTGTGCTTTGAATTCATCTGGTGTGTAATACATGTCAGTATTGCCAGTAGTGATCCTTTTGTATGCTGTAAATGCTTCATATAATTTAAGGAAATCATCCTTGGACATGTCTAAATTATAATTTTCTCTGGGAAATACCTCATTTCTGCCATTTTTAAGATATATGTTCTTGATGTTGCAGTTATCAAATCTACTTGAATTTTTTTCCTGATTATTGTGTCTCTCAGTCTGAAACAATACCACCACAAAATCCGGCATGTCATATTGTATACTGGAGAATGAATTTGTAGCATCAAACTCATAATAGGTACCAGTTGCGGGCTTCTGTACACATTGATATGTATAAAATTGTAAAGGAATTTGTGGATTTTTTATTATATCTGCTTTGTATTTAAGAGCATAACTGGCTTCATATTCAACAACTGGGATTCTTAGCTCCATAGTCTGAATAATGCATTTGCCTTCATCAGGTAGGGTATTGGGCAGAGCTTCCGCTGTAGAGTTTAATGTGCTGTACCTCATCAAAGCATTATTATCATTGGCAGCTCTTCTAAATGTGATTCTTAAACCACCCTTCCACATAATATCTTTGTAATCTGAAATTAATCCTGGCAACAGGCGCATAGGGAACAGCACTGTGTGGCTCTTAGATAATATTTTATCACCAGCCTCAAATCCACCTATTTTGTAGTAAGAAGCCTCGGTTTTGGATAATTTTAGTGTGGCCAAAGCTGTGGAGGTAATGCCGGGATAATCTATTCTGTTTATAACAACACCATGCTTTCTGATCTCAATTTCAGAGAACAAATGCGGCACAAAATTATCTACCAATCTTATATTTGAATTTGCCGGATAATCTGCACCATCGAGCTTTACAACATCAAATTTGATGTATAGATCTGCTCTGTGGGGGTGTATAAAGCCATCCCCTACATCAAGATCAACCTCAATCTCTGTGTTGGGTTGATTTAAATTGGCAAATGTCCTCCTGTTTGGAGGGAATGATTGTAGCTCATAACTCTCAATATTTTCCATTTTTTTTGTATGTATTTTTATTTAAATATTAATCTCTATGATTGCAGTTGTTGTGGCTCCAGCAAAATCAACTAATTCTTCTTTTTCATTAGTGACCATCAATTCAATGTTATCTATTCTATTATGGCACACAGGAAAATATAATGTTGGGGATGGAGTGTAGATGATTGGCTCCATAAATTCAGAATTAGGTTTAAATGTTGCAATGATGCCAGTTTGTTTGTGAGTGCCTATGCCATTTGATTTGGTGATCATACCCTCAGCCACATTACAGTGAATATTTAGAGTCTCTATGGCTAAGAATTTAGGTATATTAATAGCAGTGTGTTTGATGGCCGCTTCAAGTTTTGTGTTGTTCTCAAAGCCTAACAGCTCTCCTATAGTACCCAGATCCACTGTTTCTGTAGCAGATACAATCTCTACTCTGTGAGTGACAGAATTTTGACTTAACACTATACCTCTGGGTAATTGAGCATTTAGAGTGGACAGATTATACTGCCCTGGAGTGATGACAATTTTTTGATCCCCTACTGCAATTTTGTTGTTTTGGTGAGTAATATTAGGGATCAAGTACATGCCATAAAATGCTCTGAGAGCTATTGTTTTGGGATACACTATGTCATCATGCAATTTGAGTTTCAATATTGAATTTTGGCTGGTGAGATGGAATACCCCCATGATGTTTTAAATACCACAAGGCCTTTTGAAAATTTTCAATTGATGGTTTATTTATTTGAGACATATATCTAAGAACAGATAAACACAAATGTCCACAATTAACATCTTTGAAATTTTGTACACGGGCATTATTGTAATAAAGATTAACTGATTTTAGATATTTTATTAAATTTTCAGGTGGAACACCTCCAAATGAATCAAACACAAATGCCTCATTGTTTAAATATTTAAGATAACAGATCCAGTGAGTGCCCTGATTTTTGTACTTATCCAAATTAACAATGCCACACTCTTTGTTGAGTGGTTGCTCTGGTAAAGAATCAGACATGTACACACCTCTAAAATGTTTGATGCCCAGTGGCTTGATTAAAGCTTCAATATCTTGGTTTGTAAGCGGCTCTTGTTTTTTTAAACTTATTCATGGCTCTCTTAACACCTTTGCCTTGTTTCTCCATGGCCAGGTTATTTCGCTTCAATTCATCTAATTCTGCCCTATTCTTCTTGGCATCTATTACTGTTTTTGCTATGGCAGCTGATCCCCCAGCCAAGCTCCCCACAGCCCCGAGAGCAGCTAAGATGGCCGGGATAGTGAATATGAAACCCCCCACATGTGATTTTTTTCTAGATTGTTGTAATTTTTTTAATTGGGGGGTACTAAGTAATAATTTCATTCCATGGCCCTTTGCAATACAAGAGCTTTTTTTCTTGCACTGCTTTTTGGTTAAAAGGCTATCAATAGTTTTAAGAGATTTAAGACCTGCATAAGGTATTTGATACATAACACCCTTGGCCTTCATTCTAGGTTTATTATATATATATTCACAGCCCCCACCCCAGTTTTTGTTTGGTGTTCATAGCTATGGTGGTCCCCAATGCTGCTATTTCTTCACTTAAAGAAGCATCTTTGCTTACAAATCTACCAAATGCAGCCTCTTCTAATTTCTTGTCTGCAACATGTCTCTTGTCAAGATCAGAATGTGTGTTGTATGCTATGTCATGGTCTCTACAAGCAGCATCTAGGGGATTAACACCAGGATCCCCTCTGTTTAATCTATCATCCAATTTTGTGCCTGGACCACAATACTGATAGCCTGGAATGTGTAGTTCAAATGGCAGCTTGTTTATAATGTCATTAACCAACCCCCGGCCCTCAGAAATATTCCAAAATTTAGGTGGTAGAGTATTAATAATTTTTATAAGATATCCAATCCCCTTAGTGTCATTCACTATAAAATTAGACAATTTTGTGCTTATCATGTCCATAATTCCAACCTTTTCATTGTAAAAATTGTGGTTGCCAGCATTTTCCTCCCCAGCTATCACCAATAACCTATCTACAAGTTTCCTGACATCATCAACCCAGACAAATTCTTTAGGCAGGGTGTTGTATTGTTTGATTCCACTACCTGTCTTGATTTGTGACCATATGGGCTTGATTAAATTGTTGTATTTTGCTCCACTGCTAGACTTGACCCTTTTTTGTGTGGGATCATTGTTCTGGTATAGAGCATCTGATTTTATTAATATTTCTTTGTAATGTTCATAATCTTGATCTGTATAGCTGCCAGGCCTTTTCCTAGTCATCAGTTCCCACAATCCAGGTGTGCCAAGATACTTAACAAAAGCACCTCTTTCTCCAAGATGAGATTCTGAATATACAATTATATCATCTCCCATAAATGTTACTCTGAAATTGCCAATTCTATGTATGATGCTACCATCACACTCTGTGTCAGCATATAAGCCAAAGACCTCATCTTTGTTGTCTTTAGGTGTGCTTAAATATTTTTGAACAAGAAGACCCAATTCATTAGGATCCAGAGTAGCTTCAATTCTTCGAGGAGCAACAGGACTAGGTGTATGAATACTGGAAAGTGGGGTGATTGGATAATCTAATATGTTCCTTGCAGCTACAGTTACAAGCTCTGTGATCAAATTTTGATTTTGCTCTGTAACAGTTTTGATATTTTTACCTAATTCACTAATAGCATCAATTATAGGCTGTTCTGTTTCTTTGTGTTGTTCATAAATTCCTCGGTTCTGTGATTTCCATCCCTTAAATCTTTTTACAAGATAATCTTTTAATTTAAGATCATCAATGATTGGCCTTTTCATGGTTATTTATATATGTTTCAATGTCTAGAAAATTGTTGATTTTATTTCTGTATTTGCCACTATTGGGTTTTCTTGTCATATGAATTGTGACAAACCCATAACTGTCCTGGTTCCAGCACCTACTGCAAAACTTGGAAAAATCATTGTAGCTCAAGTCCCCACCTACATATTCATCATGTATGTGTTTGAGGTTGGTATGATCTTGATGAAACACACATATAAAATTGCTGTTGTCTCGGATCAGCTGCTTCGGTATTTTTGAAAAAGTCTGTGCCAGGTAGAAACAATCAATGTTTTTGTGCCGGCCCTGTGTAAAGAAATTTCTAACCTTGTTTTGATTATCCAGTATAATGTCATCAAACACAACAACTGAATTATCGAGACACACATGAAGTGGCTTAACATCTGGTTCAAAAGTGGCTATATCCAATCCATCATATAGCTTCATCAACTGCTGATATTTTAATTGTTCCAAGCTCTTAGAGAAAATATACAAGTGCCTGTTTTTCCAGTCTAACCAGTTGGGTGCCAATAAAAAATTATCAACCATTAGTGTAGTTTTACCACAAGCCGATGGCCCAACAATAAGACATCTAATATTTTCAGGCAGCTACTTGCCATTTCTCTTAATCTGCTGTTCAGGTTCTGGCAGCCTTTTAATAACATCCCAGGTGCTCATATTATCACTTTGTCTGCATCGATCCAGCCGTGTTCTGGAAGTCCTAGCCATTTGACAAATAACTTGTTGCCTTTTCTGCGGATGATTTTTTCTATGAGATATGTGTCAGGCTGTTTAGTTTTGCTGAGTTCTTCTTCATAGAATCTGCCTTTGAGAATTTCTCCTCGGTGATCTTTTATTATATATGTGTTAAGGGTCCCAGGTTTAACTTGAACCACTGTAAATAATTCAGTGCTCCAGTTTCTTGTAAAGCCTCTTTTGAATAAGTGCTTATATTTGCTGATTCTTACTTGATCACCCACCTTGTATTTGGCCTTTCTTGTTGTTGGCTGGTATCTAGGATAATAAACAGTCCTGATCAATTTTTGCTCATCAGATGAAGTTACTTCAGAGGGTTTCATGTTGATTGTGGAATGGACCGAGTTGTTATATTTATGTAGAAGTTCTGGAAGAATATTAATCCATTTATAATTATCTTGAAGTGTAAATTGTTTATACATAAGATTTTTTAGGGTTTTGTTGAATCTCTCTACAATTGAGGCTTTGAGATCACTGTAACTCGAATAATGTTTTATTGACTGGCTTTTAATAAATTGTTGGAACACAGAATTATAAAATTCTTTGCCATTATCTGTTTGCAAATAGCGCGGTGATCTTCCACTCTGATTGATGATTGTCCTGATGGCTTCTGTAACACATTTTCCAGTCTTGGATTTGAGTGGCACAGCCCAGGCAAATTTTGAAAATGTGTCTATTACAGTGAGTAGATACTTGTAGCCCTTGTTGATTTTATCTAAGTTTTCAGCTGTCCACTTGCCATCTCAATCAGGTCCCCTTGCCATAAATCATCTATGCCTTTTGTGACTACTGGCAGTCTCTTATAATTATGTCTGGCTTGTCTGTGTAATTCATCAACAATAATTTGTCTAGACATAATATGTAAACAAGAATATTGCAACTATAGGGTGTTCAGCAGCTGATACTACAGGATTTTCTAAATATAATTTGTCCCCTATTTGTATTTTAAATTCCAGAGAGCCATCATCTTCAACATAAGATGTTTCTAATGTATTGGGGTCTGTAAAATCCTCTAACTCTACACTGGTGATTTTTGCTTTGTTGTCAGCATTTGTTATTGATAAGGTGGGGTAGTGGTGTGCCTGTGGTTGAAGCCAATATTTAATCTTGATTGGTCTCAGTGTGCCCCCAACAAAAAACTGGTAATAAAATTGTGCAGGGGACAGCATATATATTTTGCCACCTGGTGTAAATGGTGAATCATATTCTTTGTTGGGGATGCTGTACAATTCAAGAATTACTGTATGTTTTGGATTCTCGATTATACCTGTTATTTCTTTTTCTGCTGTAAGCAATCTGCTTGTTACAGATTCAAGGTGCTCATTGATGGTCCTAACAACATCATCATGGCCTGGCTTGATCTTTATGTCCACAACAAGTTTCTTGTATTGTTGCACAATCTTTTGAAGCTGGGTGGCAAAAACAGACAGAGGATTCCATGGTCCCTAGCTGTTGCTTGATATTAGCTACAATTTGTTGCAAATTTTCAATAACTGCCAATTTTGAATTTTGAGCAGTAAGATCATGGACCTGTCTTCTGATATCCTCAAACAGGGCATGCAGTTCATTAATATGTTGATTAGTTGGTAGAGTGGCCACTGTCTGAGTAAGTTGTTTGATCTCTGTCTGGATATTCTTGATATCTTCTGATTTCAATATGCGATTCACTGCCCTCTTTATATTTTTAAGTTCCTGTGATGTAGGCAGATTTGACACAGTATTTTGCAAAGATTCAAGTGCCAATTTCACATTGTTTAATTCAGAAGCATCAGCCACATTTTGCAGAGCATTTTGGAGCAGGGCTATATCTGCCTTAGTGGGTGTTGATTGTTGTAAAATTTCAAACTTTGTTTGGATATCATCAATCAAGTGATGAAAATGAGATAGCTCAGATTCAGTGTTGAGGTTTTCAAGCTTTGTGATCTGTTCCTGGACACTGACAAGTGTGTCTACAATACCGGGCAGGCGGGATTCTAGAGATTCTTGTATATTTGTCAAATCACTTTGCACTGCTGCTATTGTACCCTCAAGATGGGTTATGGTACTTTGAATTTTTCCTAAATCTTCATATGTTTCAAGTTGCAGCTTGATATTTGCAACACTCCGAGTTATTGCACTCAAAGCATCAGAAGATGGCAAATTGTTCATAAAATTTTCAAGTGTCTCAATTTTTTCTTTAACCTCGGCTATGGCATTGTTCAGAGGGTCCAGATTAGGTATTTGGAGTGATTGAATCTGTTCCTTTAGAGTGGAAATCACTAGATCAAAATCTTCTTGTGATTTTATGCTTTTGACAATTGTTTGGAGCTGTGTCTGGACATTATTTATCTGCTCCTCCAATTGTTGTTTCAATTGCTCAGAGTTGGTGGCCTGGGTCTTAAATTTGGCTTGAAGAGCTGCTACAGCTTCTTCTAAACTTTGAAAATTATCCAATGTGGCCAGGTCAGTATATTTCTGAAGCAGCACTTTGAGTTCTGAGTCAATTTTAAGAAGAGGGTCCATGCATTGTGATTGTAAATTTGTAATTTCTAATTGAAGACTGGCATTGAGTGTGGTTTGTAAAGCTTGTAAATCACTTCTTAATTTCTTGACTCTGACATCAAGCATCAGAATCTCATCACTGTGATCTTCATGCCTTGTATGGCCAAATATATCATTAGGCATTTTTGTTTTAGTGGTTATTTATTATTGAATATCTGATTCTTAATTCTATAAAAAAAAGGTATAAGCTTGTCATATGACCCAGGGACCTCAATATATAAGCAGTCACCAGCAGAAACAGTATATACAGTGCCAGAAATCATGTTTGAGTGCTTAATTCTATAAATATTTCTCCCTACTGAAATTTTGACATCACCCTCAGGGGTTGTAATAAATTGCAATTGACCACCTACAGGTAATTGGTAATGATTTAAATTATTGTTAAATATGTACAATGTTTTACCTGTTTTATCATCAACATCTGTAAGTATGCTGTTCAGATGAATAATTAACAAAGCACTTAGTTTAGATATTATATCAGAAGAGGGTTGTGGTGTTGGCAGCTCCATAATAGCTTGTTTTTTGAACCCAAATAAGTTCATAGGCATGTTTATTTATTTCAAATCATGCTCTGTAATTGGGCATTGATTGCCATTTTTCAAATCACAATGCCCCCATGGTAGGGTATGTATGCCACATGATAAAATGCATCTCTTATCATCATGTGGGTCCAGAGCCACTTTTCTTACAATATTGCTAGTCAATAAGTGATCCACACTCTGAATTCTATTTTCTGATGTTCTGATTGTGCTACATGATTTGAGACAATTTTTGTAATCCTCAAATTCAAGCTCTTTGTCCACAGTCACTCTGCCAATGCCCTTGGCCTTTTTGGCAACAACACCACTACATATTTCAAAACTGTACATCTTGGCCCTTAACCCAGCAAATGCCACAATAACATCACCAAGTGTCTCATCTTTTAACTTGCCAGGCACCTTTTTGTTGTGGTGTTGAATTTTTGAATGTTCACTGGTATCAAAGTATTGAAACAATTCAGGCTGTGCAATATCTTTATAAACATCTTCTGTTTGAATATCAAGAACAAAACTATCAGTGTCCATGTACATCAATTTTAGACAATCACCATACAAAGGTTTCAACACATCATAATACAATTTTAACATGTGTAATTTGGCCAATTCCAATATCACAGCCCCTACATAAATAGGCTTATCAAATTTGATTTTTGTTCTTTTCATGTTGAAAAGTGCCATATTTTCATCATAAATTCTTCTGTAATTGAAGTTTGGCTTTGCAATCAATTTTTTGCTCCGGCTGGGGTCAGTAATTATTTTAACATCAATATGTTTTCTGACATTTTCAATTGTTTTGCCATACACTGAATTGACCATCAATTTAAACAAGGTCTTATCAAATTGGCTCATTGCAGATGTTCGAAGCTCTGTGTTTGTATCAATATATGGCTTCAACCATGTTGAGTGCCTAAACCTCAAAACTTTTCCAATTTTGGTCACTTGAACACCATGATTCATCAGGAACTGGAGGTTTTTGTAATATATGACACAACCCTGTTTCGGCTCTAGAGTCATCATCAATTTCTTCTGTTTAGAGCCAGGTGAGCACTTAACCTCAGGAATTGGGGGCAGATCAGAAAATGTCTTTTGTGTAAATCATCAGGAATTGTCAGATCAACCTCTAAGAATAGGCCATAATTACTATCATCAAAATCCTTAAGATCTTCAATGTTGAAATTTTCAACCCACTCAAGCCCTGCATATGGCAGTTTATCCATCATAGCATAACCATAGAGGCTGTTTGCATCTACATACAGTATATAATTTGATGGCAGTGCTGGATCATAATCAGGAATATATTTGTTATTTGCTCTGGCATATCTCTGAGAACATTGCACCATGCCTCCTCTTATACATTGTTCCATAAACAGATACATATCTTGATCCTGGATCAGATCCAATTGCATTTTAGTGTTTATAGTGTTTAAAAACATTGCAGACCATGCTAGGCCCGGAGCACTGTAAAAATACATTGGATCCAGCTTATAATTTTGCATGGAAGATTTTCTGAATGCCTGCAATATATCAGCTAAGAGAGTCACATCAAGTTTTAAATATGCCTTGTGATAATCACCAAATGTCTGGCATTTTAAATTGTTCCACATCAACTGGGCATGGTGATAATCATCATCAGTGATTCCAGATGCTCTGATTTTGCTGTAAAACTCTTGTTGTGGTGGCAGAGAACACTCATCAAATTTAGAAAAATCTGTAACATAATCATATGGATATACACCCTTCCGCCTAATTAATTTCAGGTCCTGATTTGGAAACAAAGCACATGTGATTTTGAATTGATCATCAGATAATTGAGTGGCCAGTGTAGCCAGGCTAGCCGATAAAATTCTGTATGAATCAAGAAATCTTAAGTGAATAGAAACACCATTAACTTTAATTATTTTGTTAATGGCAATATATTTCTCATCATTTTCAGCTAAAATATTTAAATTCTGCTTGTTAAACCCCTCGTACCTGATCAAATGATGAAAATCATAATTGGATGCTCCATGGCAAAATATGGGGACAAATTTTGGTCTCTGGATCTCAATATTACAGCTTTTACACAGGGCCATTAAGAATTTACCATCTGTATGAGAATGGTGATGAACCTTGATATTTGCATCTGAAAATTCAGAATCACATACCGGGCATTTTTCTGCTTTGTTGAAATCTTCAATGTGTTTCTCTGTTAAAGGCAACATAGGTTTTGATTTTAATAAAATATTAGATGCTATGTCATGGCACTCATTTTCTATTCTATGTGCAAATTCTTTGATGGCATCTGGTCCCATGTATAAATATTCTTTACAAACAACACCATCCTTTACAACCACATAATAAAAACTGGAAGGTTCATGTAACTGGTATGGTGTAATTGAAGGTTCATCAGGATCTGGGCTACAGAATGCAAGAGGTTTGAGATTTGATTCAAAATCACAGACTATATATGCTGGGTGTTCCAACAGGGCTTCAAATGTTTTGAATTTTGCATTTTCACTTGGCTTTGGCATCACCATATGAACAGGTTTATGGTTGCCACAGTATTTCAGATGCTCAATTAACTTGTTTTTAGCAATTTCTGCATTTTTTTCACGAACCCCATTCACCATTTTTCTACCATCAAACACAGACAAACATCTTCTGCACAACTTGAATATTCTATGAGTTTTGTCTAGTTGTGTTCTGACTAAAGCTTCAAGATTATGTATCAGAGTGTAATGATATGTGCCATCCTTTTCAATTAAGAGCAGATCAATCGGAATAGCAGATTCATCATCAAGTGTACTGATTCTGAGAGGATCTATCAAGCAATTGTCACGGCCAGTAGAACAAGTAAATACATTAATAGATAATTGTTTGCCATTGATGTGCCTGGCCTTTTTTTCAAATTTATCAATATTCCGAACAGACATTGGATATTCTAAACCCTCCATTGCTTCATCAAAATCATTTTCATGTTGTTTATAATAAGTTATTCTCTCAGGATTGCTTGAAACTGGATACAAAGCAGCTAAAATACACCACAAAAAGCATTTCTGGTCATTATTTTTTATATTAACCACGGCTGTTTTGTTTTTGATATTGGCAGGTAAAGGCACATAAGTGGAACCTTGTAATGGGCTGAATTCAGAAATATTAATATATAACTTGTGTGGAGATCCGCATAGGCTCCATCCAGACTCTTTTGCTGCAAATTCAGAGTGTTTAATATTCAATTGATCTATCAAGCTGCTTATTATTTTGTCTAAATTTGCATTTGAATATACCGGTACAGTTTCTGTTATGTGGGGCTGTGTAAATTTTATGCCATTTGGCTTCTTATATTGTGTAAACAATTTGAGGGACAGCTTATAAGAGCCATTTTGTGCATTTAGAATTGCCTGCACATCTGGATTTATACTCTTCAAAAAATTCTTAATGTCACATCTTGGCTCTGATACAAACCGGTGATCCCTTAATTGGCCGTTAAAACTGCTATGGATGGGTTCATAGCGTGGCTGCTTTGCCGGTCCAGCATTAACAGGTGTTTCATGCTTTCTTTTCAGACCAGATGTAGATGGTTGTGGGGGCAATGTTGATGACTGTACAGAACAAGAACCCACATGTCTATTGAAATATGCTTTGCTAAATATTTTATTGCATTTAGAACATATTTTAGTGGGAGTTCTGAATTTGCCTGGGTTACAATTCTTTTGGTGTCTGGCCCAATTGGGGCTGGATATATTCTTATTACACTGATTGCAATATTTTTGATTTGGCATTTTTGTTGTTGGTTTATTATATAAGATTTCCTGGGGTTCAATTCAGAATTTTGTACTTAATATATATATATATTTTGTTCAGCTGTGTGCTTTGTTTATTTCTTGTGTATATTTAATATGTTAATATTATTAATTTTTATTCTCAGTTTATTATATAAATTTTTGGGGGTTTTAAACCAAAACTCTATGCTTATTATGACAGGTTGTAAAGCTAATAGCCCACAAGTGGAAAAAGAGAATAAATATTGATCTACACTGACCTTCCGCAAATGCCTGCACAGACATGCATGTCTAGAAAGGCAATGACCTAGCGCTGTGTTATGTATTGATTTTTGTATAACAGGCTGGGACAGATATAAGCCTGACTCTAAATATGAGTGGATTACAACAAACAAGCTGGATGCAACAAATATCACATTTTTTATACAAAATATAAGCCCTTTTGTTCAATATACCAGAAATATATTTAATATGAATAATAAATATTAAGCCAAACAGGCCTGTAAGTATGAGAAGCACTGTAACAACACATCTGTTCTCCTCAGCCACTCTCACAATACTGGCCGAGGAGTAAAGCAAAATCTCTTTATATACCCTAAGCATGGATTAAAACATCTGAAACAACAAAGCAATCAGAATATAACACATCATCACATTATGTCATAATTAACCAATCAGAAAACAACACATGCATAATAATTTATTGCTTAATATTGGATAATAATTTGTTGCACAGCATGATGTAATAGCTCTTGCATCATAATTTGTTGCATAATATTGGATAATAATTTGTTGCACAGCATGATGCAATGGAGATAAACCAGAAGTAAGCATGTATGTGTGTGTGTGTGTGTGTGTGTGTGTGTGTGTGTGTGTGTGTGTGTGTGTGTGTGTATGGGTGGGTGTGGGTGAGGGGGGGGGAGTGTGTGTGGGTGTGTGTTAATACGTTTTGGCTTAGTTTTAGGTGTGGGCAAAAAAAATATCAAGAGGGGCATATTTTTAACAAATTTATGGACAACAATCTCACAGAAGTGCCTTTTATAAGTGTAGGCAAATCAATCTGAGGGGGCTCATCATTTGTACACTAGGATTGAAAATTCTTAGAATTAAGAGCATATTACACTTGAAGAATTGGGGAATAAGGGGCATCTTGGCATAATTTTAAGTGTGGGCAAATCGGGCTGTTTAATTATATGAGCTCATCATTTGTACACTTGTAAGTGGCACTGGTTGTGGTACCAATTACACTACTCAAGTAACATAGATTAGGAGATTTTTATGTAAAATTTGAATATTTTTAACCATGCTTATGCTATTATTAAAATTTTCTTCAAATGGCAAATTATAAACTGCAAAAAACAAAACAAAATTGCCCCGGCAATTTCTTATGTATACTCTGTCCCGGAAATCTGTAGAGCAAGGCAGTGCATAACTGTAGAAGTGGGGAGAAAGCGAGTGGGGGAGGGAAACAGAGCAGTACGTGCTGCTGCTAACAGGTGGTAGCTGCAGCCTCATTTTCTTCTTCATTCATTCACTTCACATCTCACGCGTTCATTGGTCGAGCCCTCTCGAGTCAGTACTTGCGCAGAGACTTGTATTCGTTCTCTTGCTCCAGAGATTCCCGGGATAGAATATAGTACCTTACGAGTTTGCATTTAAATGTAATTATTTTACTTGTAGTTACAATAAGAGTACTTGTGATTTTAGCAATATCTTTGTACCTACATATGTAGTATTTATTTACCATTTCAGTTCTTCAGTGGTTGGTGGGTAATTTTAGATGCTGCAGTAAATTATGGAAATGCTATTCCGGGTGCTCATTATGTTATTGGAGTTATTGGAACATTTTCATTTATTATGTAAGTTAATAGTGATGTAGTTATTATTAGACAATTGCATGGGAATTAGTTATAGCTCTTTTCAGTTCTTACGGCGGGCTCTCTTGAAGCTGGCAGGGGAAGTGGGGAGCGGGGAAGCGACCAATCCAGCACGATAAGAAACATAGCGGCCAGTAGAACGAGTTTCACGTAGTACTTTTTCCGGCAGCGTCATGTCTCTCGGCGCCACTGCTGTTGTCTGGTTGGTCTGGGGCGAATTTCCCGCTCCCCACTTCCCTTGCCAGCTTCTAGAGCGCCCGCCGTAAGAACTGAAAAGAACTATAAACAAATGTGATTTTTATCGTTATTTATAAGAAATCAGGTCTTAGTTGAGAACTAAAAAATTAAATATGCGAAATTTTCTTGGTTTAGTGTAAATATCCTAGCTGAGACCCAGGAAATATAATTTTTTCTTTGATTCACCAATTCCTTGACACTGCATTCACCAACATTTGCTTCATATTTTAATTCTCCAGTGAGAATGACCTGATAAATAATTCTTTATCAGGTTCTAATTTCTTTTTCAGTCTATTATAATTTCAGGTATGAATGTATATAGCCTGTGTAATTTTCTTACTAGGGGAAGAATTTTATTTTATTCTAATAA
Source organism: Lepisma saccharinum (assembly GCF_977018435.1). NCBI lineage: Eukaryota > Metazoa > Arthropoda > Insecta > Zygentoma > Lepismatidae > Lepisma > Lepisma saccharinum. The sequence continues at coordinate 48,797,534 of NC_139253.1, forward strand.
AGAAGTCTACCTGTTGTATAGAAGTTAGGGACTGTTCTATATTTGAATGTAGTAACTAACCCATCACAATGTTATTTTTGTGGAATAATTTTATCAGCGAAAAAATAGCATAATACAGCTCAATAACCCTAAGAATATAATTTTTTGAGATACTCATGACAGCAGCTATTGATTCGTTATGGGACTCGGGCCATGGGCACAAATATCTAATAATCGAATCTCAAATCTCGAAATTTTAACTCTCAAAGAATAGGTAACTTAAGTTTTTACAATTATATTTTACATACATTTTATAATTTTTTCCCCTGGTTGCATAATTCAAGGGCTCGGGTGTAAAACATGCTAAGTGACATTTTGGTAATTTTTGAGTTCATTAAGAAAACAGGTTATTAGTAGCTAGACTGTAGATAATTGTTTTCGTGTTGGTTTACCAATTCCACAAGGCTTCACTGAGTCCAATGCAAATTGTATGGTATTGCAATTTCACTCGAAAATTGAAGGATGGATTTAATTATTAATGATAGTTTTGGTTCTAACAGATTTGAATAGAATTACATACCAATAGTTCAAAAGGAATGGAAAATGTGAAACAAATACGAGAAACACAGATTGAATCTTACTTGTGATGTAAATGAAGGGAAAACTTAGATAGCTACGTAAACATTTACTTGAATTGTAATTTTAAAAGGAAGAAATTGGACCCCATTTTTCAGTTTAGCAGGACAATGTTAACAAGAAATGAAAGTATTAATTGAAACGATTCCTTCCAAACTTAATTCGGTTTACTCTTTTTCTCTCCACGTATCATGCAATGAAACATACTTTTCCATGCTTTATTACTACTATATTATCATTACTATTGTAATGTGTTTCAGTGGCGAGCGCATTAAATACCCCACTTTCGAATATTCCAGCGAAGTTTCCCGGTTCAAGTCCCGGTCTGTGTGCATGGGTGTGAGCGTCCCTCGATCAATTTCAGGTAATCACTTATCCCCATGGTCGCGATTAGCCAAATTTGGCAGAAAAGTGACGCTAAATAATCCAAATACTTTGTTGATTCATTGATTTATGTACATTAGTAAGTTTCTCTTCACTTACGTTTAAGAGAAATTAAGAATACTCATATTGTGTTTTGAAGGATTAACATTGTGACGTCAGCTCATGTTACTGGAGATGGGATGGCTGCGGACGGTTTCAGTGTTGTTCTGGCTCGTTTCTGGCTGTTCGTTGGTTTTATTCTAGGATTTGCCTGTCTAATTGCCAGCATTTGGATTTTCATAGTGGAATATGTTTCCAAAGGTAAGTTGTTATCATAAATGTAAGTGAGATACAGGACACATATTTTTTTGTGTGTATTCTCATACCTAGGGATGCACGATATCAGAAATTTGATATGTCGTCAAGAAAATATCATCACAGGCGATACGATACGATATTTTTTCCTTATCGTGATATCGGCGATATATATCGCTAAAATATCGTGACGATATATCATCTAGTTGATATCGCCTGGACGATATTTTTTTCAATATCGCATCTGGACGGTATCCGGGAATTTTTGTGTACTCATTACCTGATTCTCTTCCCCTACCTTGAGGCCTTTCTAAATTTTTGGCTACTGCATCATTTTCTGGCAATACTAAGTTCAATGTAGAAATTTACTTATGATTTATAGGAATTTATATTTGTAGCCTAGGACTGGTGGAGCATTACCAAATAACTCTTATTTACTCTCAAATTCGGAATGCCTAATTCAACTGCAAAAGCAACGCAGGATCTGCCAACACCCTGGCCACAATCAATCCAATAATAACGTTGTTTGCAAGGTAGGATATTTCTCGGGGGCATTGCTTAAAATGGTGGCAACGTGGGGGTGATGCTTTCCCCCAGTTAAGAGAATTCTCATAGAACATCCCCAGTACTAACATAACTTGCACCTCTCGTCTACGTTTTCACACAACAATTTCGAAATTTGAATTGTATGAAGTCTTTACAATTTGATTCAAGTCCATCTCAAGATTATTCTTTCATCTTCATTTTGGTCTTCTTACGCCTTATCTGAAACCTCTTCCCATCAGGTTCTCAATCAGAATCTTGTAAATACAGTATTTCACGACCTAATCGTCGGACCCTGTTTTTCCAGCCCTAAAATTGGTTTACAACCTTTCATGGCGCATCAGATAACGAAATAATGGTAGCGGTGCAGAATCGTCGGACACAGAAGATTAAATATTTCGAGACACTGTAGTAAATTTTCTCAAGAGTTATATTTCGACTATAATGCACAAATCAATAACAACTAATACGTATATTACATTTTTTTCAGAACGGAAAAAAAATGTTCGCTTAACTGCCACGAAGAAATGTGCGTCGATTTGGACTACTGTATTCAGTATTAACTAGGGATGGATGATATCGGAAATTTGATATTACGATATATCGTCAAGAAAATATCGTCACAGACGGCACGATACGATGTTTTTCCGTATCGTGATATCTGCGATAGGATCGTCTCTACGATATGTATCGCGAAATATCGTGACGGTATGTCGCTGACACGATATATATCACCAAAATATCGTGACGATATATCGTCTAGTTGATATTGTCTGGACGAAATTTTTCAATATCGCGATATATCGTCTAGACGATATATTGCCCAACACTAGTTTTAACATACGAGCACGAATACTCCTTGCGTCCCAATATTGCACTAAAGACATGGTTACAGTTTGGTAATTAATTATTTCTAAGTACCGGTATCACCGGCAATTCTTTCTTTAAAATCTTCACTTAGTGGTCGAACATCCCTCCCTTTTGTTTTTGCAAACAAATGGTTGGCATATAATGTGCGACGATTATACGATCAAATACGACATTGCATTCTATTTGTTTCATATCATAGTAGACATTTACATATGCTAATGATGGCTTAATTATACCGTTCAATTTTGATTCTTCATTAATTTCTTTTACTTTTCTGCTGCATGTTCTAGGGCAAAATTAAAAAGCAAAAAAGATTACGCATTTCGTTATTTTAATCACGCAGGTTGAGTTTCTTTTTAAGTACACTTTAAGCACAGAAAGACTAATCGGGACTGGACCTACAGTTTAATTAAGTGGGATCCGAACCACTACGTACGTACTACCTTCACCGAGTATTGAACCCGGGATCCCTTGATTACAAAAGTAAATCAGGTAACTCGTTAGTTGGTAAGACATTATATTTTTGGTACGTGCGTTAGTAACACGATACTTTTTCGGTACATGGTGTTACTAATAACACGAGTACTTCGATACTTTGCATTATATCGATCAATTCAGAACTGGATGATGTATTTGCTAGGCCGAAACATACTTTGATGTGTTGTCTTAAACTTGTGCATGTAAAGTTATACTAGGTAAACATGCACTAGACATGTGATACTTTTGTAGAAAGTACATGCCCTTATTTTATGACCAAATAATATGTTTCGTTGTAACGATAACATGTTACTTTTGGAAGCAATAATGCAACGGCAACTTTAACGCGTTACTGATTTTAATGATTTAAAATTTATCGGGCACATAGTGTTAAAAGTACTTCCAGTCTGAACTAGCAAGTTATATTATAGAATTTACCTCTTAGACTACACAATTTTGTTAATAAAGAAATATTTATTTTCAGATGTTGTCATTCAACCAGGAATTCAACTCTTCTTTCATAACTTACTTGTTTTCTTGTCATCCATGGTATTCAAATTTGGTAAAAAGGAAGACGAATTTTGACATTTTACCTTGCTGCACTTGTTTGTAGTACCAATTGGCAAATAAAGTGCATATACAAATATGGAAACCTCATCTTAATTTTTTTATGATGTTCTCGTAATACATAAGACGACAATTCTGATTGTATTGGGAAAGGGTTAAGAAGATATTACAAAGAAAAAGTGTTTCTTTACGGAATATTTGAAAAAAAATATTTGTATTGTTAATAATATATTAATAAATGTGGCTGTCCCTCTTCATCTGACTGCAAACAACAGTGATAATTCTTCTTCTATGTATACGTATTGGTGAATTCTTCTTCGTATTTACGCTTACTAGCATTTAAACACTTTTTTGATGTAACATATTTCTGGAGAATACATGCTTTCTTTATCAGACATTTATTTGTACTTTAATTAATATTACAGTTATAACAATAGGATGCATCTAATAAAAACAGAAAGAGACAAGTTATACAATGAACCTTGTAAATAGTGTTACATTGTTGGAGCCTATCAACAATGGACTCAGAAGTTCTCTTTTTTACAAGCGGGGTAAGCCACCAGTCTGAAATTTTAGCCAACCGAGAAGAAAAATCTTTGTATTAGAGAAGAAAATATGTCGAATTATCTGATGATGTTTGGTATTTATAATTAAAGTTTGATAAGATTTACAATCAAAAAAATTCATAATTAATTAAATTGTTGTACTCCAAAATGTAACTTCAATGACAAGATTCGTTGTATAATTGTTTCTTTTCTGTTTTTATTAAATTGTCTTATTGTTATTGTAGCTGTAATATGATCAAACTACAAATAAATGTCTGATGTGTCGTAGGGAGCAAACACAAGATCAAAAAATATGTTTAAATGTTTGTAACAACCATAAACTAGAAATATACAAGAAGAACATTAAAATTCGGTTTCTTTGATATTAAATACATGGTGAAGTAAAACATCTCAAGTACCGTATAGAATACAGCGAGGATAACATTTAGCAGCGCACACTTGTAAGGAAGAAGTACCAAGAAAAGTTGGTTCCATATAAATGATTGAATATGAAATTTAAAATAACACATATTCATGGTTCACGCTTAACCTTAGACTTTCACATATGAATCTTGCCTCATTGTTCAATTTGAGGAAAATGCAGAGGATGGAGTGCGGGAGGAACTTCAGAAATGTATTTTTTTTCGGGTTTAGATATTTAAAAAAATATATAGATCTACAAACAGGGACGTAGCTACGTTATTCAGATTGTGGGGCCAACTCTGGAACATGTTCTTATGAAATTATTACGAGAAACGAAAGCTAAACAATACGATATTTCAATGTACCTATGGTATGTATAGTATTTATTTATTTAATTTTACTATATTAACAGACAAAAGCATAAGCGTTAGTATGATTTACTTTTTCCAGGTCCAATTTAATTGATTCTTATGTAAAAATTACGACAAAAATATAGAAATGTGTCCATTAAAAATGAAAACGCACTAAAACACTTTAGATATCTTCCCACGAACGAACAAATATACATTGGCCGCACCCACAGCAACTCGAATGTAATGTCTCGACCACGCTCAGCAGAGACTTCGATACTATCTGTAAGGTTTGGTTTTGGTTTTGGTTTGAGTTGGTGTTTTAAGTCCACTTTGTGCACAGTAAGGCTAATCGGGACTGGACCTACAGTTTAAAGTGGACCCGAACCACTATGTGCTTCCACCGGGTATCGAACCCGGGACCCCTTGATTACAAGGCGACGACGCTATCACTGGGGAGGCACCTATCTGTAAGGGAAGGTTCATTTGCAACAAAAGGTTGGAATCTCTGGTTTCTAGGAACTCAGGGTAAGGGTACTAACCTTAAAGAAGGCAGTTTATATGATTTTTTATTACAAACCGGTAAGCAATGAAACGGGTGGAAATTTTGGTATCCTTCATTTGCTTCTGACGATCTTCTTCAGAATAGCAACTTTGCTCCCCATGCAGTACTTCAGCTCTGCTACAAATTTACCGGAAAATGTTATATATAGTATTAATTTATGATAATTTTTAATAGATCAAAGTTTTGGGAAGGCCACTGTTGCGAATGGCAGGGCCAAGGTCCCCTGGCCCCGTCTCCTAATATTTATTAAAAGTTGCAGAAAATTTTTATTATAAAACTTCCAGGGTTTCTAGTTTTTTTTAACAAAAAAAAATGGATTGTACAATTGACAGGTACCTCTCTACGATCATGACTTTCCTGTCATTGGCAAGGGAGGACTCACCTATAGAAACGCCACTTTATAGTTTTCAAGTATTCAGGATGCTGCTATACAACGGCCTCCTTCCCATCTGGACATTTTATGGACATCATTGGAAACGAATAAAAATTATGTTTTGTTAATAATAATTAACGCTGCTAATATTGAAGGAAATTATGATTTCAGAAGATTGCTAAAAATTATAGAATAATAGTGATGTATTACTTACAAATTATAAAAAGCCAGAAAGGCAGAAATCTAAATTATCGCCTTAGCAACCTCAGACAGTTGAAGGATACTTAGTAACCAAATCAACAAGCTTCTGCTATAAAAGCGAGAAATTTCGACAGATATTTGGAGACATATAGGGTTTTACCCCGTGTGCACTCCGCCCAACAGTCCCGTCAACTGGGTCTTTACCCATTAGACGAAGACTTAGCTGTCTGAGGATCACTTCGGAAGTCTGGAAGGGGGACGAGGTCTTCACCTAAACCCGACCAGGACCTTTCGTTTGATAATCATAAGCAGAGTCAGCAATAAGGCGACCCAGGGTCTTAACCCAGGGGTACCTAATTCTCACCGCTAATAAGATTTTTGGTCTTCCCACAGGAATAAGCAGCACCAAGGAGATTTACGTAAACCACTTTCTTGTAATAGCGGTATTACATAAGCTGATGATATCTAGAATTGATTAGAGAAGACAGCAATGCAATACAAAATTATCGTAATAAATAATCCGATAATAAAACACAATCTGTTCGAGGATAGAACGGATAAATTCCGACCTGTCTCCCTGGCAACGGACTAGGTGCTACCTCAGCGTTAAGAAAGAGTCCGATATAGAAGGTAACATTACCTGTGGTGTCCAAGGAGCCGGACGCTGGTACGGGACAAAATGATTGATGAATAATAAAATATAACTATTATATTACATGCTTTATATTCTCAGAGAGGGAGGAAACTGTCCTTCCCAGTTGGGAACAAATTTAGAACCTGGGAAAGAAAATTCAGAAGGGAAAATTTCCCCGCTCTTCCTTGAATTCCAACTCTGTCTAGACCCCTCAAGTTGTTTGTTAGAATATATATATACAGTGTTGGAATTCAAGGAGAAGCAGGGAAATTACCCCTTCTGAATTTTCTTATGTATGTATGTATGTATGTATGTGTATAATAGAATAGTATAGACTTTAGTGCATGTCCGTATACTATTATTGTAGCAAGCAATTGCACTCTCAAGATGTAACTAGCATGTGGGGGCCTTTCAAGGGGTTTGAAACATTTTAATGCACATCCGTGGACATAAGATACACTCGAAAGAAACGCCTCTTGCTTGAGATGACTTATAATCTCATTCATAGTAAAAAACGTAACTCAAGGTAAGTTAACCATACCGAGCCTTCTAATTAGACCCTTACCAGAAAGGTTCCTGATGGCTGACGTTTTAACTCTACTTGCTCAATGACGTTTACTCATTTGACGGAATTCTACCACGTGCGCAGGAAGGCAAGCCAAATTAATTAATGTTTGATTTACTGCTGGACGTTTTTAACATGAGATGTAGATTGTAGATAAGCACGAGGTCCCGATTTAAGTTCCGATTAAAGTCTTTGAACTTCACGGTTGCGTCACTGAAGCATCTTCCGTTATATCCATCAACAATTAAATATAAAAAAGTTAACAACTTACTTTGTTCTAATTGAACCAGGAACTGTTGAAAAGACTTTAATTGTATAGTTTAATTTTGTTAGACATCATCGTGCTCCATAAGATACGTGAGCTACTAAGGCAAAGAAATACATAAACCTTGCACACATTTTATTTGAGCTTATTATAATGATCACTGAACGTTACAAGCCATCGTGAGAATTTATTTGGAATAAAGTGGTATAAGTGGAAAATGGAATCACAATAATGGACCAAGATGGATTATTCAACCATTTCGAAAGCGATAAGTTAGTTCATTGTTACACACAAGCAAATATTGTGTAGTACATAAAAAAGGAAGAACTTTATTTGTCTAGATTTGCAGTCAGTAGGTAATGGGTCTGACTGCTACGTGGAAGATCCGGCTTCGATTCCCGGGATGGGTAATTTAAGGTGGAAATTAAGGTGGATCGGATGCAGTAGTGGATAGTGAGTGCTATAAAAATGTGTAGGTCATGAGGAATCCAATAACCTGTGCATAACATTTAATTTATAATTGCAACCCGTAGTGCAATAAAATCGCATTATTTGGGATCAGAGAGAAGATCACACAGAGCCCATGGATAAAATGTAAGTTCAGCTAAGTCACTTATTAGTAATGCATTGTGAACTTTCAAACTATGCAACTTTAAATGTTAGCTAATTCAGATTATCAGTTTTAACGAACCCTTTTATCTTCTTGTCTAGTAATGTGAAACAAATGTACTTTTACCACGCTAATAACATTGCACGTAGTATGTTCTTTTTGGGGGGATGGGAGTGTACAAGGAATGACAATGAATTTACGAACAAAAGAAGGTGTCGTTTGTGCGAAAATCTCTTAATTCCAACTCAGGCAACGTCAATTCCAAGTAGAGGAAGTGCATGCAAATCCAGCTTTTCACGATGCAAGTGTTACAGGCTAATAGCTGGTCTGCACACACTATTGCATCACAAAGGCTGACTTCACACCAGGGCTAATTTGAGTGAATGGCGAACGTAACGATTGCGGCATTGTTGAACATCTGATTGTCATGCTCACCTTCATTTATCACTCAGCACGAAAAGCAAGCTGAAGCATGGAAATAAAGAGCACATGAGATTTTTATCCATTTACTCGTTCAGAAAGACCTGGTATTCAGCATTGAATCAAAGTTGCGAATCTCAGTTGGAACACATGCCATGTGTTTCTCACAGATAGTTAAAGAGGAGGTCTTATGTAGAACAAAGCTGCAGACATTATTCTGCTTTGTGTGGGAAATGCAGTTATTTTCTCTTAATGGCAACGACCTCCACTGCTAAACAATACACACCTGAGAATTTGTGGTTAGGGACTTCTGAGTAGATCTACAAAGAGCTTTCGGTTCCTGAAGACACTTTGAAAACCTCGAGTTCTGCTGTGGTTTGTAATGAATTTGGATCTTGCTTGCCACACTGAGTCTCGAAGTTGCTTCTTGTCTTTTTTATTTCCACGGCTGGTCTTGATAATGCAGTGTTGTTAACTCTTTTCGGAAATGAGCATAAGATGGCGTGACCTCCAGAAAAACAATTGAAAGTGTTAAAGCGTGCGCTTCGAAGCAGGAAGCTTTATTGTCGCTTCCACCAACTGCTTTCGTGGTATGGAAAGTAACACAGAAACGCCGACTGTCCAGGGCACTCGTATTTAGGCTGGATAACCTAGTTCGAAAGATTTTCTTACCTCGAGGCCGAGTGCTTTCACCTCTGAACGTGAAATTGTGACGAGATACAGAAACGCATCCATCACGGCCAAAAAGTGACAGTTTCTTTGCCGCTTCGTTGGAGGCTTTGCGTCAGAATGTCAAGTCACACTTGCCCATCGATAGCAGGAAGTGGAAGTCACCTCACTAGAAGATCGGAAGACAAGTTGTTTAGTGCTCTATGATTTTATGTGTGTTCGCCTTTGAACGTCATGTGCTTGTAAAGTAGTGCAAGAATGCTGCATTCGGATGGAATGTTGCAGTTCTATGTCTTCTGGTTTCTGCTGCTCTTGCCAGCCCTGGAATTCGTAAGTATATACATTTAGAGATCTATAAACATACGTCTATTTATGTTTTATCAGTATGTTTTCAATCCACTTTATGCTCATAAATTGGATCTACAGTTTGAAAGTGAGATTGAGACGGTGGCAATGTGCTTCCATCCGGCATCGAACCCGGGACCCCTTGATTAAAAGGCGATAATGTTGCCACAACGAGAACCCCTTAAGCTTATTTATGTAAAACCCCAGATGCTCTAGTCAGTACCATACAGAAATCAAAATCAAACTATTTGCAAATTTTACAAGAGGAGGGAGAGGGAGCTATTTGCCCCCCTCTGTCCTCCACTTTAATGTCCCGAACGTATTTACCTGTTGCATTCATTGCAGTTTCTGAGGTGTATTGCAAAGAAAATATAATGGCATTAAAAGGAATATTGTTATTCTCTAGGAAGCCAAGAAGCATGTATACACTGGAGTCTTGTAAGGGTTAAAATGCAACTCTGACGATTAAATTAAGATGTCATTTCTTGAAAGCAATTCCAGGGCATACCACTGCATGTGGATGCAGGTGGCACAAGCGGAAAAAGAAGAGGAGAGTGAAATTTATTTTTTTGGAAAATTCTTCTCCGTAGTGGGTGACCTGTAAACAACATGATGGTAAAGTTGTGCCTGTTCACGCATGGAAGATGCGAAGGTTGTGAACAACATATTCACGATCTTGGCCACAGTGGAGGTGTTGCAGACACTTTTACTTCCTGGCACCCATTGAAGAGATCTGTAAACTTCAGAGTAACTTATGCAGGGACAAGAACAAAATAATTCCAGCTAAGATTACCCACCCTGAGAATCGAACTCACCACCAAATGGACTATCCCAGCGTCCAATATTAACTTTTTTCTTGTATTAAGTAATTTGTTTGAGGATTTAAGTCCCCTTTATGCAGAGACATGCTAATCGGGAATGAACTAACGGTTTAAATTGGAATCCGAACCACTACGTGCCTCCATCTGGTATCGAATCCGGGACTCCTTGATTAGTGATTGATTTGCTTTATTTTACTTCGCTTATTTTTTGCCACTTTTGGTTAATTTGCGAAGATGGGGATGAGTGATGATATGATGAAATTGATGAATGGACACTCACAAACATCCATGCCCAGGCCGGGATTCGAACCCAGGACCCCGGCGTCGCAGCGTGATGCGCTAACCACTCCGCCACGTGAGCCGTCAGACTCCTTGATTACAAGGCGACAACGTTACCACTGCGCCATCGGGGAGGCCATTGTCTTAAGTCATTTTCCCACGAAAATGGAAATGATGATAAAATCTATAGACTAGATAGCCCGATATTTTCAGTACCATTTAAAGCACTACCATTTATAAATTGAAGTGCATATCATCAATGGCGAATACTGCGTTGCAGAGGGGAATAGTGGAAGCTAAAATATACCTAACCACCCACTAATTTTTCATGTATAGAACAACGTTTATGAAATATTTGCTACTATTCGTAGCAATAGCCGCAGCTGACCACCCACCCTCTAGTGAGGAGTAGAGGGTATGGGTATATGGAGTGTTTGCTACTGCATACCATAGTTCAATTTCATTGCAAGACTTGTCTGTCGAAACCATGTTGCAGTTCAAATCGTTCACAACGAACTTCAGTTTCTAACTCGCAAATTTACTTGTAACGTTTTCTGAACTGCTACATCACTTCTTGTCATAGTTGAACAACTATCAAATCCTGTCCAAAACACTTCTCTGCGTCAATATCTTTATTTTGTAGAAAGTTGTCGTTGTAGTGCTTGTAGGTTTTGCATACATTGTAGCAATGATCCATATTTATCCACACAATTCAACACTCACCAAAATTTTCCCGACGTCTTCAAACTTTTCCATAAATGTATGATAATGTTATAGATAAATTTACATTTACATTTCTCCCTAATGTATAAACCATTGAACAAATTACAGAAAACCTATAAATTCCTCAAGAACTGTGATTTTTACTTCGAAAAAAGCAAAAAACAAAATCGCAAATACCAATTGTGCAGACCAGTGACTACGGTCGGGGGGCAGCTACCCACCAGTTTATGCCACTTTGGCTCCTGCACCTCATTATGGCCTCTTAATGTTAAGCCTTGTCTACCAAATCAAAATAAACTGTCATTGCCTCCCAAAATTTGGCACCCAATTGCAGCTACTAGTGCAGGCTCACCTGGAACTAGTTATATATATATATATATATATATAACTGAAATATTCGGAATCGGAAATTGATTTTGTGATGGAATAGAGGACTTGTTCGTTGGATTTATTTCCATGACAATATTTTTTGTAGAGTTTTTTTTTTTGCTTAACATGTACTGTAAGTAGATTTCAATATGGACTGTTAATTGTAATATATCAGTTATATCTCTTCACTTTTATGAGGTGACATAAAGAGGCATTCTCTGAGGATATGCATGGAGTTGAAGACATCATTCTCAAATATACCCAAAAGCAGAAAAGACGGGAAAATATAAATATGACATGTATTACTAAAAATGGTAATGTTTATATTATATATATATATATATATATATATATATATATATATATATATATATTGGTCATACCTCGTTATTTTAAAAAAAATACTTGTACGAGACTAAGAATTATGTAGATTCATTTTTTATATTGGTAAAGCCGACGACAAAAAGATAGTCAACTAATTATACATCACCATGTTTATTCACCTTGTTTTCCCCAATGTAATTAATTGAAATAATAACGTTAACAAGGAGGCCAACATCTGTTCGTTAAAACAACATAGGATGTAGAACAGAGGAGCAACTACGCATTTTTTCGGGGGCGGGGCAAGTACCAGGATAAATGTGCTAATAATAATAATAATAATAATAATAATGGCATTATTATTACTATTCCTATTATTATTATTATTATTATCCGTTGTTATTATCACGCAAAAATGGGGGTGTAGAAGTTGCTGCTAAAGCAATCGTGTTAGAACAAACGATTTGATTTTTTTTCAACACGTTCAATTTCACATTAGCTAATAATGAAAAAAACAAGCACACAAACTGCATTTTTGAAAGACAGAAAATGCGTGACGAATATAATTATTTTCGTACATGTGACATGTATAACTTTCATGTACAGTCACGGACACTGCCGGCTTGTAACGATTCCATTGAAAGTCAAGGTATTCATTACAAGCCGGTAGTGTCCGTGACTGTACTACATATGTTTTACACGTATGCAACATGGACCGATGTAAAATAAGAAAATACATGTGCAACATGTTAACACTAAATTGTGTACGTATTCAAAGTCTCCTTAATACACACACACATATATATACGTATATATATAAGCTTTAACCTATTATTTAAATTCATCCGCCTCATAACAAACCAACAGCCTCAGCACTCCTTTTCCTCAAAACAATTGTTGATGCATTTAAGACAAGACTGTTTAGCAGAAACAGTCTGAAATACATAGTTGGTCTTACTTCTCTCTCTGGTAAGTTATAATGCATTCGAGAAAAGAATCACATTACGAGACAAGCGAGGGAGAAAATTTTTAGATCCAAATTTTTGAAAACTTTTATATCTAAATTTTTACAAACTGAAAACAATATTGATTTATTACGGCGCACATAATTTCACGGTGCGGCATGGCATGGCATTCTCTTTTACATTCTTTTTCATTTAGATCGTTTGTGTCCCATGGCCGACTCCTGCCGCCCCTAGCTACGGCTCTGAACTTGACAAGACTGTAAGAATAGCAGATATTGACAGCGAAGCCAGCAAGAATATTTTAAGATTTCTTTTATTTGTATAAAATTTGAAGTTGAAGGGGGCAAATGCCCCTCTGTGCCCACTCTGCACGTGCCCTTGGTCGTCTGGAAGAAAAAAAGCAAGAAGTACATATAAAATAATTCCATCTGGAGTATCCTTTCGACCTGCTACTCTTAGATTCTGCTAGTCTTTTTTCTTTCACTTCAATGTTTGCCACCTTGCACCCCCTCCCCCTTAGAATTGACTTCCGTCCAAGGTTGGGAAGAGGAAGCAATGCTTCCTGTGGTTGCGCCACTGATGCAGAATAAGAAACATCTAAAGTGCTAATGATCAATTTACCGCCGATTTTTTTAAATTTCGTTAGAAACTATTAAAATATGAGATGTTTGAAATTATTTTGACAAATCTACTCCACATCTTCATCAGGTGCATTTGTTACACATCTTTAAAGAATTTAACGGGGAATGGAACCAAATGAGATAATTTTGTATTGGCTCGAAATCGCCATTTGCAGAAAAAATAATTGGCGTTTGTTTACCCTTAAACATAAATGAAAAGGCAATTTTTTTTTTACTATTGTACATCGATCTTATACAATTTTTAACATTTTCAACCCACCCAAAATTCTTCTCTCTCTCTCTCTCTCTCTCTCTCTCTCTCTCTCTCTCTCTCTCTCTCTCTCTCTCTCCGTCTGTTCCTTTCTCTGCAGAATTTGTTTCTTCAGAATCCCTGAGCATGCATGTAACTTTTTCGAAAAAAAACAACACAATTTCCTTATCACACCATAATGAAAAATTTTGCATTAAGAAAACGACTTACATGTTTTATCGATTATCTCTGCTTCTAAATAATTATCAACCTTTTTTTACGATTATCTTCCATTTTTATATTTTCTAGCTAGCTTTTGCATCAATACATTTACAGAACTGGAAATTCCTCCAAAAATAAACAAATAAATGAAATGATAAATGTTCAAAGTGATTCTTTTATATGGAAAATAAAGGCTAGAAGATTGTGAGATTGTTATACTCTGACACCCAATTGCATACGGATTCAAAGATACTGACAAAAGTGAATGAATAAACAGTTTATACTCGTGTATGTGGTTATTCAACACGCACTAATTTACCTAGCCTCCAATCTCTGGTCGATATTCCAGTAGTTACAAGTGAAGTAGTGTCCAGAGATGTTATTGTAATACACAAATTCTTCGACTTGGCTGAAGAATTGAGGAACACCCGCCTCTCTTGTGCGATAAATTGTTATTTTGGCTTATGGCCTTAGAAAGTCCTTTTCTTTTAGTCTGAATACTAAAGTTCGATGCTTGACTTGACAGACTAGTGTCTCGTGTGAGATCATTGAGTTCTTAGGAAGACTGTTGAGATCTTGATATGTTTCCTTCATATTAACTTCCACTACTACCATGGTCATCTGTGTTACATGCCAAGTCCTGCGCTTCTTCAACATCTGACAATGGGAGCTCAGGCAATGTGGCCAACACTGGTATCAGGCCCGTACCCAGGATTTTGTTTCAGGGAGTGGCCAGATCCGAAAATGTGTTTATGTGGGGTAGATCCGATTATGTGGAACAATGCTCAGAAATGCTGTGAGGTTAATTGAATTTGGCTATTTGGCTTTGCTTCTCCGCCAAGTCTTTCTAATCGCGACGATGAGGATGGTCGATGATATGATGAAATCGATGAACGAACACACTCTCAAAGAACACCTATGGCCATGATGGAATTCGAAACGTGGAACCCCTGACGTCGTAGCGCGCTGTCCTAACCACTCCGCCACGGTGGTTGGCAAAATGATGTTGGGGTATTATGTGAACACCGATGCTATGGTATATTACAGCTAGAGAGAGTTGTAAACATTATGGTCCAAAGTAACAAGAAAGAAAAATACAACACAACTCAACGATACACATCTCTTCATCCCAACAATCAGCCACGCAGTCGCTTACAAACAAAGATGTCACACGGTGCACTGTTTAATGCTTAGTGTTGACATTCAATTTACGGAAGTATTCGAATAGTTCTGTGTTCCGCAAATTTCCTTTAATTTTCTTACACCATCACTATTGAACAGTCATGATAATTCTATGTTAAGAAAAAAATACGCGTATATTTACAAATTAAATGTTACGTACTATGAATTACTATTGTAATAAGGAACATGTCTAAATGTGAGTTAGAACAAAACAGAAATACAGTCTTGCATCACCATTGCACTTTGAAAAAGTCGGGACAGGGATTAAAAGGAATGGACTGTCCCTTCTAAATTAGTAAATCTGGTAGTCCTGCATCAATGGCTATAGAACTAAACTACCCAATATTGCAGACTGCAGACTTATGGAACCTGAATCTCTACACAACAAACACATTTATGCAAAGACAAAATCCAAATTTTTACAAATTTGAAAAATCGTCGGTAATATTTTCGTAGCTTTTTTATAGGTGCACATTTAAATATTTCATACTTCAAGGGGGGCATGGCCCCCATGGCCCCTCCCCTGGGTACGGGCTTGACTGGTATAGAAATGTCTTCGCAATGAGCCACAGGTCGTCGCTCTGATTCCAAATCAAGATACTTCCATTTATGTTTTTTGTAACGATTCAAGTCCTTCATATTCATTTCACAAGAATAACAGCCACCATGGTGGTTCTTCTTCTCCCTCTACACCATAGGCACGCTTCTTTTCTCCATTTGTTCACTGTCCTCAACGTTCAACACAGTTATTGCAAACCTTATGGTGATCCCAAGACTTGTCTTAGTCTCCAAGCTGCAATTCAAAATATGCAACATATGCTAGTTTACAAAGTCAGTGATGTGCATTCTTTTTTCTGCGTTCACCACAGATGTAGCAGAATGCATCAGGGTCGTTTACGCAGCTTCTTAGTAAAGAACTTGTGTTTCATAACCTTCAAGAATAGAAATAAAACAAATAATGAAAAAAACAACCTCTGATACGTAACATTATATTCTATTAATGGATGGATGAGAGAAACATTTTTGTAATAAAATAAAAGACAAACCATATTGCATATCAGGAGCTACAGTTCCTATTCAGATAAACTTTATATTCAAAGAATATCAACTATAACAAGAACTAGAGCCAATTTGGAAAAAAAACTATTGTTCATTTCAGGTTCAGCACAACCAGAATACCCTACTTTCATTATAAAAGAGTAAAATAGAATAAAATCAAATCGTAGACCTAGGAGTCTTCTGTAAAATGCTAAAGAAGTCTTTAAAACTGAAGTTGGTAAACATTGTTGGAGATCAAATGTGAATCATTTGACATTTGTACTCTCCTACGACTTTTGAGTTTCTAATATTTTTTCACTATACCTAAGCCTGCCTCATCAGCACAAGTTTGATGCGTATCTCTCTCCTGTCTGAGATCATAATTTCTTCTGCTTGAATATCTAATATACCCTCCAGTTCCCTCTACACTTCTCTTATCTCCTTTCTTGCCCTATTCTTTGACTCTCAACTCCACTTCGCTCTTCTCCTCTCCTCTTTGTTCTTTTCCTTTCCTCTACTCTCTTCTCAATCCCCTCCTCTCCTTTCCTTCCCTCTAGTTTCGTCTCGTCTTCTATCCTCTCACTTTTCTTCCTCTGACCCACGCATCTCATTTACTTTCTTCAAGTTTCGTCTTCTCTCCTCTTCTATCTTTTATTTATTTATTTATTTACATTGTATTATTATCCTACGCACAACAGGCATCTGCCCTTTTACAGTGCACAGTACATTTGAGGATTTATACACATAAAAATAATATTTATACACATTTTCAGATATAAAAAAAATACATATAGAGGTTACATACAGGGTGATTCTAAAGGTAGGGTACAAACGAAAACCACAGATACCTCCCATGAAATAGAGACGAAAGTGCCCCTTCCACTTTCCCGAGAGATGCCTCCGTGAGGAGCTAGACAACGCCGAAAACGTGTGAAAATGAACTTCACACCGCTGTACAGCCAGTACCAGTGAAGATAGAAAGGCGGAACAAAAGAAGTCAAAAGGAACACCAAAGTCGTCCATCCGAAAATCACCAGGCGGCAGCTGCGCAGCGCATGCGCATGGGGTTCCACAAAGGAAATAGGAGTGTCCCGCAACACAAGTGAAGGGAGAGGGTAGCGATCGACAACGGTAGGGACAAAAGAAGCAATGAAGCATGAAGTAACAATTGCACAGCGGGAAACAAACACCATGACTGAAGGAGTGCAGTCGAGAAAAGTAGTGCGGGGTTGCAGAACCACGGGAGGGCGACGTAGGACGAAGAAACACCGAGAATGCAAGCAAAGTGGTCCGTGACACTCGACAGGCAACATACGCATACATGGTTCGGGGCAGAAATTGCGGCGCTGGCGGCGCTGGCGGTGCAGCGCATGGGGAGTCCCCAAATACAGTGGGGAGACACCGCAGCAAGAACAAAGCACGGTGCAACAAAAGAGAAAGAGGACCGGACGGGGACCTGCCAAGGAGACAACAAATGCGGGACGAGGGATTCCCCGTAGCAGCACCGAGGGGATGTCGCTCAGAGGTCGTGCGCCAGCAGGACAAACACAGCAACTACGGGCACAGGAGGTTATTGCCAATGAAAGGTGCACGTACAGATAGGACCACGTACCCAACCCCACACTACTTTTCTCGACTGCACTCCTTCAGTCATGGTGTTTGTTTCCCGCTGTGCAATTGTTACTTCATGCTTCATTGCTTCTTTTGTCCCTACCGTTGTCGATCGCTACCCTCTCCCTTCACTTGTGTTGCGGGACACTCCTATTTCCTTTGTGGAACCCCATGCGCATGCGCTGCGCAGCTGCCGCCTGGTGATTTTCGGATGGACGACTTTGGTGTTCCTTTTGACTTCTTTTGTTCCGCCTTTCTATCTTCACTGGTACTGGCTGTACAGCGGTGTGAAGTTCATTTTCACACGTTTTCGGCGTTGTCTAGCTCCTCACGGAGGCATCTCTCGGGAAAGTGGAAGGGGCACTTTCGTCTCTATTTCATGGGAGGTAAGTAGTGTAATTGGTGCTACAACCAGGACGAGAAAGTATGAACCCCCCTCAGGCAGATTTGCCTACACTTAAAACAAGCTCAACATCCCCATATGAGTTTTTTGCTCAAGTGTGGAACCCTGTCTAATCCAAGATTTTTGTAAAAATGCCCTCGGGAATTTCCTGAGAAAGTATGACCCCCCTCAGATTGATTTGTCTACACTTACAAAAGGCACTTCTGTGAGATTGTTGTCCATAAACCTGTCAAAAATAAGCCTCTCTTGATATTTTTTTTGGCCACACTTAAAACTAAGCCAAGATACACCCACATACACACACACACACACACACACACACACAC
The DNA here is from genome assembly GCF_977018435.1 of Lepisma saccharinum. Lineage (NCBI taxonomy): Eukaryota > Metazoa > Arthropoda > Insecta > Zygentoma > Lepismatidae > Lepisma > Lepisma saccharinum. Next base: position 48,816,379 of record NC_139253.1, read on the forward strand.
ACACACACACACACACACACACACACACACACACACACACACATATTTACTTCTGGTTTAAGTTCAATTGGGCACCGGGCTCAACTTGTATATCTAGTATTAAGATAATGTAATTTTTCTAGAATTGCTCTTTGACTCTCTCATTTCTTACATCATAAACATATGATTTTTCCCCTATGAGAATAACACTACATATAGTGTCATCAGGGAGTGTATCGTGGAATTCACAGATAATTTTAATGTTTGTCCTGTCATTAACCACAACTTGTTTCCTTTTTGAAGTGTTGATGACAAACATGGGTCTCTGTACTTTGAATTCATCTGGTGTGTAATACATGTCAGTATTGCCAGTAGTGACCCTTTTGTATGCTGTAAATGCTTCATATAATTTAAGGAAATCATTCTTGGACATGTCTAAATTATAATTTTCTCTAGGAAATACCTCATTTCTGCCATTTTTAAGATATATGTTCTTGATGTTGCAGTTATCAAATTTACTTGAATTTTTCTCCTGATTATTGTGTCTTCCAGTCTGAAACAGTACCACCACAAAATCCGGCATATCATATTGTATACTGGAGAATGAATTTGTAGCATCAAACTCATAATAAGTACCAGTTGCGGGCTTCTGTACACATTGATATGTATAAAATTGTAAAGAAACCTGTGGATTTTTTTATTATATCTGCTTTGTATTTAAGAGCATAACTGGCTTCATATTCAACAACTGGGATTCTTAGCTCCATAGTCTGAATAATGCATTTGCCTTCATCAGGTAGGGTATTAGGCAGAGCTTCCCCTGTGGAGTTTATTGCACTGTACCTCATCAAAGCATTATTATCATTGGCAGCTCTTCTAAATGTGATTCTTAAACCACCCTTCCACATAATATCTTTGTAATCTAAAATTAATCCTGGCACCAGGCGCATAGGGAACAGCACTGTGTGGTTCTTAGATAATATTTTATCACCAGCCTCAAATCCACCTATTTTGTAGTAAGAAGCCTCGGTTTTGGATAATTTTAGTGTGGCCAAAGCTGTGGAGGTAATGCCGGGATAATCCACTCTGTTTATAACAACACCATGCTTTCTGATCTCAATTTCAGAGAACAGATGCAGCACAAAATTGTCCACCAATCTTATATTTGAATTTGCCGGATAATCTGTTCCATCGAGCTTTGCAACATCAAATTTGATGTAAAGATCTGCTCTGTGGGGGTGTATAAAGCCATCCCCTACATCAAGATCAACCTCAATCTCTGTGTTGGGTTGATTTAAATTTGCAAATGTCCTCCTGTTTGGGGGGAATGATTGTAGCTCATAACTCTCAATATTTTCCATTTTTTTTGTATGTATTTTTATTTAAATATTAATCTCTATGATTGCAGTTGTTGTGGCTCCAGCAAAATCAACTAATTCTTCTTTTTCATTAGTGACCATCAATTCAATATTATCTATTCTATTATGGCACACAGGAAAATATAATGTTGGGGATGGAGTGTAGATGATTGGCTCCATAAATTCAGAATTAGGTTTGAATGTTGCAATGATGCCAGTTTGTTTGTGAGTGCCTATGCCATTTGATTTGGTGATCATACCCTCGGCCACATTACAGTGAATATTCAGAGTCTCTATGGCTAAGAATTTAGGTATATTAATAGCAGTGTGTTTGATGGCCGCTTCAAGTTTTGTGTTGTTCTCAAAGCCTAACAGCTCTCCTATAGTACCCAGATCCACTGTTTCTGTAGCAGATACAATCTCTACTCTGTGAGTGACAGAATTTTGAGTTAATACTATACCTCTGGGTAATTGAGCATTTAGAGTGGATAGATTATATTGCCCTGGAGTGATGACAATTTTTTGATCACCAACTGCAATTGTATTGTTGTGGTGTGTAATATTAGGGATCAAGTACATGCCATAAAATGCTCTGAGAGCTATTGTTTTTGGATACACAATATCATCATGTAATCTGAGTTTCAATACTGAATTTTGGCTGGTGAGATGGAATACCCCCATGATGTTTTAAATACCACAAGGCTTTTTGAAAATTTTCAATTGATGGTTTATTTATTTGAGACATATATCTAAGAACAGATAAACACAAATGTCCACAATTAACATCTTTGAAATTTTGAACACGGGCATTATTGTAATAAAGATTAGCTGATTTTAGATATTTTATTAAATTTTCAGGTGGAACACCTCCAAATGAATCAAACACAAATGCATCATTGTTTAAATATTTAAGATAACAGATCCAGTGAGTGCCCTGATTTTTGTACTTATCCAAATTAACAATGCCACACTCTTTGTTGAGTGGTTGCTCTGGCAAAGAATCAGACATGTACACACCTCTAAAATTTTTGATGCCCAGTGGCTTGATTAAAGCTTCAATATCTTGGTTTGTAAGCGGCTCTTGTTTTTCTTAAACTTATTCATGGCTCTCTTAACACCTTTGCCTTGTTTCTCCATGGCAAGGTTATGGCGCCTCTGCTCATCTAATTCTGCCTTATTTTTCTTGGCATCTATTACTGTTTTTGCTATGGCAGCTGATCCCCAGCAAAGCTCCCAACAGCCCCAAATGCTGCTAAGATGGCCGGGATAGTAAATATGAAACCCCCCACATGTGATTTTTTTCCTGGATTGTTGTAATTTTTTTAATTGAGGGGTACTAAGCAACAATTTCATACCATGGCCCTTGGCAATACAAGAGCTTTTTTTCTTGCGCTGCTTTTTGGTTAAAATACTATCAATAGTTTTAAGAGATTTAAGACCTGCATAAGGTATTTGATACATAACACCTTTGGCCTTCATTCTAGGTTTATTATATACATATTCACAACCCCCACCCCAGTTTTTGTGTGGTGTTCATAGCTATGGTGGTCCCCAATGCTGCTATTTTTTCACTTAAAGAAGCATCTTTGCTTACAAATCTACCAAATGCAGCCTCTTCTAATTTCTTGTCTGCAACATGTCTCTTGTCAAGATCAGAATGTGTGTTGTATGCTATGTCATGGTCTCTACAAGCAGCATCTAGGGGATTGACACCAGGATCACCTCTGTTTAATCTATCATCCAATTTTGTACCGGGACCACAATACTGATAGCCTGGAATGTGTAGTTCAAATGGCAGCTTGTTTATAATGTCATTAACAAGCCCCCGACCCTCAGAAATATTCCAAAATTTAGGTGGTAGAGTATTAATAATTTTTATAAGATACCCAATCCCCTTAGTGTCATTCAATATAAAATTAGACAATTTTGTGCTTATCATGTCCATAATTCCAACTTTTTCATTGTAAAAATTGTGGTTGCCAGCATTTTCCTCCCCAGCTATCACCAATAACCTATCTACAAGTTTCCTGACATCATCAACCCACACAAATTCTTTAGGCAGGGTGTTGTATTGTTTGATTCCACTGCCAGTCTTGATCTGTGACCATATGGGCTTGATTAAATTGTTGTATTTTGCTCCACTGCTAGACTTGACTCTTTTTTGTGTCGGATCATTGTTCTGGTATAGAGCATCTGATTTTATTAATATTTCTTTGTAATGTTCATAATCTTGATCTGTATAGCTGCCAGGCCTTTTCCTAGTCATCAGTTCCCACAATCCAGGTGTGCCAAGATACTTAACAAAAGCACCTTTGTCTCCAAGATGAGATTCTGAATATACAATTATATCATCTCCCATAAATGTTACTCTGAAATTGCCAATTCTATGTATGATGCTACCATCACGATCTGTATCAGCATATAAGCCAAAGACCTCATCTTTGTTGTCTTTAGGTGTGCTTAAATATTTTTGAGCAAGAAGACCCAATTCAATAGGATCCTGAATAGCTTCAATTCTTCGAGGAGCAACAGGACTAGGTGTATGAATACTGGAAAGTGGGGTGATTGGATAATCTAATATGTTCCTAGCAGCTACAAGTACAAGCTCTGTGATCAAATTTTGATTTTGCTCTGTAACAGTTTTGATATTTTTACCTAAATCACTAATAGCATCAATAATAGGCTGTTCTGTTTGTTTGTGTTGTTCATAAATTCCTCGGTTCTGTGATTTCCATCCCTTAAATATTTTTACAAGATAATCTCTTAATTTAAGATCATCAATGATTGGCCTTTTCATGGTTATTTATATATGTTTCAATGTCTAGAAAATTGTTGATTTTATTTCTGTATTTGTCACTATTGGGTTTTCTTGTCATATCAATTGTGACAAACCCATAACTGTCCTGGTTCCAGCACCTACTGCAAAACTTGGAAAAATCATTGTAGCTCAAGTCCCCACCTACATATTCATCATGTATGTGTTTGAGGTTGGTATGATCTTGATGAAACACACATATAAAATTGCTGTTGTCTCGGATCAGCTGCTTCGGTATTTTTGAAAAAGTCTGTGCCAGGTAGAAACAATCAATGTTTTTGTGTCGGCCCTGTGTAAAGAAATTTCTAACCTTGTTTTGATTATCCAGTATAATGTCATCAAACACAACAACAGAATTATCGAGACATTCATGAAGTGGCTTAACATCTGATTCAAGAGTGGCTATATCCAATCCATCATATAGTTTCATCAGCTGCTGATATTTTAATTGTTCCAAGCTCTTAGAGAAGATATACAAGTGCCTGTTTTTCCAGTCTAACCAGTTGGGTGCCAATAAAAAATTATCAATCATTAGTGTAGTTTTACCACAAGCTGATGGCCCAACAATAAGACATCTAATATTTTCAGGCAGCAACTTGCCATTTCTCTTAATCTGCTGTTCAGGTTCTGGCAGCCTTTTTATAACATCCCAGGTGCTCATATTATCACTTTGTCTGCATCGATCCAGCTGTGTTCTGGAAGTCCTAGCCATTTGACAAATAACTTGTTGCCTTTTCTGCGGATGATTTTTTCTATGAGATATGTGTCAGGCTGTTTAGTTTTGCTGAGTTCTTCTTCATAGAACCGGCCTTTGAGAATTTCTCCTCGGTGGTCTTTTATCATATATGTGTTAAGAGTCCCAGGTTTAATTTGAACCACTGTAAATAATTCAGTGCTCCAGTTTCTTGTAAAGCCTCTTTTGAATAAGTGCTTATATTTGCTGATTCTTACTTGATCACCCACCCTGTATTTGGCTTTTCTTGTTGTTGGCTGGTATCTAGGATAATAAACAGTCCTGATCAATTTTTGCTCATCAGATGAAGTTACTTCAGAGGGTTTCATGTTGATTGTGGAATGGACCGAGTTGTTATATTTATGTAGAAGTTCTGGAAGAATATTAATCCATTTATAATTACCTTGAAGTGTAAATTGTTTATACATAAGATTTTTTAGGGTTTTGTTGAATCTCTCTACAATTGAGGCTTTGAGATCACTGTAACTCGAATAATGTTTTATTGACTGGCTTTTAATAAATTGGTGGAACACAGAATTATAAAATTCTTTGCCATTATCTGTTTGCAAATAGCGCGGTGATCTTCCACTCTGATTGATGATTGTCCTGATGGCTTCTGTAACACATTTTCCAGTCTTGGATTTGAGTGGCACAGCCCAGGCAAATTTTGAAAATGTGTCTATTACAGTGAGTAGATACTTGTAGCCCTTGTTGATTTTATCTAAGTTTTTCAGCTGTCCACTTGTCATCTCAATCAAGTCGCTCTGCCATAAATCATCTATGCCTTTTGTCACTACTGGCAGTCTCTTAAAATTATGTCTGGCTTGTCTGTGTAATTCATCAACAATAATTTCTCTAGACATAATATGAAAACAAGAATATTGCAACTATGGGGTGTTCAGCAGCTGATACTACAGGATTTTCTAAATATAATTTGTCCCCTATTTGTATTTTAAATTCCAGAGAGCCATCATCTTCAGCATAAGATGTTTCTAATGTATTGGGGTCTGTAAAATCCTCTAACTCCACACTGGTGATTTTTGCTTCGTTATCAGCATTTTTTATTGATAAGGTAGGGTAGTGGTGTGCCTGTGGTTGAAGCCAATATTTGATCTTGATTGGTCTCAGTGTGCCCCCAACAAAAAACTAGTAATAAAATTGTGCAGGGGACAGCATATATATTTTGCCACCTGGTGTAAATGGTGAATCATATTCTTTGTTGGGGATGCTGTACAATTCAAGAATTACTGTATGTTTTGGATTCTCGATTATGCCGGTTATTTCTTTTTCTGCTGTAAGCAATCTGCTTGTTACAGATTCAAGGTGCTCATTGATGGTCCTAACAACATCATCATGGCCTGGCTTGATTTTTATGTCCACAACAAGTTTCTTGTATTGTTGCACAATTTCTTGAAGCTGGGTGGCAAAAACAGACAGAGCATTTGCTTGATTGGATTCCATGGTCCCTAGCTGTTGCTTGATATTAGCTACAATTTGTTGCAAATTTTCAATAACTGCCAATTTTGAATTTTGAGCAGTAAGATCATGGACCTGTCTTCTGATATCCTCAAACAGGGCATGCAGTTCATTAATATGTTGATTAGTTGGTAGAGTGGCCACTGTCTGAGTAAGTTGTTTGATCTCTGTCTGGATATTCTTGATATCTTCTGATTTCAATATGCGATTCACAGCTCTCTTTATATTAGTTCCTGTGATGTAGGCAGATTTGATACAGTATTTTGCAAAGATTCAAGTGCCAATTTCACGTTATTTAATTCAGATGCATCAGCCACATTTTGCATAGCATTTTGGAGCAGGGCTATATCTGCCTGAGAGGGTGTTGATTGTTGTAAAATTTCAAACTTTGTTTGGATATCATCAATCAAGTGATGAAAATGAGATAGCTCAGATTCAGTGTTGAGGTTTTCAAGTTTTGTGATCTGTTGCTGGACACTAACAAGGGTATCTACAATACCGGGCAGGCGGGATTCTAGAGATTCTTGTATATTTGTCAAATCACTTTGCACTGCTGCTATTGTACCCTCAAGATGGGTTATGGTACTTTGAATTTTTCCAAAATCTTCATATGTTTCAAGTTGCAGCTTAATATTGGCAACACTCCGAGTTATTGCACTCAAAGCATCAGAAGATGGCAAGTTGTTCATAAAATTTTCAAGTGTCTCAATTTTTTCTTTAACCTCGGCTATGGCATTGTTCAGAGGGTCCAGATTAGGTATTTGGAGTGATTGAATCTGTTCCTTTAGAGTGGAAATCACTAGATCAAAATCTTCTTGTGATTTTATGCTTTTGACAATTGTTTGGAGCTGTGTCTGGACATTATTTATCTGCTCTTCCAATTGCTGTTTCAATTGCTCAGAGTTGGTGGTCTGGGTCTTAAATTTGGCTTGAAGAGCTGCTACAGCTTCTTCTAAACTTTGAAAATTATCTAATGTGGCCAAGTCAGTATATTTTTGAAGCAGCAATTTGAGTTCAGAATCAATTTTAAGAAGAGGGTCCATGCATTGTGATTGTAAATTTGTAATTTCTAATTGAAGACTGGCATTGAGTGTGGTTTGTAAAGCTTGTAAATCACTTCTTAATTTCTTGACTCTGACATCAAGCATCAGAATCTCATCACTGTGATCTTCATGTCTTGTATGGCCAAATATATCATTAGGCATTTTTGTTTTAGTGGTTATTTATTATTGAATATCTAATTCTTAATTCTATAAAAAAGGGTATAAGCTTGTCATAGGATCCAGGGACCTCAATATATAAGCAGTCACCAGCAGAAACAGTATATACAGTGCCAGAAATCATGTTTGAGTGCTTAATTCTATAAATATTTCTCCCTACTGAAATCTTGACATTACCCTCAGGGGTTGTAATAAATTGCAATTGACCACCTACAGGTAATTGGTAATGATTTAAATTATTGTTAAATATGTACAATGTTTTACCTGTTTTATCATCAACATCTGTAAGTATGCTGTTCAGATGAATAATTAACAAAGCACTTAGTTTAGATATCATATCAGAAGAGGGTTGTGGTGTTGGCAGATCCATAATAGCCTGTTTTTTGAACCCAAATAAGTTCATAGGCATGTTTATTTATTTCAAATCATGCTCTGTAATTGGGCATTGTTTGCCACTTTTCAAATCACAATGCCCCCATGGTAGAGTATGTATGCCACATGATAAAATACATCTCTTATCATCATGTGGGTCCAGAGCCACTTTTCTTACAATATTGCTAGTCAATAAGTGATCCACACTCTGAATTCTATTTTCTGATGTTCTGATTGTGCTACATGATTTGAGACAATTTTTGTAATCCTCAAATTCAAGCTCTTTGTCAACAGTTACTCTGCCAATGCCCTTGGCCTTTTTGGCAACAGCGCCACTACATGTTTCAAAACTGTACATCTTGGCCCTTAACCCAGCAAATGCCACAATAACATCACCAAGTGTCTCATCTTTTAACTTGCCAGGCACTTTTTTGTTGTGGTGTTTAATTTTTGAATGTTCACTGGTATCAAAATATTTAAACAATTTAGGCTGTGCTATATCTTGATAAACATCTTCTGTTTGAATATCAAGAACAAAACTATCTGTGTCCATGTACATCAATTTTACACTATCGCCATAAAAAGGTTTCAGCACATCATAATACAATTTTAACATGTGTAATTTGGCCAATTCCAATATCACAGCCCCTACATAAATAGGCTTATCAAACTTAATCTTTGTTTTTTTCATGTTAAAAAGTGCCATATTTTCATCATAAATTCTTCTATAATTGAAATTAGGCTTTGCAATCAATTTTTTGCTCCGGCTGGGGTCAGTAATTATTTTAACATCAATATGTTTTCTGACATTTTCAATTGTTTTGCCATACACTAAATTGACCATCAATTTAAACAAGGTCTTATCAAATTGGCTCATTGCAGATGTTCGAAGCTCTGTGTTTGTATCAATATATGGCTTCAACCATCTTGAGTGCCTGAACCTCAAAACTTTTCCAACTTTGGTCACTTGAACACCATGATGCATCAGGAACTGGAGGTTTTTGTAATATATGACATAATCCTGTTTCGGCTCTAGAGTCATCATCAATTTCTTCTGTTTAGAGCCAGGTGAGCACTCAACCTCGGGAATTGGGGGCAGATCAGAAAATGTGTTGTGTAAATCATCAGGAATTGTCAGATCAACCTCTAAGAACAGGCCATAGTTACTGTCATCAAAATCCTTAAGATCTTCAATATTGAAATCTTCGACCCACTCAAGCCCTGCATATGGCAGTTTTTTCATCATAGCATAACCATAGAGGCTGTTTGCATCTACATACAGTATATAATTTGATGGCAGTACTGGATCATAATCAGGAATATACTTGTTATTTGCTCTGGCATATCTCTGAGAACATTGCACCATGCCTCCTCTTATACATTGTTCCATAAACAGAAACATATCTTGATCCTGGATCAGATCCAATTGCATTTTAGTGTTTAAAAACATTGCAGACCATGCTAGGCCCGGAGCACTGTAAAAATACATTGGATCCAGCTTATAATTTTCCATGGAAGATTTTCTGAATGCCTGCAGTATATCAGCTAAGAGAGTGACATCAAGTTTTAAATATGCCTTGTGATAATCACCAAATGTCTGGCATTTTAAATTGTTCCACATCAACTGGGCATGGTGATAATCTTCATCAGTGATTCCAGATCCTCTGATTTTGCTGTAAAACTCTTGTTGTGGTGGCAGAGAACACTCATCAAATTTAGAAAAATCTGTAACATAATCATATGGATATACACCCTTCCGCCTAATTAATTTCAGGTTCTGATTTGGAAACAAAGCACATGTGATTTTGAATTGATCATCAGATAATTGAGTGGCCAGTGTAGCCAGGCTAGCCGATAAAATTCTGTATGAATCAAGAAATCTTAAATGAATAGGAACACCATTAACTTTAATTATTTTGCTAATGGCAATATATTTCTCATTATTTTCAGCTAAAATATTTAAATTCTGCTTGTCAAACCCCTCGTACCTGATCAAATGATGAAAATCATAATTGGATGCTCCATGGCAAAATATAGGGACAAATTTTGGTCTCTGGATCTTAATATTACAGCTATTACACAGGGCCATTAAGAATTTACCATCTGTATGAGAATGGTGTTTCACCTTGATATTTGTAGCTGAAAATTCAGAATCACATACCGGGCATTTTTCTGCATTGTTGAAATCTTCAATGTGTTTCTCTGTTAAAGGCAACATGGGTTTTGATTTTAATAAGACATTAGATGCTATGTCATGGCACTCATTTTCTATTCTATCTGCAAATTCTTTGATGGCATCTGCTCCCATGTATAAATCTTCTTTACTAACAACACCATCCTGTACAACCACATAATAAAAACTGGAAGTTTCATGTAACTGGTATGATGTAATTGAAGGTTCATCAGGATCTGGGCTACAGAATGCAAGGGGTTTGAGATTTGATTCAAAATCACAGACTATATATGCTGGGTGTTCCAACAAGGCTTCAAACTTTTTGAATTTTGCATTTTCACTTGGCATTGGCATCACCATATGAACAGGTTTATAGTTGCCACAGTATTTCAGATGCTCAATTAACTTGTTTTTAGCAATTTCTGCATTCACTTCACGAACCCCATTCACCATTTTTCTACTATCAAATACAGTTTAACATCTTCTGCACAACTTGAATATTCTATGAGTTTTGTTTAGTTGTGTTCTGACTAAAGCTTCAAGATTATGTATCAGAGTGTAATGATATGTGCCATCCCCTTCAATTAAGAGCAGATCAATCGGAACAGCAGAATCATCATCAAATGTACTGATTCTGAGAGGTGCTATCAAGCAATTGCCACGGCCAGTAGAACAAATAAATACATTAATAGATAATTGTTTACCATTAATATCCCTGGCCTTTTTTTCATATTTTTGATTTGGCATTTTTGTTGTTGTTTATTATATACAATTTCTTGGGATTCAAATCAAAATTCTATGCTTAATAAAAAATATCAGTTGGGTTCAGCAGTGTGTTTTGTATATTTTGTGTGTGTGTGTATGTGTGTATGTGTGTTAATATTTTTGGCTTTGGTATTTATATAAAATTTCTTGGGGTCCAAATCAAAACTTTATACTTAATAAACCTATGACAGGTTGTTAAAAATTCTATATATTAAATCAAATAGATTTGTAATTCAATTTATACAAATCTGCAATATTTTTGTGTTTAAAAAATATGAGCAGCACTGCAACAACACACTTTCACTCTTTAATAACTCTCACAATACTGGCTGATATGCAATGCAAAATCTCTTTATATACCCTAAGCACGGACCGCATTGAAAACATCAGAAACAATAAGCCAATCAGAATATAACACATCATCACTTTATGTCATAACCAACCAATCAGAAAACAACACATGTCTAATAACACTGTGTAACAAAGGTTTTCTTTCCTGGATGGTATGTAGTGACCATAATTCCCCTTGGTACCCTGATGTAGGAGCACTAGTGCATTTGTTTGTACCAGCCTCCATTTTGCCGCAAATGGGAAAAATGGGATTTTTAAAATACGAAATTTCCCTCTTTCAAGGTGACAACACTTCCCCTTGTGGAGTTGCAACACTGCGTGAAAATCCGTATCAGAAGCCGGTGGTACATTATTGAGTGTGTGTTTGTGTGTTGTTATTCATTGTTGTTCTGGATGTTTGTTCCGAGAACTCTTGTATGCGTTCACACAGTTTTAATGTACTGCTCAGAAGGTACTGAAAGCTGGACTTGCAGCACAAAGATTTCAGTTTGTTGCTACGTGTGACTGTTAGATATTCCTGTTCGGATGTGACAAGTATCTCCGGTTCTGACATTATATTTGTTTGATGTATCTTTACTGTAAATCATGCCAAGAAGTTGTGTAAATAACCCAAACAAGTTCTGTTACATATGTGGTAGAGTGACTGTTAAGTCCAATGTTATTCACCTGACACCTGCTGTGAAAAAAGGCTTATGAATTGTACTTTTCCTGCAAAGTCGGGGACCGGGATAAAAAAATGGGCTCTGCACGTGTGTTGTAAATCCTGTGCTGTGAACCTTCGGGGATGGTTGAACGGAACACACAAGGCAATGACATTTGCCTTGCCAATGGTGTGGCGTGAGCCACAAGACCACCACAGACTGTCATTTTTGTTTAACAAACGTTCGTGGAATAACCGCAAAAACAAACAAGTCAATCAACTATCCATGTGTACCTTCTGCTATTAGGCCTGTTTCACACTGCAATGAGTTACCTGTTTCTGTGCCACCAAATGCTTGGACGTTGAGTGACTGTGATACTGAACGTGAATCCGAAAGTGAAGGAAGTGAAGATCCTGTGTATGTGTGGAACGCAAAGGAACTGCATATAATATACCAAGCAGAACTAAATGATCTCATGAGAGATCTGCAATTGTCCAAATTACAGGCTGAACTATTAGCTTCCAGACTACAAGGTTGGAACCTTTTGGAAAAGGACACAAAAGCAACAATGTATCGCTGTCGTGGAAGTGATCTACTGAATTTTTTCAGCTGTCAGGAAGGTTTGGTGGACTGTACAGATGTGTGTGGACTTATGTCTGCATTAAACATTGAGTATGACATGAATCAATTGCGTTTATTTATTGATTCTTCGAAATTCAGTCTTAAAGCTGTGTTATTACACAATGGCAATAGTCAGTCACCCTGCTATTCCAGTCGCCTATGCTGTAGTTATGAAAGAATCATACCAAAACATGAAGCTCTTGCTTGACAGAATGAAGTATGCGGATCATCCTTGGCACATTTGTGCTGATTTTAAGGTTCTTGGTCTGCTTTGGGGAATGCAGTCAGGATATACAAAACACTGTTGTTTTCTGTGTGAATGGGATAGCAGGGCGAAAGAGAAACACTATCGTGTGAAACACTGGCCCACAAGAAAGTCGATGGTTCCTGGACAGAAAAGTGTTAGTTACACGCATCTTGTTGATTCAAAAAATGTGTACTTACCACCATTACACTCAAAATTAGGATTAATGAAGGTGTTTGTGAAGGCACTAGATAAAGAGGGTGGTGGTTTCCAGTACCTAAAGACAATATTTCCACAGATCACAGATGCAGAGTTAAAGGAAGGAATCTTCGTCGGACCACAGATTAGAGAACTCATTAAACATTCAACATTCGACGAAATCCTGCATGAAAACGAGAAAAGAGCGTGGGTTGCACTGAAGAATGTGATAACAAATTTCCTTGGAAACCGAAAATCTGAACATTTTGCCGAACTTGTAGAACAACTGCTATTGAGCTTTCATGCAATGGGTTGTCACATGTCCCTAAAGCTTCATTATCTACACAGTCACTTAGACTTCTTTCCAGAAAACTTAGGTGCAGTATCAGATGAACATGGTGAACGATTCCATCAGACCATTCGTGTCTTGGAAGAAAGGTACAAGGAAAAGTGTGGGATTACTATGTTAGCTGACTATTGTTGGAGCTTGAAACGAGAAAACGAGCGTGCTCAGTGCAAAAGGAAGCGCCGATAAGACTACCTTGAACATCTTTATACATGTTACTTTATGTATCATCCTTTCCATCCTTGGATGTATGTACATTACATAATTTGATCTGTATTGTTACTTCTGATACCTATTGGTGTAATACATAACATATTCATAATACATAACATATTTTGTTCATAATATATATTTGTAGTTCTTGAATTGATGTTAATTTCATTTAGGCATTTACGTAGGTACCTTTGGCTCAGGGTGGGATAAGGGAGCAGCTAGGGATGTGGCACAGGGGTCGAGCAGGGTATATATTTCGGTACCGGTACTGGTATTTATGTAGATCGATAGCATTGTCGTTATATAATCTTTGCTTCTTGTACTGTGTAATTTCAAAAACGAATTACTTTTAGTTTCATTCTTCGTTACATCCCATGTCGTGCAGTGCTCCAAATAGCATAGCATTTACATTACATAATAAAATTTTCAAATATTATTTCTCGAAATCGGAGGCTGATACAGGAATTTCAGCAACTACGGGCACAGGAGGTTATTGCCAATGAAAGGTGCACGTACAGATAGGACCACGTACCCAACCCCACACTACTTTTCTCGACTGCACTGCTTCAGTCATGGTGTTTGTTTCCCGCTGTGCAATTGTTACTTCATGCTTCATTGCTTCTTTTGTCCCTACCGTTGTCGACTGCACTCCTTCAGTCATGGTGTTTGTTTCCCGCTGTGCAATTGTTACTTCATGCTTCATTGCTTTTTTTGTCCCTACCGTTGTCGATCGCTACCCTCTCCCTTCACTTGTGTTGCGGGACACTCCTATTTCCTTTGTGGAACCCCATGCGCATGCGCTGCGCAGCTGCCGCCTGGTGATTTTCGGATGGACGACTTTGGTGTTCCTTTTGACTTCTTTTGTTCCGCCTTTCTATCTTCACTGGTACTGGCTGTACAGCGGTGTGAAGTTCATTTTCACACGTTTTCGGCGTTGTCTAGCTCCTCACGGAGGCATCTCTCGGGAAAGTGGAAGGGGCACTTTCGTCTCTATTTCATGGGAGGTATCTGTGGTTTTCGTTTGTACCCTACCTTTAGAATCACCCTGTATGTAACCTCTATATGTATTTTTTTTATATCTGAAAATGTGTATAAATATTATTTTTATGTGTATAAATCCTCAAATGTACTGTGCACTGTAAAAGGGCAGATGCCTGTTGTGCGTAGGATAATAATACAATGTAAATAAATAAATAAATAAAAGATAGAAGAGGAGAGAAGACGAAACTTGAAGAAAGTAAATGAGATGCGTGGGTCAGAGGAAGAAAAGTGAGAGGATAGAAGACGAGACGAAACTAGAGGGAAGGAAAGGAGAGGAGGGGATTGAGAAGAGAGTAGATGAAAGGAAAAGAACAAAGAGGAGAGGAGAAGAGCGAAGTGGAGTTGAGAGTCAAAGAATAGGGCAAGAAAGGAGATAAGAGAAGTGTAGAGGGAACTGGAGGGTATATTAGATATTCAAGCAGAAGAAATTATGATCTCAGACAGGAGAGAGATACGCATCAAACTTGTGCTGATGAGGCAGGCTTAGGTATAGTGAAAAAATATTAGAAACTCAAAAGTCGTAGGAGAGTACAAATGTCAAATGATTCACATTTGATCTCCAACAATGTTTACCAACTTCAGTTTTAAAGACTTCTTTAGCATTTTACAGAAGACTCCTAGGTCTACGATTTGATTTTATTCTATTTTACTCTTTTATAATGAAAGTAGGGTATTCTGGTTGTGCTGAACCTGAAATGAACAATAGTTTTTTTTCCAAATTGGCTCTAGTTCTTGTTATAGTTGATATTCTTTGAATATAAAGTTTATCTGAATAGGAACTGTAGCTCCTGATATGCAATATGGTTTGTCTTTTATTTTATTACAAAAATGTTTCTCTCATCCATCCATTAATAGAATATAATGTTACGTATCAGAGGTTGTTTTTTTCATTATTTGTTTTATTTCTATTCTTGAAGGTTATGAAACACAAGTTCTTTACTAAGAAGCTGCGTAAACGACCCTGATGCATTCTGCTACATCTGTGGTGAACGCAGAAAAAAGAATGCACATCACTGACTTTGTAAACTAGCATATGTTGCATATTTTGAATTGCAGCTTGGAGACTAAGACAAGTCTTGGGATCACCATAAGGTTTGCAATAACTGTGTTGAACGTTGAGGACAGTGAACAAATGGAGAAAAGAAGCGTGCCTATGGTGTAGAGGGAGAAGAAGAACCACCATGGTGGCTGTTATTCTTGTGAAATGAATATGAAGGACTTGAATCGTTACAAAAAACATAAATGGAAGTATCTTGATTTGGAATCAGAGCGACGACCTGTGGCTCATTGCGAAGACATTTCTATACCAGTCAAGCCCGTACCCAGGGGAGGGGCCATGGGGGCCATGCCCCCCTTGAAGTATGAAATATTTAAATGTGCACCTATAAAAAAGTTCCAATTTCTCGACGGGGTGGTAGCACTGATCCTGTGTCCCGAAGTCGAGTATGCACTCTTTGAAAGAAGGTGTGCGACGGCAGCCTCCTATTTGGAAAACGTTCCCCGTACAAACTCAGTGCTGCATGGCTATTACTTCTTGTCTAGCCATAAATGAGATGCATGTCTGCCAGCTCCTCTGCGGTGTTTGCAACCATCCATATTGCTGGATATCTGCCGACCCGTAGACGACGAACACTAGTGCACTGTACACGATGGGCCGTGCCTATCGATAACACCTAGCAGTGCCTATTGCCCTATTCATCAAGTACACGTCCTTCCACACGTACGTATTCAACAGCAATCGTGTGATCAGCGTTGCCAGGTCATATTTTCAAAAATCGGGAGATCGTCCCCTGAAAAATCAGGAGATTGCTTAAAAAATCAGAAGAACTAATAATAGCGGATTATCAACGTTCTGGGGGGGTTGAGTGGGAAAAGCTTTCCACTATCATTATTGAACGTTAATTATTAATTTTAGATGTCAAAAAATAATACTGTTATGTTAATACAAATTATTATGAATTTGCACTTCAAGTGATACGATAACCCCACCCCTCTAATTCACCTAAGGTAAAGGTACAGTTTCCCCCAACCAGTGGCGATGATCGAGTGCCAAAACAGAGGGGGTGCAAGTGACAGAAAATCAGACCTGGATTTTCTGTTCATCTCTCAGAAATATTCTAAAATAAATGGTTGTGACTGTGCGTGGATTTATGTACTTGGCGTTTAGAAGTTTATGGAAACATTTCGTGATTTTTGTGTTAACTAAGACTAGAGCTTCAGCCACTACGCATTCGGGGATATATTTTTGAATTACTCTACCTGATAACACCTTAGCTTGCTTTTATTTAAAATTAGACAAAGTTAGAGGATGTAAGAACGCCCACAGATTTTTTTAACAACACATTCAAAGCATACTCGCATTAATGGAGAAGGGCTATCATGCCTGAATCCCCGAAATATCCTTGAATTAAAACTTTACTTTCAATCACGGAAGGTAACCAACCAGTATTAGACAGATTGATTGATTGATTTGGTTTATTTTACTTCGCATCTGCCACATTTGTCTAATCATAAATATGTGAAATTGATGAAGGGACACTCACAAAGAGCACCCATGCCCAGTCTGGGATTCGAACCCGGGACCCAGTATCAGACAAGTAGCGGGTTTTCCTTCAACTTTTTTCTCAGTCTCTCCAGACAATGTAAATGTTAATTAAATCGCCTTTTGCATTCGAGGATTATCTGGTATAAAATCGGGAAAGAGAATTTCTACCGTCACAGTATTGATTGAGTATAAAGGGACATAAGACCAATTGTAGTAGCAGTTACGCTCACAAATGGCTTAAATTAAAACATGAACTATTATTTCTAAGTTAAGAGACTGCGACGTATAAGCATAGGTATAAGTCTGCAACAGCAGTTTACTAAGCCGACCTCTGTGGCTGAGTGGTTAGCACAGCGCTATGACATCAGGGATCCCGTCTCGGGATCGATTGATTGATTTAGTTTATTTTACTTCGCGTTTTGTGCCTCTTGGCAAATTTGATGGGGATGGGTGATGAAATGATGAAATTGATGAATGGACATTCACAAACAACCAAGCCTGAGCGGGATTCGACCCCGGGACCCTTGTCGTCGCAGCGCGATGTGCTAACCACTCGGCCCCAGGGTCCTGCCGTCTCGGGATCGAATCTCGGCCTGGGTACGGTTGTCTCTTTATCAATTTTATCATATCATCACTCATCCTCGTCTTCGCGATTAGCCAAAAGTGGCAAACACTACCATAAAACTGAAAACTTGTTCCTATGTGTGGGTGGCAGTAACCAGTTTTCAGTTAGAGTCGAATTACTTTCGGAACATCTCCAGCGGACTACGCGAGTCTGTCTAGCGAGCCTAGTGGGCGTGTAAAGCCTGAGCGGGGGGCTTAGCGATAGGTTCTGGTTTGAGATGATGTCAGCGGCTGGCTTCGTTGATTGGCTGCTTCGAGAATTGTGACTCGTTCCGAAGCTTCAAACGCATAACAGCCAAAGATCTTATGGAAATAATCTCCCTCTACCTCTCCTTTGACAAAAACCGCACCGGATGGGACAGCTGTGTTGGAGTTCCCAATGCACGAAGGGCTCAAGAAGCCGCGCGTCTTTCCCAATGTCATCAAGCCTGGTATAACCACATTCTATGGTATAACCCTCCTCCACCACCTACCCCCCCCCCCCCTCACTCTCTCTCTCTCTCTGCGGAATATTCATGGGTCTTAGCATTCCATCAGCTGAATATGTATGTAAATTTTAAATCAACTTTCCATTTTTTTTAAATAATTGTTCATTATAAATATTTAAGGAAGCAAAATATCAGGAGATTTCCACATTTTCCTGAAACTTGTCAGGAGATCAGTAGACCGTGCTGAAAATCAGGAAATCTCCTGCGAAATCAGTAGACCTGGCAACACTGCGTGTGATGGTAACCTGATGCGCGGTGATGCTGATATCGCAGTACGTGAAGCACGAATCAGTGTTGCCACAATCTGAAGGCACAATTCCCCTTTCCAAGCGGCAAAATTTCCCTTTTTGGAACAAAATTTTTCCTTCACCTAAACAAATATAATAACAATTATTGTTATTATTATTAGCAGTGGTGGTAGTAGCAGCAGCAGGAGCAGTACTAATAATATTTTCGTTAGTCCATGCTCGTATAAATAAAAAATGAAATTTTCACATACATGCCAGCTTCATCGCTTCCTGGTCAGATGCTCCAGGTTTGAATCCTGCTCAGGAATCCATTAAATCGTAAATTCTCATCGTTACAATTATCCGAAGATACAAAAAAGCGACGCACAATAAGCTTAAAAGAAATATAAGTAGATGCAGGCTTGTATTCAAGGGAGCAGAAATAAGAAGAAATAGAAAGAAATTAAAAAAGTGGATATGAAACTGGAACTTAACATATACTGTTATAATGTAGAGTCAGATGTCTTAAAATTTCCCTGAAATTGTGGTATTTTTCATCGAAATTCCCTTTTTCCCTTTTGGATAAAATTTCGGTCCAAATTTACCTGCAAAAGGGAAATTTCCCTTCATGTGGCAACACTGGCACGAATGGCAGCGACCGCTGTTTTCATGCCGGAAGAAAACTACTGTGTTAGCGCCCCTAGCGGGAAACGCCAAAGTCAAGGTCACGCTTCGGCCTTTCTGCATTCGGGTACGTACAAATATCGACAACACAACATCGCGACCAAAAACATGGCCCACATTACATCACCCAAGCCGCCCATGCTAATCACTCCATAAAACCCTTCCCTATCCTCATGACTTCAACAGACCAATTCGCTTCCTTCCGGAATCCCTTGCGCATCAATTTCACACATCTGCCATGTGCTTTTTTGAATAGAGCATGGCGCATTTCTTTGTGGAACGTCCTATGCAGCGGTCATATGGTTAGCCGTTGTGCCACTATTTTCTTGTAAACATGGGGTGTAAGGGCTACCTTCCACGTAGGCGCCCAAAAGTCAACCTCACTTCCACGCAGTACACCCTGGACTGCATTTTTCAGACGAACGAGATTCTCGGGGGCTGGCATTATGGCCAGTATAATTTTATGTGTGTTGTCCTGTGCCCGTTTACAGCCTCAGCTTTTAACAGAAGTCAGAATATTTTAAGATTTTAGTTATGCAACGTTAGAGTTGTTATTTGTAATGTTAAGGGTCTGGCCCCCGTATAATGTGACGGGTGCACAATAGCCTAAGTGCTGACGCACCCAAAATGTTAAATTCAAATTCAAATTCCTTGTAAACATAATTTTCGCACTATTTCCCACTTCAATAAATCCGAATTGGTGCCGTTTTCGGCATTTCGTCACATGAACTTCTGTGTTTATTTTCACTTGTAGAATCACCTTCTACGCGTTGGAAACGAACTTTAGAAACACCCTGTATATATACAGATTGGAACAGGGATGTTGGCTGTTTTGATGTGAGGAACCCAGGGTCCCCTGTACCTTATTACAGAGAAATTGCATTTCTTTCGTTCGTTCAAACTCGACTACCTTTGTGTATGTTTACACAGAATTTGTTTTGCTTCTCGAGTTAAACTACCTTTGCGAATGTGGTTTTAACATGACGGTGTTCCGGCACAATTTACAGTCGCTGGTAGAGAACACCTTGATACACAGTTTGGTCAAAGATGGATTGATCGTGGTGGTGTCCATGGCCAGCTCGATCACCAGATATGATGCCGATGGACATCCTCTTTTGCGGTCATGTGAAGAGCTTAGTGCATGAGACTCCAGTCGACAGTCCCATGGATCTGGTTGCTACGCTTATCGCAATCTCCTGGGATGCTAGAGAGTGTTAGACAGTCCATACTGCGTCGCTGTACAGTTTGTCGTGATCATGGCGGTCGACATTTTGAACGCCTGCTTTATAGAAACAGTTCGTAATAAAGAGTACACAGTGTACTGTACTTAAGGTACAGTACAGTTATGTAATAAAGAAGTACGAGTTTTGTCCTAGGTGTGTTTCTTTACTCATGTATTTTTTGTATTGTTTGTATCGCTATTCATGATATTACAGAAGGTGGGTCCGTGATCGCATTCTACACCCCCGATTTCGTAAGGATTTTTTTTAATGAAGAATGTGTGTTTACAATTGTGAAGAACAAAATTCTGAAGCGGGGAAACAAGTATTTATGACTGTACAGCCGTTTAAAGTTCAGATGTAACCGTTTGAAATTGCGAGGTGGAAGTTTACTTGCGGCCATGTTAGTTTCTTAGCACCCGTACCCTACTTGCAGCCATTTTAATTTTCTTTTACACACGTACCGATGGATGTATGTAAATGCCGGTTTTTCAGGTCTATACCCAAAGAAATGTCATGAAAATTGCTGTCTAAATTTCCCGCCGATTCCGGGTTCCGCCCCTGAGGTAATTAACCTACCTCCTGCTACCGCTATCGCGGCCCCGCCTCCGCTACGCTCCGGCTACCCGTCTTTCTCTACAGAGTCACTGTGGAAGGCATGTTAGAAACTGGCCGAGCCACCTGCCCCCAACACTATTTTCCGCACTGACACATGAAGGTTCTAAAAAATGAAGGCTAAAATTTAACCTCAGAAGGTAACTTACCTCTTTTTTCCAAGGCCAGGCACTGAATTGCGGGTCGAAGTTGAATTTGGAAGTTCAAAAGAGAAGTAAGTCGTATGTCAAAAGTATTTTGTGCTTTTCCACAGAATACTACCCTCTCCTTCCGTTCCATCATAAAAATAAGAAGTCGCAAATTATCCCATCCCACAAGTCATTCAGAAAACTCCCCTTTACGGCCTGCAGTTGCCAGAAAGAAATGTGCACGATGTTCCACAAGATAACGTATTTATACATCCCGCCAATACATCACACAATTAACATTTGTTACGAAAATATTTGAAATGTGCGGGATATCAAGGTTGTAGAATGGGACCACGGAGCCCAGAAGGTGATGAGAAGTTGATTATATTTTCTTTGTAATCTATCAGAACTCATATATCACGTCCAAAAAAACATAATACATATATAACACATCATCATCACATTACTTTGTAATAAGCCACCAGAGACCATGGGTTTCTCATATCAAAACACTCAGCCAACATCCCTGAACAACCTGTGAAAGTTTGTCGGTAGAGATCTGTTCCACCCTGTATATATATATATATATATATATATATATATATATATATATATATATATATACACACACACACACACACACACACATCTGTGTAATTTTGTCTAGGTTACGTTACATCCAAACATCCATTTATTTACCTCCCACTGCATCCTGAAAACCAACGATTAAAGCCTAACGAACCATAGTTACACCAATCAATTATTACATTTCAACTACTTCCTTGGTATTATTTCTTTTGTCTTTTTTTCACTTCGAATAATGAGGTCTAAGGCTCATATGAGCTCTCATCTTATATCGTGCAGAAACATTTTATTCATGTTCTCAAAATGTAATAACAATTAACCCTTGATAATTTTTATAATTGCTGAAGCGAGATACGTTCCTGAAGCATTACAATACATTTTTTGAAATAACAGAGGCCAATATTTTAAAAGAAGTTCATTGACCTATGCTAAGAACATACGTAACATAACCTAAAATCTTGGTTATACGTGCAGTCAGTGGTAAGCCGTAGTTTAGACAAAAATAATATAGCAAAATATATGTTGAACTTGAGAAATATGCAGCACAAAACACACACGGGATTCTCATATTGCATAACTCGGTAGGATTTATGTTAATGGTGAAGGATGACATAATTGTCACTTTCTCCTTGACGTTTTATTTACCGTATTCATTGTATGTACAGTATACATGGGCGTAGCGGTAATGGTAGTCAGAAACCCTCGTTGGGTCATGATGTTATACAGAAAATTACTTTTTTCCACAATTTTATAATTAAAAATTTCTCACCCTTGTATCATTTTCAAATAACAGGAATCACTGTTTGTAACGACAAAGCAGCATTTATCAATCGTTGCACCCTTTTGCAGGACTTTCAATTCATCCCGTACCAAAGTTGTTGCTTGAGAATAAGAACAACACAGTTTTTTCATATTTTTCATTTGGTTGAACCCTCCATAGAAAATTCTTTGGCACGTCTCTGCAGCCATCCACAATAAAAAAATGAGTAACCTAACTCCTGAAACACTAGTTTCCCTGCATAAAGTTATATGTGTGGCATAGGTGACTCATTTTTATTGCTCATGACTGTACATCGTAAACAATATCAGCAGAGGAACATCAATAAAATATATTAAGAAGCAAAGCTAGAAAAAGTATGTTGATGAACCTATGCTTCCTCATAGGCTTGACTGGGGCAAGGAAGGGCGCTTGCCCCCCCCCCCAAACTTTTCAGGCTCTTAAACTTAAAAGTTAATAATACTTTTGTTAAGCTCTTGGAACCTGAGTAGAAAAGTATTTAAGTGTATTTTTTTATGATTGTGCAAATGTAAGCTATTCAGAAAAATAGTTCTGGACGCTATTTTTATGGGATGAAAAACTTATTAATTCTGCCCCTCCCCAAGTTAAGTGCCAAGTTTGATTATGCCCCCAAAGCTAAGTCCCAAGTATATTCTGACCCTCAAAGTTAAGTCCTAAGTTTGATTCTGCTCCCTCAAGATAAGTCCTAAGTTTGATTCTATCCCCACCTCAAAGTCAAGTCTCTAGTTTGATTCTGCCCTCCCCCAAAGTTAAGTACTAAGTTTGATTCTGCGCCCCCCAAAGTGAAGTCCCAAGTTTAATTCTTTCCCCCACCAAAATTAAGTCCCAAGTTTGATTCTGCTCCCCCAAGAGTTAAGTCCCAAGTTTGATTTTGCCCCCCATCAAAGTTAACTCCCAAGTTTGATTCCCCCCCAGAGTTAACTCCCAAGTTTGATTCTGGCCCCCCAAGAGTTAACTCCCAAGTTTGATTTTGCCCCCCCCCAAGAGTTAACTCCCAAGTTTGATTCTGCCCCCACCAATGTTAAGTCCCAAGTTTGATTCTGCCCCCATCAAAGTTAACTCCCAAGTTTGATTTTAACCCCCCCCAAGAGTTAACTCCCAAGTTTGATTCTGCTCCCCCAAGAGTTAACTCCCAAGTTTGATTTTGCCCCCCTCCCAAGAGTTAACTCCCAAGTTTGATTCTGCCCCCCACCAAAGTTAAGTCCCAAGTTTGATTCTGCCCCCAAGAGTTAACTCCCAAGTTTGATTTTGCCCCCCACCAAAGTCCAAAGTTTGTTTCTTCCCCCCAAAGTTGAGTCCAAAGTTGAATTCTGTCCCTTCCCCACAAAGTTAAGACCCAAGTTCAATTTTGTCCCCCCCCCCCCCAAAGTTACGTCCCAAGTTACGCCTATGTGCTTCCTCAAATTCCTTATACACCGAAGGTTTGTAATTTGCTTCTACAATCAATTTATGCTCTTGAATGTACAAGATGCAAAACACTATTTCCATGCATCTACTGCGGGTTCGATTCCTGGTGGTTTAGTAATTCTAGAACCTCTGGAAGCATCAGAGTTTGTGGAGAAAGCTCATGGAATAAAAGCTGCAGGAATATTATGTTAATCACAAATCCATCACATCCTTTTAAATGCCTTCCAGGTCACAGTGGTAAGAACTTTAGCAAGGAAGGAAGCATAAAAAGAAGAACGTGGTAACAAAAAAACAGGCGACTGCTGCCAATCCGAGATGATTAAGGTTGTGACATGTTCGAAAGTAGGTCCCTTTGATGTTCATGTGCTGGAAGCGGAAGACTTAATAGATTGTTTACCGGATCAGCTGGCTTGATGACCTCGACCGGGTGCAACATTCCAGGAATCTGTTTTAGATCACGAAACTAGTTCGACTGGTGGCCGTCTCTTCCGTGCTTAATTGAGTCATGTGGCGCTGTCATCGACGCACCCTAGGATCCCAAGAAAGTAACTATCTGTTCTCCGGATGTTGCCGTTGGTCACATTTGCTTATTTTGTGCCGCTGGGTTGACGGTGACGTGACAATAGCCGTGATGAGATGGACATGAAAGTGGGGACATCCGTTTATATTCCCTGGAGTCGCTGAAGAAAACTTCCCAAAGTATATTTTTAGTTCACTTTATACACAACCAGGCTAAAGATTACCGTAATTCTTCCTCACCAAAATCGAACCCACAAATTTGGTTACTACGGAGACCTATTCTTGCTGAGGAAAACCACTGAGACATCTGCAATGATGGTCAACCGTATGGTACAATCTTGGGACCATCACATTACGAGTCCTCCAATTTAAGCATCCGTTTTAATCCGTAAGGTCCATCTGACATTTCAGAAATGAATAGAGACACACATATAAAAATTTGGCGGAAGAAAAACCCACCAAAAATATATTATAGCAACAGAACTATTACTATTTGAATGTTTAACTACCCTTTATACCAAGCATACCGGGTTCGAATCCCGGCCTGAGCATAGGTGTTCTTTGTGAGTTCATTGATTGATTTTGTTTATTTTACTTCTGCCAGTTTTGGCTAAACGCCTAGATGAGGATGAGTGATGATATGATGCAATTGATGAAGGGTCACACAAAGAAAGCCCATGCCAAGGTTTAGATTTGAACCCAGGACCTCTGGCATCGTGTTATTCTTTGTGAGTGTCCCTTCATTAATTTCATGAAAGAACCCCTTGTTCTCATCTTCACAATTAGCCTGAAATGGCAGAAAAGGGAAGTAAAATAAACGAAATGAATGAATCAATCAATCGATCAAAAATGTAGCTATACATATGTAGTATATTAATATCTCAGCAAATACGGCACACAAAGGTATTGGAAGAGGCAATGTGCATGGCCGTAGGCAGGAAAAAATTTCTGTGTGGGGGGGGTTTCATTCATAATTGTTCCCATGGGCGTCGCCAGAAATTTGAATAATAGAAATAATAACAATAATTGCACAATAATAATTAAAATTTCATAATAATAAAACAATTTTATTCCATAATAATAATACTAGTAATAATTATTGTTATATCCTTGAGGGGGCTTACACAATCCAACAGATGAGTGAATATCCAGCACAATTTTCTTTTTGTTTTTCTTTACGTTTCATACAGTGTGTACTGAAATGCACAATTATTATACTTCGTCATTAAACTTTAGATACCATCAAGAGAAAAGCTTTAAAAGTTAGATGGAAATTTTAGTCATAAAGTATTTGTTGTTTGACTTTAAAATTACATTTTTGTAATTTTGAAAAGTGTGGAACCAGTTATTCTTTTTAAAAACTTAGCCTGCTGCATGGATTGCAACCTCAATCGCGAACGTAATGCGCTACAAAACTGGAGATCCTAGGTTTGAACTCCTATCAAGGGGGATTTTCGACTTGATCGGACAGGGAATTTAAAAGCTGGAAAGGGAATTTTGGGACAATCATAAGGGAATCTTCAGTCTATATTCCTTGTGACTCAGGAACAACACTGGAAAGATGACAGCAGAAGTGATAATGGAGGAGTCGCGGGTGGGCTACGATTCTGAGAATAAATCCTGTTTCACTCAAGTTTCAGAATTCCAAATGTATGAAAATTCTAGCTCGATCGTTTCAACATTGTCTCCATGTATTTTTGTGATGCTTCGAAAAAAAATTAAAAATTTGTTACAATTTTGGTTTCTGAACTTCCATTAATCTAACATGTCAGAAGTTTCGGGGGGGGGGGGGGTTTGAACCCTAGAAAAATACGGCCATGGCAATGTGTATTATACACTGTTACCCTAATTTGAGAAACGATGTGCATAATGATACACATTAAAAAAATAAAGCAGAATACCCAAAACAATCTTTCTTCGAAAGACAACATCGATATATCTGCTCCTACTTTAGAGTTGTATGCAAGGGCGATTGGGTGCCAAACTGGCGAGCAAGGTACCATCTGGATCTGGACTTCCTTCTTAATGGACGATCTGGATATGGACTTTCTTCTTAATGTCCTTCTATTTCCGCTTTTTCTAGGATTTGGGGATTACTTTATCCTTCTTACAGCTTTTTTTCCCTTAGGCTTTGGGAACTATGCTAATTTCCTCTCCTGTGGCTGCAATTGGAACGCGCCAGCACTAAATATGTCCAACCTAGGGTGTGATTGGTGCCAAAACAACTGACACGCGCATCCAAGTAGGTGCCACGGCTGAAACGCGCAACCAAAATTGCTGTTGGGTGTCGACTGAAAAGCGCCGCCACTGGGGTAAACAAAAGTTCCCACTATTGGAAAGGTAAATCAAATCAGACAGATTCAAGATCTGTTCAAAGACATAAATTTGTAGCATTGCATTGACTTCTTTAGTTTTCTGATCAATTTACATATGATCGCTAGTTTGATTTATCAAGTATATACATTAATTTGTTTCTTTTATATTTATTCTTTGTCTTCTTATAATATATTATATTGTTTTTCATCTTTCCAATTTGCTTTGTTCTTATTTATAAAGTTATTCACATATATTATGCTAATTCTTAATCTTGCACGCCTGTGCTGCCATCTCTATTCCTCTTTCGCAAACTATTTACATTACTTGGTCGTCTTGGGTACGTAACAGGTTCTACTGTATAATGTTTCTAAATTATGTGTAAATGTTAACATGAGATTTAATGACCTAGGTTAGAACCAATGCACTAAGGTACTTAGAACCGCAATCGAATAGTTTAGTTTACTAACTGGTAACTTGTACAAACTGAATACCCCAAAAGAAAACTACCTTCCAAAATGAAACCACAAATATGCCACTCAAGGGGCACCCCACTCAAAGCAAAAAACTTAATTCGCACAGTTCTCTGAACTACTGTAAGTGCGATTAACATTTGGTGTTACTTCATTAAGATGTGCTTTGAAGAATACATGAAATTAACGGAAATTCTTATTGTAGGGGTCAGCATACGGGTATGGAGTGCTCCAGGTCCACATAGATGCCTTCCACAACCCTCTTGGGAAGGACGCCAGCGGAAAATGCTGCACAAGTTCTCCAAACAGGCATCGCTCAACCTACCTCGGACCTTGCCCAGGGACATGCAGCACTTTCTTCCGTGTCTGCGCCACCAGAGTGAGCGAGCCTTCGCCTATGTTCGCCGACTACAGGGGAGGACCCAGCAGCCCAGCATGCCCATTGGGTCTTCTTGTTACCACGCCGGTAATCAACAATACCTTGGATCCAACCAAGGATGGAGTTTTGGCTATGAAATTTCCCTTCCAGACAAAATGGCCGGTAAGTGTGGAATAAGTGTCTTCCATCTTAATATCTATCCCGTATCACAAACACTCTCCCTCTTTTATCTCTCTCTCTCTCTTGTATGTGTGTGCGTGTGTATTGAGAGGTCCTGATAATTAAAGTACAAATAATGGCGTTATATACTACACGAGCTCCCTGTCCATGGCTGCACTTAAGCAAGGAAACATCTGTCAATGCGAAAAGTTCAAACAAAAATAATTATTTGAAAGGAAATCCATTATCTACGAGATATAACTTATTTCTCTCGAAATACGTTGTATCCTGCACCTAAACTAGATGCTGAATGTTGTGATTACATTAAGAAAATCTCGTGTATGCTAAAGTTATGTTTTATTTATTGTATTGTCGTTCTGCCTAGTTTTGCCCATATAATCACTCATTAAATACATCTTAAGAAACAGCAGTTTCAATTGGCACCTCTGTGTGTGTGTGTGTGTTCAGAAATGTACTGTGGTGTAGCTAGAGTGTAGGGAAAACAAACGTAGATAGAATATCTTGGCCATTAAGGAATGATGATAACAAATGCTTTCTCTGCAGTAAGGAATATTGTCTGGTTCAAAAATCCTAAGAGAAGATGGTACACATCGATGATGTCGTAAGGCATAACAAAATACCCAATAGACTGTAATGTAAAGAGGGAATTTAGGAATCAGACAAAGGATTGTAAAGTGTATTCGGAAACAGAAGAGTAACTGCAGTCGCGTTCCTCCCTCCACGCAATGTATCTAGCGCCATTCCTTGGAGAGGAAAAAGGCCTAATGCTTCATGGAGTGAAGCTACCTAGCAGTAAAACTATTTGAAATGTAATTTTATTATTTTACCTCTTTAGTTTCGAAAAGCAAGTTATACCAAAGATTCGACATTTACAGTTGCGCAAGTTTCAACTGCCCGCCTTTATTTGCTACTACTGACGTACTTTCCAAAACGAAATGACTTGTTTTCCCTTGCAATACAATGTTGTATGTCCATACATTAAATATTCAAGGATGATGACAGAAAGCATGGTAATTGACTCATTTAGTTGGTGTTTTAAGTCCACTTTAAGAAAGTATGATAAATCTCCACAATAGTGAAGAAATACTTTTTGGCTTTTGTCCATTGAAATCAATGGTTTTAAATATACAATTTTAAGAATGAGTTTTTCACTGAAAAGAGCACTGCTTCTTCGTTGAAGCTTAATGAATGAATGATTAGAAATTGTAAAAAGAAAGGAATATGTTGAAAATGAACATCGAAAATCGATGCCAACACTTGCTGAAGTAAATCGTGACCTGACTTATGCAGGAGAAGGAGATGCTTCATGTGGTTCATGCCTAGAGATTGAGAAAACAAACACGTTTAAGTAAGTTAGGTAAAAAACTGAAATTTGATCATTGTAGCTATGTGGCAATTCTTCTCCTGTTCACACCTTACCTTCATACAAATGGAGTTTCTCTTGTTCTTTGGAACTCTTGGAAACAGTTTCAGTTACTGACAATTGACACACGAGCGAAAGAAGTCACCCATTATCCAAAATGCTAGGTGAAAGAAGCCTAGTCATGAATCAAAGTTCTCTTGCATACTACGTATGGAAGTAATGCGAAGATGTCTTTATTTTTTGTTTGGTTTTTATAGATATTCTTCCTGTATGATTTTGTACTTCCACCTCGGGAAAAGAACACTTTGGCTGTAGATAGTTATTGTAATACATACTTGTAGTCACAGAAATGTTGTACAGGCCGCGGTGGCTCAGTCGGTAACGCGTCTGACTACCATGCTAAAGGTCCCGGGTTCGATCCCCGGCCGGTTCAAATCAGGGAACTTTTCTAACGATGGAAGCGGCCCCGGCGTCGAATAACATGGGTACCTGGGGGGAAACCCTGGGGGGTAAAGGCGGTCAGGGGCGTGATGCTGATCACATCACCCCCGGATCAAGAAAGTGTGGGGCGTTACCCGCACACCCCCTATACGCCTTAATGGCGTGGTGCTATGCACAGGGGAGCACTTTACCTTTACCTTTTTTAGTCACAGAAATGTTAACTGGATCACAAGTCTTATGCTTCAAGTCTTCAACATGGAATACTAATAATTAATTATAAATAGTAGGTATTATTTCTCACCATATTTTGCTTTGATTTTCGCTATTTTTTTCGGTAAACTAATGTAAATCCAAAGGCAGCGAAACTTCTTATGGTATGATAATTTGTGAGCCTTTCTCGTATCGACAATATTCGTAAGAAAAAATATGCACGTAGTCAAGACAAGAATATATTTTTAATGAAGCATTCATATTTTTCTAAATACTTATTAATACTTCTTGAATTTGCTTGGGTGGTCAATCCGGTGGGCAGAGAAAATCTTGGGTGAGCGCTTACCCACCCGTCGCGCTGTCCCTGTGCCTCACCACCAGAGATGGCCATTTGACTTCGGCCTCGCAAGGCCTGGCCTCCGAGTTGAAGGTCGGCCTCTGGACTCACACGACTTCAGCCTCCGACCTCCAAGTCGGCCTCCGGCCTCAAACGGCCTCAGCCTCCAAGCTCAAGGTCGACCTCCGGCCTCACATGGCCTCAGCCTCCGACCTCCAACTCGGCATCCGGTCTCACAGGGCCTCAGCCTCCGAACTCCAACTCAGCCTCGGCCTCACACGGCCTCAGCCTCCGAGTTCCACATCTCGGCCTCCGGCCTCACACAGTCTCAACCTCGCAAGGTTTCTTGAGGCCGAGGCTGAGGCTGATGCCGGGCCTCATGAGGCCCGCCCTCTGGAGGCTGGCCATCTCTGCTCACCACTACATCTGTTAGCATTATTGAAATCTAGGACCACAACAAGTGAACTACCCTGATAAACATTTGATTATTTATTTATTTATTTATTTATACATACTCCCCATAACAGAGCTATTGCTCCACTTACAACGGGGGCTTACAAGTAAATAAACTATGGTACATAATATCCATATACATAAACATAATATTAACATATACATAAACACAAATATTAACATATACAAACACATAAACCAATTGCATATACACAAATAATTAAATGATATTAATGCCTATTTTCAGTTTGTGTTATATTATATTGTATTATAAAATTATATTTAGCATTGATAAAATAACTAAAAATATAAAATTACAATTTTTTAGACAAAATACTAATTATGAATAAATTGTTTAATGACAGATAAATATCTCTCGTAGGACATAGCAAAATCAATATTAACATTATTTTGTATTAGTACATTATGAGCTTTACATATTTGAACCATTACTGAATTCTGATGTACAATATTTTTAGAATTAACCAAAGAAAATGGCAAATAAGAACGCAACGTTCTAGGTTTAATTGTGAATCCTATCAACTGAAGACAATCTTGAGCATCAATTAAGTTATTTATAAATTTATAAAGTAAAATATGTTTGGCTAGTTCTCTTCTTGATTGTAATGAAGAGAACCCAAATTCAGATAAAATAGTATTATAGGATATTCTTTCTAAATATGAAGATCTTTTAAATTTTTTGTAATATAAATATCTTACGAACTTATTCTGAACATTTTCAATTAAATCACGGTAGCATTGAAAATAAGGATCCCAGATGACACTAACATACTCTAACTTACTTCTTAATATCGAATTGTATATTGAAGCAATAGCTTGAATATTATTAATTTCTCTGGTAGTTCTAAATATAAAGCCTAAAATTCTAAATGCATCCGATACTAATGTTTGTACGTGCTCTCTGTAAGTAAGCCTTGAGTCGAGTAAAAGTCCCAAATCCTTTATAAGTTTAACTCTATTTAAAACTATTCCATTCATAGTATAGTTATGAGTATAAGATAAGTTATGTCTGCTAAACGTAATAGTTCTGCATTTACTTATATTAAAATCTAACCTATTGGTGACACTCCACTGAAAGCAATTGTTTATATCTTTCTGTAATTGCGCTAAATCACTTATATTTGTAATGGATTTAAATATTTTTAGGTCATCAGCATATAGCAGATAATTAGAATTTTTTATAACAGAGGATAAATCATTAATAAATATTATAAAAAGTAAGGGACCCAAGTTTGAGCCTTGCGGAACACCAGATGTAACATTATATAAAGGGGATGATTCAAAATTGTAGGTGACATAGAATTTCCTATTTTTTAAATACGATGCTATTAATTTTAATAATGGAAACGAAAAACCGAAATTTGCTAACTTATATATTAATATATCATGATCTAACTTATCAAAAGCTTTAGCAAAATCTGTATAAATAGTATCAACAGAGTAACCATTGTTAAATGAGTCTGCCAAAAATTGGGTAAATGAGATAAGATTAGTTAAGGTTGATCTTTTGGATATAAAACCATGCTGATGGTGAGTTATATACGGTTTAACATGATAACAAATTCCATTATATAAAATGTTTTCAAAAATTTTTGCTGGTGTTGAAATTAAAGATATAGGCCTATAATTGATGATTTCCTTGGCGTTACCAGATTTTGGTATAGGAGTTACTTTACTTATTTTCCACCTATCGGGGAAAATTTGGGTGGTTATAATCAGATTAAATATGGTGATTAGAGGAAACAATAAGCAATCAGTACATCCTTTAAATATGTAAACGGGTATACTATCTGGACCACTAGCTTTCTTCGATTTCAATTTTCTAATAGAAGTTTTACATTCAGATTCAGTAATACTATCTAATACTAATGGTTGATTTACTATCATAGGTACTTCACTGGGAATTGAGTAAGTTGGAATAGAATCATTAAAAACGCTCTTAAAGAATTGCGCAAAACCATTAGCTATATCTTTGTTATTGTCAAGTGATACTCCATTATAGGTTAAACTACACTGATTATTAGTTGATTTCTTTTTACCTTTAATATAACTCCAAAAAGACCTAGGATTATTTTTTATGGATTCTTCAGAATTCTTTATGTAAATCTTGTAAGCTTTGGTTATCATAGATTTTGATTTTCTGCGTAATTCAACAAATTTCTTCTGGTTATATTCTGACAATTTACGTCTATGTCTATAATACTCTTTATATTTAAGTAATCTTATAATATCCAGTGTAAACCAAGGCGGGTACGATTTTCTCTTATTACGCTTCCTTATGGGTACATTATTACCAATAATTTTATCTAAAATTTCATAAAAGTAGTCCAATGCTACGTTGGGATTCTTAAATAATGTTAAAGGATGCCAATCAGTTTGATTAAGATTTCTATATATATTGAAAAAATCGGCATTACGGTAATCATATGTATAAATAGAACTTGACTTAACATTATGAATAGTTTTGTCATAAAAGCGGTGGACTTGAAGTA
The DNA here is from genome assembly GCF_977018435.1 of Lepisma saccharinum. Classification (NCBI taxonomy): domain Eukaryota; kingdom Metazoa; phylum Arthropoda; class Insecta; order Zygentoma; family Lepismatidae; genus Lepisma; species Lepisma saccharinum. The sequence goes on from NC_139253.1 coordinate 48,849,428, forward strand.
ATAAGGGAGGATGATGAGCATCAGAGCTTAGAAGAGGGAAGGAGTTATGATTAACCACGACATTGTTAGACAAGTTGGTCAGTACCAAATCCAACGTTTTTCCGTTGTTATTTTTTACATTATTTATACTTTGTAATTCCAGTAAACTTAAAAATCTAAATAATGTTAAGGAAAGAGGACAACCATTTTCTAAGTCGTAATTAGAATCTACAATTTCTGGAATATTAAAATCTCCTACAATAATCAAACCACAAGAATGTATATTACATAGCTCTTCCATTCTGGTAAAAAACATATTGTAAATTTGTAATTTAGTATTAGGTGGAAAATAAACTGTAACCACTATAATGGAAGAAACATTAGTTATTATCTTAACACAAACAATCTGAATATTTTCTATAGTTATTTCAATGTTCTTGGTCCTCAGAGTACTCTTTACTGCAATTACTTTAAATTTCGCAGATATAATATTATTTCTTATTTGTAAGCATTGCTTACAATGCTTAAATGCACGTCACGTCCCTGTGTAGAATAGAAAATGGAGAGGAACAACTTTAACGAGTCAAAGAAAAATAGAAATGGCGTAGAGAATAGGAGCCAGGTGTAAAGAATGTAAAGACAACCTCAATATTGTAAATTTACTATTAATGAATAGCCCTATTGACTTTCTTTCGTTCATTTTTTGACAGGGAAAATTCTTGTTAATCATTGAAGCCTGGAATGACGTTAGTGGGTCCCTCTTTTCCAAAGGAGATCGCCACATTGATGGTAAGAAAAATTGTATATATTTTTTTAAATTATTACATTTGTTATAAAACATTTACTCTGTAATAAATTTGACAATAAAAACAGATATTTTGCATAAATACTTTCCAGGAGACGTTTATTGGGTGAAATATATGACGAAGTGTAGAAAACATGGTTATATCATATAAAGGGCACAATTTCTTGAGATCTGGGAACTTTCTACAGCAAACGGAATTGTTTTCACCAAGAATGGATCGAGATCATACTATGAAATGTTCTGTAAATCAATGAAATTGAATTCAAAAGGGAAAGAATTAATACACAGCTCAAAATACAGAGTGAAATAATTAGTAGAAGGAGTGATACACTAACAGACGTAAAAATTCAATATACTCTCATTAAATACTATACGATATATGTGAAATAATCCCAAACTAATATTACATCACATATCATTCAAAGCTAATGTGTAAGAAGTATGCAAAATACCAAAACGCACATGCACACGCACACACATACACAAGCATACATATTCACACACACACACACACACACACACACACTATATATATATATATGAACCACATTGACTCGCCAAAAAAATGTTCACATTTCCGTAGCGCATTCTCCAATAATTCCATTTGCGTTTTTGTCAATACTGAGAAGTATATCTCACTTCTTGCCCTTACGTTCTTGCAACCTGGACACACAGAAAAGTTATGTGGGTTGCATACACTATCAAGACGTCTCCTTCCAAGTATAGCTTATATGTTATTAGTAGGGAAAGGATTTTAAGGTGCAAAATTATAAGCGGGAAAGTAAAAAAAAAAGGCTCTGAAAACGTTTTCAAAAGGGTGCCAAAAAAGTTGCTGATAAAATGCCTTTATTCAATGCGCTCTTTTTCTGCGCCTTCTGTATATAATGCGCGCGGACCGCAGAGAGAACGGTGGTTCTGCCGAATAGGTTCTGTTGAAGTGTGTGTTTTTTCTCGTGGGTTTTGCTACATTATCTTGGGAACTATTGGGACTGCAATGATTATATTATACCATTTTGTAGCTCTCGTTCTGCTCTACAAAATGAGACTATTGGATTCTATGTAGCTGCTCAAGAAGAGTAAAAAAAAAAATTCTGTCCAATTTTTTAACAAAATATGAAAGGAAAGGAAGGAAAAAGGTGCTGATCTCACGAAAAGGTGGAAAAAGTTGCAACAAAGTGTTCATTTCACTTGATTTCATATCCTAAAATACATCAAACGATTGGTATGAAAACAGCTTTATTTTTGAAAAGGTGCTGCACGTTAAAATCAATTCCCCAGTTGTTAGTCTCTAAAAATTGAAGTCGATGCATTTGCTCTTGAAGTACAATTGCTATTGAACCATGTGGGTGTGTGAACATGAGGTACGTACTAATTTGCACGCAAAATACATGCCTGTTCCAGTGGCGAAGTGTGACATTTTTACGTAGTCATCGCAAGATTTGCCAAACGTCGGGGTCGATCTTTCAACTGAGAGGGGGGGGGTTGCATAATATTTGCGTAAACGCCAAGGTCACTGCCAATTCATTGTTAAAGCTCACGACTACAAAAGACACAATTATATCCCATACGACGAGAATTATTAAATATGATTGAAACTGAAATGCAAACATCTCAATTGTTGCACTTAAAGGTAAGAACCTTTATGGTTCGCCGCCAATTGTTGTTTTGATAATGAAAAGAATATTCATATCGTTCAATGTGTGCATTTCCTCTTAACAAGTGTAAATAGCAGACATTCGAGTGGTGTGCTCAGGATTTTCGAAGAGGGGGGGCGGTTACGTCTACTTTTTAGTAGTCATTCCTGAAGTCGTCATTTTGCCATCTTTTCCTGCCTTTTCTTTCTTCTTTTTTTTTCAAAGAATATTGAACCAAAGCAGAATTATGATCCTCACAACCGCTCCTTGAGTACGCCACTGGACAATCGGAAGAATCTTGATGACTCCAGACAAACCCTGCCGTGGCTGTAAACATGGGGATGGGGGCTGAAAAAAGGACCTGTTATGACCCAGACCTTCAAGAGTGGGGGAAAGTAGAGGTCGTTGGACCTGTCTGCCTGTTCGGCTGTTCTCGACACCGGCAGAGACCAGAGAGATTTGCACCATTCTGCGATGAGCTGCGCCGAAGAACACCATTGCCTTCGATAGGAAATTTGGCGGGAGGGTTCGGCGCGAGGGGTAGTAATGGGGCCTCATTTCGATGCGCTAAACTTTAGCGAATCTCTTGCGTATTTCGAGCTGTTTCATGCTGTCGCTTGGCTTATTTCGCACAAATATGCGAGTATTCTGACTTATTATTTTTACTGCTTCTCTAAAATATATAAAATGCAATATTTTTATTATTTTGCTAAGTCATCGCCGCATCTTCCGAAATCAGATTTCTGGCCTGTTCATAGTGAAACATGATGCATAGCATTCAAAATATCTCCTTCCTCGTCATCATTTCATTTGAAAAGAAATATATTGCATTCAAGGTCCTTTATTTCACAGCCATAATAATGCATCATGTTTTATCGAGACAGATTATGCTTAGACACACTCAAAGTGAATAGAATCTAATGTAGTTCTTAATACATATCTTCTTATTAAAATCAACTGCCCTGGCATGTCTTTACTAACCAATTACCACATTGCTCTCAATCTATAATAAACTGTTATTTTACTTTGCAAGAAGCAAAAAATTGTACATTCTTTGTTAGATACGAAAAAATCGAGCCTGTTTACTCATAATTACCACATACATAAAGTTACCCATATATTTTTGTCAATTTGTACCAAAACAGCAACAAAATGTTATTTTTTAATTCAAACATATCAGATTTGTGTGTGTTCCAAAACTATAATATTGTAAATTTTACTGCTGTTGTTTGTTTACCAGATTCCGTCGCACGTCTTATTATGCGCATCGAACGGCATCATAGACTGAGGCTGGAGGATGATTGGGTGAGGAATTTTGTGGTCAACAAACAAATGAGGATCAGCTACATGGTTCGTCTGGAACCGACGAGAACCGATGAGAACGTCATGGCTGAAAGTGTGGGTCATAGCTTCTTCCCTTCGACTGACACTCCCGGGAACCATGGGGTAAGATACATACATTTTTGGCAGTTATTTTTGCTATAATTTGTGCACATTTCTGTCATTGTTATTTTAAATTGCAAAATTTCTTATTTTCTCCCTTTTTGTCCGCCATCATCTAAAGTATTTTCAACCTTACTATTTCTGACGTATTGTCCCTACTGCCGGATTAAAAATTATAGATACTCGAGTTTGGACTTCAATTAAAAATTAACCAGTAGACCTACATAAAAAAGAGTTACATCAAAATTTAGCTTATTCAATTCTGCGTTAATCTATGCTAACTATTTTTTTTCGAGTAGGTCTTATATATTTTATCATCGTAAGAACAGAGAAATGACTTTTTTTTTAGTTTTGCAATCGATCGCTCTCTTTGAAATTTTGTAAAACAAAAACGGTTTGTCCGATCGTTGTGAAATTTTAGTACAGTGGAGGCAGAAAGGATTTAATTTTCTTAATTTTCAAGTTTTCAAAATTTGTCAAGAAACTATTTTCTTCAAATTTTGGGAAACAACTTTTTCTTAGAATTGGGTAGCCCTATAAATACAATATTGGTCTTGTTTTGAAGCTGTTTGCATCTGTTTTTAAAATTCATTATCATTCTCAATTCACATTGCGAAACCGATTTTATACAGATTTTTATTCAGCGGAGTAAACCTGTACGCGAACGTGGCAACACTGCACACAGCGATGTCCGTTGAATAGCGGAAACTGCCGGCGGGCGCTGCGATTCAAGGCTTGCGGCGTTGCCACGTTTCACGTACAGATTTACAATGTGAATTGACAATGATAATGCATTTTAAAAACAGATGCAAAGAGCTTTAAAACAAGATATTTATAGGAGTACCCAATACTAAGAAAAATTGTTGTTTCTCAAAATTGAAGAAAAACTATTTTTTGACAAATTTTGAAAACTTGAAAATTAAGAATTGTATTTAAAATCTTTCTGCCTCCACTGTACTAAAATTTTACAACGATCGGACAAACCGTTTTTCAGAATTTCAAAGAGAGCGTTCGATTGCAAAACTAAAAAAACGGCTTTTTTTGTTCTCACGACGATAAAAAATATAAGGCCAATTCGAAAAAAAAATGTTAGCATAGATTAACGCAGAATTGAATCAGCTAAATTTTGATGTAACTCCTTTTTATGTAGGTCTACTGGTTAATTTTTAATCGCAGTCTAAACTCGAGTATCTATAATTATTAATCCGATAGTATTCCATTGTCTTGGCCTTCTACCTTCTGATTACTTCCAACACTTGCATTGGTTTTCTTTCATTTGCCATTCTGATTACATGTCCAAAACAACTTAATGTTCTTCTCTCTTTTATCTCCTGAACTGATTCCACTTGTATTCATAACTCTGTCTCGTTTTTTCAACTACTCTTCTGTTATCCTGCTTCTGTGCTTGTGTTTCAGAGCTAAATTTTGTGTGCCAGTTGGAGCATTAATATTTTTTACGTATATTCTTAGCTAGGCCTTCCCCTGAATTGCCTTTCTTTTGAGGTAATTGAAAATTTTAAGTAAAGAAACACCCAACAATGAGAATGTAGAAGATAAACTATACTTGTCATCGTAGAAGATATTGGTTACAGTATGCTTATGGAAGGTTTTTGGGCGAATTATCAGAAATGTGATGTTGCATTGTAGTATGTTGTATTGTTTTATCAAATTATTGATTTATTAATGGTTATATCAGGCACGTATCCAGGAATTCCTTTCGGAGGGGGGCTGAACTTTTTTTTTAAGGGGTATAGATAGAACCTCACAATTGTATGTTTAAGGCCAGTGGTGGCAATTTGGTTCTAAAACGGGGGGGAGGGGGTTTGCAAGGAAAGTTTACATTCTCTTGGTAGACAAGGCTTAGCTTTAAGATGCCATAGTGTGGAAGCAAAAAAAAAATCGTCGCCACTGTTTAAGGCTGCCATTTTAATCAGAAGATGAAATCGGGACATTTTTTACCACTCGACTCCTCTGTTTCTATGCACTAACTTTGTGTGCAGGAACCGTCTCAGTATGTGTGTTTGTCCATTTGTTCTCATCAGGCATCAAACCATCTGTGTACCAGAAGTAATTTTACGAAGCTGCTACAAATGCATGGGATGGACAATCCACTCGACAACGCGAGATTCAAACTGTGGTTTGTGAACGGGACACAGACAGTTCTCGAATATTTCTCTCTGATTCGAGCCTGAACACCACTAATGTGTCTTGTTCTCCCATGTTTGCAGCTCTTATAAAAGCAGAAACCCACCAAATTGTTCACATTCCGGCCTAAGCACTAGCAAGAGATCAAAATTGTCTGTCACAGCTTTCGCAGTCTTGTCACACATCCGCACGAAACAAAGGAAGTCTTCTAGAATACAGCTGGATCGCGAAACAATTAATGCACAGTGAAAACCTTTCCGTTCCCAACAAATCTAATGTTTCGTCTCCCAATATGATTAAATGCTTATTCATTTATCTCCAGTGACGTGCCCAAGGGAGGGTTGGTGAGGTCATAACCCCATTTAACCCAGGATTCCTTTAAAAAAAGAACATAAAGACAGGAAAAGATGTAAAAATGAGGACTGATCACCAAAAATTGTATGCGTAACCTCTCTCCTTTCCAAGAATCCTGGGAACACCTCTTGTTATCTCGGACACATTTTTTAAAATCAAGTCACCTGAATTTTTTATCATTTCATATTGGAGACTGAAGTAAAGCGCCTTGTACACGATCAAATAAATCATGAACAAGTCCTTGAATTGAACGCTTAAAAGAAAATGATGTCAGAGACAACGCCATTTTTCTCATTGCATCCTAGGTTCGGTCAAAGAATATCTATATAGGAATGGTTCTAATTAACGCATATTTATATCCTCATTATATTCTAGAATGTTCCGCAGATAAACGATTCATAAACATTGCCAGTAGTTCGACTCCTCTTATTCAAGAACATTCACTCTCGCGCCTTCCAGAGATTAGAAATTACAACGAATCGCCTACCTTTGTTGTACAGCTTCCAAATGCTGACAAGTCTCTACATAGTGCTCAAGTTCGCTGCGACAACACTGAAAGCTCAAGAAAAGTTTACGTGTAATATTATTAATAATAGGGTTATAGAATATTCTCCGTCTTGCCTTGATAAATATTTCTCTCCTTAAATTATCGTCACATTATTCAAGAAGACAAAAACCTAATTTTATCTAGTGTAAACAGAAAAATTTCTTGAAGGGGGCTGGGATCGAGCCCCCTGATTCCCACCTTGGATACGTGATATTAACAATAACAAGGTTACAGAACATTCTCCATCTTGCCTCGATAATTATTTCTCTCCTTAAATTATCGTCACGTTATTTATTTTTTTTCACACCACAAGAAAACAAAACATCACTTTATCAAGTATAAACCGAAAACTTTCGGGGGGCCTCGAGCCCCCTTAGCCCCCTTGGATACGTGCCTGGGTTACATACCTGTATTTATTCAAGTAGTTATTTCAGATCTTCTCGACTGTATCAGAATTAGCAATGCTGAAACTTCCCTTCTTTAGGAACGGCCGATTTGAAATAGTCCACAAAGTCCTGCTACCGTTACAATGAAACGTAACTCCTAAACTATATGAGATAAATACATGAAGTTTTTTGCAACGTGTTTTACAGCTCTCAAAGTTTTATTGACAATTACAACACTTCCACATACGCCCCGTTAGTTGCCCTCAGGACGTCGAGACGATATTCGATCTCCATTCGATCTGCAGCATAGCAGCATCAACCTGTTCGAGAACTTCTGCAATCCGTGTACGAAGTGTGACAAGATCTGGAACAGGGGTTTCGTAGACACGATCCTTGACGTACCCCCGGAGGAGAAAAAACCAAGGGGGTGATATCAGGGGAGCGCGGTGGTCAGGAGATTGGTCCATCGCGGCCAATCCATCTCGCAGGGAAATGTCTATCCAAAAGGTCCCTCACATCTAGAAACCAATGAGGAGGCGCTCCATCTTGCTGGAAGATGATGTTTGGCTGCAGTTCCAACACCTGAGGGAGTAGGTATTCATGAATCATGTCGTAGTAATTAGCCCCTGTAACTGTGTCCTCAGCAAAGATAAATGGACCGATTACTCTATCATGCATAAGAGCACACCAAACGTTCAGTTTTGGGCTAGCTCAAACATGTTCACGAATGACGTGAGGATTTTCAGAACCCCATATCGGACGTTATGGCGGTTAACATATCCAGACACATGGAAAGTGGCTTCATCAGAGAACATCACCCTGTGCGGTACTGATTGTCTTGTTCGATTGAGGCCAGCATGGAAGCAGCAAAGTTAGCACGCCGAGCAAGGTCAGTTGGATCCAAAGCTTGCGTAAGTTGCACTTTGAAGGGCTGCAGATGTAACCGCTTGTGGAGGACCTTATGAATTGTTGATTTCGGTATATGCAATTCCACCAATTCTTGCTCCACACCTGGTCGTCCACTCCGCGGCAAGTCCATTACGCTACCTGTCTCTAAAAATTTTGCGCCCCATCTAATTATGGATGATTTTGATGGAGGATCTCTTCCATACTTCCGGCGGAATTCTCGCTGCACAGTTACTGGTGATTTACCAGACTCAGCATACCACCACACACATTGGGCCTTCTCCTGTGCTGTCGTCATTGTCGCTCACAACATAATCTGCAAAAAAAAAAAAAAAAAAAAAAAAAAACACTACTTATTAAAACTTTGAGAGCTGTAGAACACGTTGCAAAAAACCGCATGTCTTTACTCATATAGTTTAGGAGCTATGTTTCATTGTAATGGTAGCAGGACTTTGTTCACACGCTGTATATTGAAAATATTGATGACATTGCACGAAAACAAGGATTAATCTATAAATATGCGATACAGTCCCAAATTACAGATGTCTATCGGTGAATAATGTGTACCTAGATGGTTATCTTGTACATATTTACTATGTGATTATGTGTGTGAAAGTTAATTAGGACTGCGCATGCAAATATAATCCAAAATGAAGTGGATAATCTGTAGGAAACGGAGACTTAGGAGAAAGCGAAAATATGGAAAAGCATTTAGTTAGCGGGAATCTTTTTCTGACGAATCAAGAAATGACCGAATTTCGTTTCATCATCACTGTATATTGACATGAAAGGAGTATTAATATGCTCTCTACTCATATTTCATGCGATTGGATTGTTTCTGAATGCACCTGTGCCTCACTAGAGTCATGGTTTAACTTTTACAGGTCGACTGTCAAGATTAAAGTTCGCACAACATTTCTTGCCTTGACTTCGCTATTACATTCATTAAAGTTTCTCATCAGGCGTTTATTCAGAATTTTCCTTCTGGGAGGTGTAAGTTCATATTGGGGAGGGGGGAGTATAAATTTATACCCAAAATAGCCATAAATTGGACTTTTGTGAAAAATTGTATGGGTTGTTGAGGAATTTTTTTTTTTAAAGGGGGTATTGGGGGTGTCTGGATAAATCCTCCCTGTCATCGTATTTTCACTTCTGTATACTGGTAAATTTTTGCTAACCTAGGGAAACAACTATTATTTGGTTGTTTTAAGTATACAAATTGTTAGGATTCTATTAGCTTGGCTATTTTTCCATGATATATCGGTTTTGCGCATGGGTCTCAGAAATCAAGAGTTCTGGTTTTTAAATCTGAGTGAATTAATCTTTGGCCGAGTCTGCTGCCACGCGCGTGTCAGCAGTAAGAATTAGCGTCAAATTTGCTCCTGCCACGTAATTCGTCTGCTAAGAGGATGTTACAAATCTTAAGAACAGATGAAGACGAGAAAAATGCAAGTTTATGAGTAGTGGGAATGAATGTACAGGCAATTTAGAACCTTTTTTTTAGAAAGCATTTAGCGATATTATTTTAATGCCAACAGAACCTAACCTAAGTACGACAGCATTTAGGTTTATTATTAGAAGAATGCTAAGGGACCTAATCTTAAAACATTTTTGTGTAAGTAATCGCTAGAACTTCACAGTATGCGTCACAGACGTAATTGCATACATATGATGAAATCACGATAAAACAAAGACCGAGTCTGCTGCCACGCGCATGTTTCTTTTGAGATTACAGCAGAACAAGAACGTGGCAGCAGACACTACCTTAATCTTTTTTGGTTATCATTATCGTAAACTTGAAGGAATGAAAAGTCAGCGCTGAACAATCAAAATTCAACTGCCAATTTTCCTTGCTTACGAAGTTGACATATCCTTTAATTTTAAAAGTCCATTCAAGCGAAATACACCATGAACCATTCCTGGCATGGGACTCTGAAGATGTTCTTTCGGGATATCAACCAGGTGAGTTCCAGATAAGGTTCCTAGAGCTTTCTAGAGCTCACGTCACTCTCATCTGCAGCGACTGAAGACTTCACTAACCTAGCTTTGCAAATGCAAGCTGTTGAATCAAAACAAACAAAAAATCAGTCCCGCCATAATAAATTTCCGAACAGGAAGGACCCTGATTTAACGGTACAACTTTTGCTATCAATCGAAGTGTCCCACATTGACTTTCCAAAGGTGTGGGCGTAAAACAAATGCTGGCTAACCGTTCTGCAGCATAAAAAAGAAAGAAAAACATCGTGCATACTCTCTGGATCTTTTGCATTCAGAACATGGTTTCTACCGCATGCAGGCTGAAGGGTGGGGGAAAGCAAAGCACAAGCTTGCGTCATTGGCTTTCTTTGTAGATCCAGGCGATGTCACGACCGTTAACTTGACTTGCTCTACCTGCAGACAAAAGACGAACGAGGTCAATAACACTCGGATATCCCGGTTTGTGATATAAACAGTCCGCTAGAGATCCGTTCGCATCTCTTTTGTTCGCCTGCGTTCATGCAGAAATAGAATGGAGGCGTCTATGTGGCAATGCAGGCGAGACTTCTTGATTCTTTTTTTTCCCCCTCAGATAGGAACATTACGAACTGGTCGTCTCAGTCTAATCATGTCTTTCAATGTCAATTTTCTAAACCTGGTCCCCATGGTGTAGTGGATAGCGCTGCAAATTTAAGATATTGGGCAGCATGGGCGTCTGCAGGATTTTTTCCAGGAAGGGACAAGCAAGGCATTTTTTCAGTGGTGTTGCCAAGGCATATTTTCCCCCAAAGTAGCGTCATCCCTTCAAAAAAACCTCCTTCAGTTTGGAGTAATTATGTTCTTGCAATACCCTTACAAATTGACATAAATTACTGTGACTGAAATGAAAATATATGTGTGAAATACACAATTTTAGACTGTCGTTGAATTTTCAGGAGGAAGCATGCTGATAAATCATCGAATCATGTGCATATCTTCTAAAAACTCTAAAATAAGCAGACATCTTGTTACAAGTCTATTTATTACTCTAGTCATCTAGTGGTTCACGGTTGTTACAAACATTAAAACACGTTTTTACTAAGTAACGTTTCAGGAAAACACACGTGAGACATGTTTGGTGAAGGGAGCACATGTTCTCCAAAAACGGTATTAAAAAACTTGTTAAAATGCTTGTACTATAACAACCATAAAATACAAGAGGAATAAGTCTACAATGCAAGGAATTCGTAGATGTAAGAATACGTCTACTTTTTACGCAGATAGGAAATTCGAAATAAGCAGCTAAAATACTCTAAGTTAGGGGGAGATAAAAACTAACTTAGGAATGATATAAAAATAGGAAATGCACGCTGAATATTGTAAACACTTAAAGAACAAAGTAAAAAATAAAGCGAGAAAACAAACCGTTAGTAAGTTTATAAATTTCATACACAAGGCTGGTTTATGTATTTTCAAACATTGGGAAGTGCATGTTACTCGTATTTTGTGAGGAAAGTTGCATTTATAGCCAGATTTTAAAAAGAGATCAAACAACTCAACGCACAATTGGCTAGTTCTACGTGCCATTAATATGTAATAATACAAGACGGGAAAGGTTCTCAAAGACCCATACGCCAGGGGTCCCGGGTTCGAATCCTGGCCTGGGATGTTTGTGAATGTTCATTCATCAGTTTCATCATATCATCACTCAACCTCATCTTCGCAAATTAGCCAAAAGTGGCACAAAAAGCGAAGTAAAATAAGCAGATCAAATCAAATCAAAGACCTATATGAGAATTTTTTCATCAACTTTCTCAGCAATCTGATATACAAGGCCCTAATAGCTATTTTATTTTAGAAAAGGCTCTGCTCATGTTTTATGTTTCATTAACGTGGAAATGGAGCACAATGTCATTTTGAGTCTTTATGACACTAGGATATAGAATAACTTCAGGCAGAGAAAGACAGCAGTAAACTCAATATGGAGCCACTTGTTAGAATTGCAAATAAGCAACAGTAAGTGTATGAAATTTATCTCGGTCGTGGATATCCACAAGATAGTTATTTGAATTTTCAATGAAAACTTTATAGTACAAAATTAGGGAAAATGTTTCTTGATTATTTGTAGTGTGGCTTATACAGAATATACTGAGATATTCACTATTTTTCAAAATGTACTTCCTCGATCCAGTGTGAACATATAGAACATTTCGATACGAAACGCCCAATAGCATCTCTCGCAGTGGTTTTCTTACACAGTTGGCGTACGAATATTGGTTCATTTATGAAGGTTTATTCGTAAAAGTCATCGGCGAGACATTGTCTTTTTTTTACCTCTTTAGTCATAAACAGACAGGTGTGCAAAGAGAGAGTAAAGTCAGAATGAGGTAGACATAGAGGAAGGAAGAAGAAGAAAGAAAGAAAGAAAGAAAGAGAGAGAGAGAGAGAGAGAGATTGAGAGAGAGAGAGAAACAGACAGACAGACAGACAGACAGACAGAGGGAAAGGTAAACACACACACACAGACAGAGAGACAAAAAGACACAGACACAGATATACAGACAGAGGGATAATAAGACACACACACAGACAGATATATAGACAGAGTGACAAAAAGACACACACACAGACAGATATACAGACAGAGAGACAATAAGACATACACACACACAGACAAATACATAGACAGAGAGACAAAAAGACACACACAGACAGATATACAGACAGAGAGACAAAAAGACAACACACAGACAGATATACAGACAGAGAGACAAAAAGACACACACGCAGACAGATATACAGACAGAGAGACAAAGAGACACACACACAGACAGATATAAAGACAGAGAGACGAAAAGACACACACACAGACAGAGAGACAAAAATACACACACATACAGACATATATACAGACAGTGAGAGAGAGAGACAGGGATAGATAAAGACAGATAAAGGCACACATACACAAACATTAACCGACATAGAGAGAGAGAGAGAAATAGGGAGAAAAACACAAAGATGAGCAGGAGAGAGATGGGGAATGATAAAAACAGAGGGAAGGAGAGGAGAGAGGAAGACACAGAGTGGGACATAGACAGAAATGAGGGGGAGAGAGAGAGGGAGAGAGAGGGAGAGAGATACAGAGATGAGCAGGAGAGAGAAGGGGGAAAATAAAAACAGAGGGAGGGAGAGGAGAGAAGAAGAGACAGAGTGGTACATATACAGAAATTGAGAGAGAGAGGGAGAGAGATTTCGGTCGTCTTAGAGATTCCACTGAATGCATATTAGGGCGGTCACTGTGACAAGATTTCTTGAAGGTTATTGCACAATAACCCTGCGGGAATTTGGGAAAGCTCTGCTATTATGACGACATGGGCCAAGTAGATCAGTAGGACTGGCTTCACTTCTCACAAGAGAAATTTAAGTGTGCGAGAAACAGGTGAATGGTAGGAATTTCATATCCATACATACACGAAACCATGAAATCGTGAATCCTTGTACTGTATTATATCATACCTGTGATTCCTAGAATACTTCAATATTTTTGGGCACTTGTCGGTCCTTCTGGAGCACAAACACTTGCAAAATTATCTCTCTCTTTTTAAGACATTAAGTACTAGCGAGATTTTTATTTAAAGAAAACAAAAAAAAGAACTTTAAGAAAAAGGGGACATAGCTCTTTTCTTGACCTTTAATACTAACAATAAATCTTCAATTGTTAGTTAGTTGCTTCTGAATGTGGATTATTTTCTTTTTGTACATTAAATGGACTAAAAGCTAGCAAGTGTTTCATTATCATAATAGGGGCCATCCGTCTGCCCAGTAGACAAGGGTGCCCAATCCCCCTCAGGGCAATGACCCTCCAGATCATGTCATAATACCCCATAAAGTATTTGATTATGACAGCATGCCTATTACTATTCTATTACTGAAAGTAACATTTTTGGCTTTACTGAACACTTTACTTGATCTAAATTTCCCTAAATTCTTCCTTTTCTTCATCACGAATAGCTAAGGAAATATATTATGATCCCCCCTCCCCGCCTCATATATTTCACCATGGTGCCAAGGTACAACGTTTTTACAAATATTTCAGAAAAAAACATGTACAAGTTGAATTTCATATTATTTTATGGGAAAACTGCCCCCCCCCCAAATTATGATGGCGTCGTCCGCGCCATTAGTCCCTTTGTGGGAACCCCTGCCCAACCACGTAGCCAGGGTGAGGGCTTGGGGGCCTGAAGCCCTCCCCGAAATTCTACAACTATCTAATTTAAATAGTTTGTAGTGGTAATTAATTTTACTTCCATAGCAGGATTAAATATCTTGTATAATAAGTTGTAAAACGCTGAGAAATTCATCTTCAGGGCTTGTACCCCCTAACTTTTCGCTATCAGATGGCGGAGATGAGATGAGCCCCCACTCCCCTCCGAAATAAAATTAGCTCCTGCCAGTAGACAGTGCCACTGAGAACTTACTTAAAATAGCACAACTCTTGATCTACTAAGCACTGCATGAGCACATCTGTGACTTGGAAGATGAAAGAAAACCATGCCAAATTGTGATATCTTTCAGCTGACAATCTCCAGTGGATGTCACAAAGGACAAAGGAAAGAACATCTTGCTAACAATCGCTAATATCAACCATGCGAGGAAGATATAGAAAACAAATGTAAGAATGTCAACAGCTGATGAAGTGGGTTGTGGGTACAGTTAGGTTGAAGGCCCTCAGCACGGTCAGGTGTGGTGGGGGGGAAGGAGGACTATACCATTTCTTTCAGTCGCAGAGTCACGCTTCATTCGAGGCCATTGATGTTCGGCGGTCATTGAGTCAGTCAGTGTTTGCCAGGAAGCCCGTTCACATATCTGCACTCATGAAGACGTATTTATTCATATTATGTTGTGCGTGTGCTTTACCGTCAGTGTTGCCAGCTCGTTACATCCCAAAATGGAAAAAGCAGGTTTGTAGTTTATTTTTTTCTTCGGTACTTTGAATCTATTTCAAAATTACTTCTGTTCGTTGATTCAGGGGCGATTGCATTGTGACGAGTGTGACATTCAGACAAATTTACATTCACTGTTAAATTATTTTCTCAGCACCTTCAAATATGTAACTCTATCAATTCATATAATTTCATTTTCCTTGATGAAAAGAATTTAATTTCAGAATATTCCTCCCCCATCTCAATTTTCAGCTACAGAAAATACATTTCTTTTTGTCACTGTGATGGGTGTGACACTTCTGAGACTTGATTTTAAGACCTTCTTCAGTCTTCCAGAAAACTCTGTGAAATATATGGGCTTACTGGAACAATTTCATTTTATTTTCAAAAAGCAAACTTTACTCGACATTTACAATGTTTTCAGTTTCAAAAAATATTACTGCATACTTTTTTTATAATCAGTTTTTGCCTGTGACAGGCGTGACAAATTTTGTGACGTGTGTTACATCATGCACATGTAAGATTATGGAACAATGCAAAGGGTATGGAAATTATCATAAATACATTCTTCAAAATAAGGTTTGTATCAGAAATGAAGAAGGATACTTCAGAGATTAAGATATAGAAACAGTACATGAGACAATTAGAACGAAATTAGAATTAATCTAGTTTTCTTATGGTATAATACTGTATCATATTGAAACTAAATTAAGTAGAAATGCCACATATCAAATCCAATTTCTACTATAAAAAGTAATAGGTTTTAAACAATATGTTATTTAAAAGCCATGAAACTTGTATTAATAATTCCAAATTCTGCAAAGTTTTCCTATTAATTTCAAATAAATAAGTGATACTTTTAATAAAAATAAATTAACCTTGTTTGTCCACTTTCACATGGAATGACTCATGAATAAACAATTAGTATTATTTGTTATGTCACTGCGTTACTTAACCGCAATGTGGGAGTTAATTATTGTCGAAATTTTGATTCAACTTTGTTTCGTGTGTCCAATAAGAGGACAGGCAATGCCTGGGTTTTCCCACTCACAAATCAGCAATCAAATAGGAAAATAGTAGTGTTGCCCACGAGACGAGACTTTGGCCTGTCTCGTCTCGTGGAAATGCTGTGAAATGCTGTCTCGTCTCGAAAATATTCGTTTGTCTCGGGACACATGATCAATCCCGTCTCGTCTCGAATTTTTAAAAGCCTGTCCCGTCTCGTCCCGTGGGCAACACTAGAAAATAGTATTCAGAAAAGTAGATGAGATGATAGTTCACATATTTTGTAACATACGGTACGTGGTACGGAAGGGGGGAAATGACTACCTATTTCTAGCTAGTGTGTGCAGTATTTTCCAAAATGTTCCCATGTCTATATACTGTCTTTAAAGCTGTGGTATTTTAAGAATATTACTTCGATCGTCCCACTCTGGGTATGGTATTCTCATCTAAGCATATATCCTTCCTTATGCTGTGGTTATATTCTCTGTTGTAGAGTTGGTGACGAATCTCGACCATTCAATAAAGAGATAATTAATAAGAATAGTAGTAGTATTAGTATAAACAATTGACACAGGCATACGTTTTGTCGACCCCCGTGGCGGAGGGGTTATGACAGCGCACTACGACGTCAAGGGTCCCTGATTCGAATCCCGGCCTGGACATGGCTGTTCTTTGTGAGTGTCCCTTCATCAATTTCATGATATCATCACTCATCGTCAAGAGGGGCGGAGAAGCGAAGCTAAATAACAAAAATACTATAATTAAGGTACTCACGTTTTCCGCGAAGCTATTTTACATTATTCCAACGAGGATGATGGCAGTGGCTACCGAAATTAATAGAAAATAATGTAAATCAGCTTCGCGGAAAACGTGAGTACCTTAATTGTATATTACCGCGTCTCTCATTCTCATAGTATGAAATATACTATATTGGAGAATCGTCCCCACGCATCAGGTGGCCCTCGAAACCCTAAATATATATTTTGTTTAGTATATTTACACTGCTTGTTATTACTATAGTTCTTACGACATCAACACTGCAAGTGAAATTAATAACAATGGTTTCGTTATTCTGGCATCTCCATAATGTTGATTTTAGTATGTCCCGCACATATACCGCGGACCCACGACCAGCACCACTAAGAACGAACAAGGGATGACTCGAATTTTGTACGCCCCTAAATAAAAAAAAACGTTTCTGCGTCACTGATTTCAGCTAAGAATTTTCACTTCGAGCACATTCGATTTATTTCTGAATACTGTGTTCCTTGAAAAGCACTGGCTGCAAAAGGAAGAGCTTGACATTAAGGCACAGAGGGTCGAATTTCGGGTTAAATTGTAGCTTGGTGATCTTTATTACTGCGGATGTAGTTCCCGATGTTGTTTCTTTATCGATTGTTCATCCACTTGGATAGTCCAATGCGTATAGGATTACTTTCCATTTGCAAACGTTTCCTAATCACCATATCCGTGTAGCGTTTCATTCCGGTGGAGTTACGTGATGAGACGGAGGATGAACGACTCAATTCATATGGCGATTACTTATGTAGAAGAATTCTTATTACAGGTTTTACTTTCATTCACTTAAGTTTAAGAACAAACGAAAGCAAAGTTTGCTGCGTGGAAGGGAAAGGATTTATGTTGCAGAATGTGAAAAATGCTTAGAAATCAATGTGTGAACTTGCAAATTCTCATCACTTCAGAGGATCAATGCATGTAGTTTAAAACCTTTCTCTTGTAAATCTTTAACGAAATTTGATTGATGATGTTATCCATTAGAAGAAGCTGAAAATACTTCGTCTTCTAAAAAATTCCTATTGCAGATTACGTATAGGGCTGAGCCGATACCGATGCCGATATATCGGTATCCGCCGATACCAGTGGTATCGGTATCGGAAAGTATCGACTGGAATTTATTTGCCGATACCTGCCGATACTTTTCCGGTATTTTTAAGGACTCCGTGATAGACCAAAATGCGGTGCCACACTTTTGTGAAGTGTAATTATCCTGGAAATTATTCAAAATTCGAGTTTTTCAAAAATTTTCACAAGTTTTGTGTCAAAAAACTTAATTTTGTGATGATATAACATGTAATTTAATATTATAATGTAATTCTAAAATATTGTTAAGCAAAAATCTTTGAAAAATGAACGTATATAATTATTATTAGAGTGGAATACTTAATCACTAACATTAGAATATATTTTGAGCAACTTAATTAATACAGTTTTCAAGCTTCGTTATCGGCATCGGTGGGTATCTGTGAGAGTATCGGCAACGGTATCGGTTCAAAGTGGTAACAGCTCAGTCCTAATTACGTATCGAAATTAAAGTGAAAACGAAGTCATTTTGAAAGAATCAATGTTATGCTTTTAGGCGTGGTTTATGTCACTAAAGCAGTGACGTAAAAATCCCCCCAACTCATTCCCTTTGTGATGTAGCAACTGCACTGAAGACTACTTCATTGAAACTTGAACTTTACAAGGTAGGCGATACTGTCCGTGCATCTATCAGTGCAAAACATATAATTTAAAACAGAAGTGAAGAAATACGATTCTTTATAATACTATGCACGCTTACCTTTCTCGTTGAATGTGTCACCCTTCTTAGCTTTTATTATCATCGCAACTTAATGATTATCGCCTTTCTACAACTTGT
Organism: Lepisma saccharinum; assembly: GCF_977018435.1. Lineage (NCBI taxonomy): Eukaryota > Metazoa > Arthropoda > Insecta > Zygentoma > Lepismatidae > Lepisma > Lepisma saccharinum. The sequence goes on from NC_139253.1 coordinate 48,868,190, forward strand.
TGCAATTTCATGGTGTGTGCAGATAAGAAAATTATATATATATAAGACCTTTTACTGGACATTTTTTTTTCGAGTACGTGAAGAAATATACAGATTAATATCATATTAATATTCGAGTTTGTTAACAATATGTACACACGTTTTGTGTATCTTTCTTCTTATTCTTGGGGTACCAGGTATAGTTTTCCAGTTTTTGGTCTATTCTCTGCACCTCTCCCAGTTACTTCACGTTTGTATTCTTATTTTATATCACTTTCACGTCTCAAATCGCCTGTCACTGTGGACACCAAATGCTTAGCTGACACTAATTTAATGTGCTTTATTTGTTGTATTCTTATTTAGACTTCCAGTTACGTGTGCTTGCATCGGCTATTCTCGTATCTAGGAGAAGAAAATAGTAGTTTTCAAGGAAGCTGACGGCTGTCGAGAAATGTGGAAGTCTTCTTATTGTCCACATATTGAATGAACAATAAGATGAACCTAAACTCAAGAGGACGAATGCTAAAACTGTCCAGTAATGTCTTGTGCACATAGAACCCAAAATATGTCACTCGACAAAAATATGTTGACTTCAGTAACAACACACCGAAGTGCATAAATTGATAATAATGCACTTTTGGTGCAGAAAAATACACACATAAATGCATCAAAGGGTACTTTTATCAGGTGTTGTTCCGTCTGATGTACTAAAAATGCATAATTTCGAGTTCTGAATGTGGACTCTGTTATTTTGGAAGAAACAATGAGATGATGGTAAAGCATTTGACTTTCTGCAGTAAGATAGTCTCTTTGTAACCATGTTAGCTCCTTATCTTTAAAAACCTTTCATAAAGTATTGCATTTTTAATTTTCGTTTTACACTTTATGTAATAGGCTAATCGGGACTGGACCTACAGTTTAAAGTGGGATCCTAACCATGATGTACCTCCACCTGTAATCGAACCAAGAACACCTTGATTACAAGGTGACGACGTTACCACAACGCCATCGGGAAGGTCCGTAGAAAGATTCCTTAACACTAACAAACAGAAAACTGAGATTTTACTTCTTTTGCGAGCATTGTAGAAATTTAGTTTCCAGCCAGTAGACTTGTCTCAAGAATTCTCATTGGTAGTTGGAACACGAAACGTCAGACGACTGATGCATTGAACCGTTGGAACTGCCGTGGGCTGCTTCCATGCACAACTGCAACGAGCAAGAAAATCAAAATAACGGTTTTATTTTTATTGAAAGGCAAACATTAATACAACCGGTTCTTTCTTTGTACAAAGGCTGTATTAGCTGCATGAATGCGAAACAGGATGCCTCCAAAATGGACTGACTACGCAGATCGACAGTTAATGTGTGAAGTCTGTTAGGTTGCAAAAATAAAAGACCCAGGAGGGATTTATGCTCTACCAGTTCAGTGGTGTGATCACGAAAGGTAACTGAAAGTTGAATACATGAAAATAACGGAGACTATTTTTCCATTTTTTGTCATTAGCTTTTCATGTTACTTAGCAATTTACAGTGACGATTACTAAATCTTCATTTAGCAATTTCGCATTCCCTCTCTTTCCCTATTAAGAAACACTGTAAACTTTTTGTTTCTCAAAATAAACTTTGTTCTGGAATCACTGGTGCACGCAGGATTTATTTTCGGAGGGGGCTGAAATTGTAAGTGTGGATATTCTATAGCTGATTTCTAGAGGGGCGGGACACACAGAATTACATTTTTAAATTCGTTCCTAAAGTTGCTCAGAGAGGAAAATGGTAAGTGGTGGTCATTTTAAGGGAGCTTGGCTTTTTCCCGAGTTCTTTACTCCTTCCACTTGATTTTTTTATTCTCTCAAAATTTTCAAGGGGGCTGCAGATCCATCAGCTGCCCCTTGCGCACGCCAGTGTCTGGAATGTATTATGAGAGAGGGCCTTAGCACTGATATGAAGGGATTTTCTTCCTAATGTTTCTCCTTCGTAACGAACACGTTACCTCTTCGAATCTATCTTAATTATTTTGTTTATTTTTTACCCTTAAAAGCTGGTTTACATCTATAAAGTAGGCCTTCAAGCTTTCCTAGTGACGAGTAATAAAGAGGTTGTCCCTGCATATCGACCAGGTGAGTTCTGGAGGAGATTCAAAGCTTTGAAGAGTTAACTCACTCTTATCTTCAATACGAGATGTCTTCCAGAACTCACTTGGTCAATTTCTAGAGAAAACATCATGTGTTTTTCTAATCCGGTGTAATCCAATAAGCTTAGTAGACTTGTTTGTCCCTGTTCTACATGTTCAGAATTTACAATCGTAGAATCTATTTTTCAGTGTTGAAAGAACCTTTCCGTTAGTCGGTTCACATAGAGTTTTACAATCCTCAAATTCCTCCTAGATACTTTTTTGGGATTTTATTACATAGTCCCTAAAGTCAGAGTAGTATATGCTACCACCCATTTGGAAGATATTCATAAAATCCACAGATTTTTAGCAAAAAGTGATTAAAAGTGAAAATAATTTTAAAAAATCTACTTCCTGACAGAAGACTGGAAGGTTAATGCTTTTCTGACATGCAACCAACCGTTACTTATGTTTTCTGACAGATTTTTCTATTTATCTTTCTTGATAAGAAAATACGACCTCATATTCCATGGTATTCAACTCAACATTAAGAGGCGCTGTACTTTTTGTGACAATCTAACCGTGACCTGAAGCTCCGGATGAACGTTGCACGCTACCAACTTCAAAGCTGCTAATTAGCGAAAGGCATTTCAATTCGGATCTTTATCTCTAGCTATTTATAGTTCTGGTGCAAAAAGGTTTGTTGCCAGTACCACTTATACTTAGAACACACGCACACACGAGCACATCTGTGCATTCTGTGAACTCAAAGCAAAAAGTTAAACACGCATGCACGCATTGCATTATTTATATTGGGAGGTGTACAGATTAATCATCCCGCTACGACGCAGGGTTTCCGGATTACATGGGTGTTTGTGAGTGTCCATTCATCAATTTCATCACATCATCAGTCATCCCCATTTTCGCAATTTGCCAAAAGTTGCAGAAAAGCTAACTAAAATAAACTAAACCAATCAATCAATATACTGTATATACTCGTATAAACACATACAAAGTAGGTATCTAAAGGGGGAATGAGGTAAATCTCCCCTCTGGTTGTACATTTCTGGTCCTTGTGGGATCTATAATTTTAAAAATATATCAATTGCTGACTACTGGAGTTTTCCCCAACAGAAATGTTTCAGATACCACACTGTGTATACACTGTAAAATTGTCAACAATTTAAGATCGATACGGTAATAACGGTGGACGTTTTTATACGTAATTGACACATAGGGTCAGATATGTGATATTACGTAGCTTCAACCATGGCGCCTTTAATATAGATTTTTAGAATCCTCAAATTCCTCCTAGATCCTTTTTTGGAATTTTATTACATAGTCCCTAAAATCAGAGTATTATATGCTACCACCCATTTGGAAGATATTAATAAAATCCACAGATTTTCAGCAAAAATGCATTCCATGATGCTTTCTAGTGTCGTTATGTGAGTTTATACTGGTCTAAATTTAAAGAGAGACTATGCATAAGCAGAGTTTGAATAAATATCATATTTCGGATTTCTGTTATTATTAGAGAAACCTGGTAATCCAATATTGAGTTCAGAGGCCTGAGTACGATTCATGAAGTTGGTGTGTGACAAACTTTTCCGACGACATGCTTGCATTTTTCTGTCTTCTTAGGTGCACAACCACGTTCACTTTGGAATTCGATATCATGGATTGACCATTCAATGGATGTCCCTGGATGAAAGGCACCTACGGTAGGGGCACAGCGAGGGTGATCACATCACCTCTCGTATGGCTGAAATCGAGAATGTGTGAAGCTCTATCTCCACACCCTCATGTACCTTTATAGCACGATGCAATGTTCATAACAATGCTTTGTTAATATTACAATACAGCCATAGTGTAAAATTAGATGCCTTCATGTCACACACCCAGCAATAAGTGCAAAATTTTCGATATATATATTTATATATAATTCTCTAGACTTCTTAAACCCGAAGGTTTATGGCTGCAGCAACACAGGCCTTCCATCTGTCCCTATCTTGAGCAAGTTCTATATACTCTTTTCCATCTTACCGATTTCCTTTAGGTTCATCTCAACAACGTTATCCCCCTTGGCCTTCCTACAGGTCTCTTCCCATCAGATTTCCCAACAAGAATCCTGTAAACTCTTCTTTCCTCTCCCATTCGTGCCACACGGCCTGCTCTCCTAGGTGTTCTTGATTTAATTATTCTAATAATATCTGGACATGAATACAAATTATGCAGTTCTATATTATGTAACCTTCTCCACTCACCTGTCACCTCATCCCTTTTAGGTCCAAATATTTTTCTAATATTTTTCAAATACTCTTTAATTTATGTTCCTCTTTTAATGTAAGGGACCAAGTTTCACATCCATATAATACTACAGGCATAAAAAAGGTAAAAAAAAGGTAAAGTGCTCCCCTGTGCATAGCACCACGCCATGAAGGCGTATAGGGTGTGTGGGGGTAACGCCCCACACTTTCTTGATCCGGTCGTGAGTGGGGGGTGATGTGATCAGCATCACGCCCTTGACCCCACAGGGTTTCCCCCAGGTACCCATGTTATTCGACGCTGGGTGGGCGCCGGGGCCGCTTCCATCGTTAGAAAAGTTCCCGGATTTGAACCGGCCGGGGATCGAACCCGGGACCTTTAGCATGGTAGTCAGACGCGTTACCGACTGAGCCACCGCAGCCACCTAGGCATAATTACTACAGGCATAATTACTGTTTTGTATACATTAAGTTTTAGTTTTTTTTTAGATATTATACCAGAATATAAAAGTTTATGAAGAGAAAAGTAACACGCATTTTGTGAATTAAGTCTGCTTTTTAGTTCCTATTTAATATAATTTTCACATTTTAGTATTAGTATTACTCCTAAGTACTGGAATGTGGAAACTGATTCAAACGAGTTGTTATCAATAATTAAATTTTGCTTATTACGTAACACTTGGTTTCGGCCTGTAAGCTGTATATATGTACAAATATATAAATATTGCTAACAATACTTTTTTTTCCTTTTTACCCTTCCAAAAGTTTTTATGAATGTGAACATCTGAGGCCAATCTATTGAGCAGATAATTACTCTTGCTTGAATTGTGTGTGGGATATTCAGCACAATTGTTTTTATTTGTCTTTTACATTCCATGTAGTTAGTATACTGAAATGCATAACTATTCCATTTGTTATTAACTTTTACGCACATCGTTCAAGAAAATGAATTCCAAGTTAGGGGAAAATTTTAGCCATATAGTGTATGATGTGTGACCTCTCACAAGGGACTCTAATTTTTTGAATTTTGAAAGCTGTAGAAGCATTTATTCTTTGGATTAAATGGTGGACTATGAGTATTTTACACTTACTTATTATTATCTAACGCATTTTCTACTACTTTGATATTCTGTTCGAATACTAAGTTATTGAACTTTATTTATCTTATTTTAACTGTAAAATAATATAAATATCAACATTTCTGCTTTTTTGTAACTTCAAATGAACGATTCCGAATTTCGGTGGGGGGGGGGAGTCGACGGACTGGTTCGATCCCCCCCTCCTGACCACCATGGTCTGTAGGAGCTAAGGTTGTCTTTACAGGGATATAAAGTAAAATTATAGTAACTTGCAGTAAGCTTACTGCAAGTAATGAACATAAATTGTATTTTTGTGAATAGTTTAAGTGGGAGTGTCGGTGATTAGTGGATAATGCACTGTCTACAGCCAATGTTTTTCGTTGCAGGCTTGTGAGCTACCTTCCAACCAGGCAGAGAACAGCCACTACACATGCGACGACGATGGTGAGCTGAAATGTCTGCCCGGATGGTTGGGGGACATGTGCGACGTCCCGCTCTGCAAGAAGGGCTGCGACCCTCTGCAAGGCTACTGCAAGAGGCCAGGAGAATGCAGATGCAAGCTAGGTGAGTCCTTGTTACGCAACGCAGGAAGCACTCGTCCATCTCAACGGAGCGAATGTGTGTTTGTGTGTCGGCGGACGACTTACAAGGACATTCACCTCTCGTGGGAAATTCCTGGGCACCTGGTGATTGAATTCTGTGTCTTTGTAAACTAAAAGGAGCCTTTGTGTTGGTGTCGTGAGCATAATTCTGTTTTGCAGGCTGACAATGATCACAGAAGCACCTGGCATACATAACACATGCAAAAGGAGTGCATGAAAGGATGTTTAGTCACCTCGTATAAACTTCTCGCCTTAATTTGTTCGTTTGAGTTTGTTTTTAAGCCCACTTTGTGCAAACAAAGGCATATCCGGACTGGACCTACAGTTCAAAGTGGGATCCGAACCACTGCAATGTGTCGGCACTGGATATCGAACTCGGGACTCCTTGATTTCAAGCTTACAATGTGAAGACGTTACCACTACGCCATCGGAAGGGGGATGTGAAGGGAACCTAAGTGACCAATTTTGTCAACCTGACAACTTCCGTAAATGTAGAACGGGATACTTATTTTCCCTGTGTTAGGCTTTCTATACCATAATATAGATTTTTCAAATTTTTCCCACACATTTCCGGAATCATAAAAATTACACTCACAACCTCTTAAAGTATTACCCAGGCGACAAACGTGAAACAAAGCTCTTACAATGTAATGCGACCTGAAGGACGGGATTGGAGGCTAAGTAACAAACATTTTGACGTGTAGCAAAATTTTTCAGCGGAAAGTTTTATGTCAGCCGGGTGCCTTACAGGATTGATCTATCTGCTATCAAAATAGTACAACATCGGTATACGTATTTGAAGATGACGGAAGAAAATCAGATTTTCCTTATCTTGCATGAGCTTCAAATTCGGTTCATGTTTGTCTAGACTACATTTGCGTAGATTAAGACATGGAAATCTCATAAATGTATTTGGGTAATGGCCAATCATTAAAAATAGAAACTTTGTATATTGTGAAACTTAGGAAAGACTATTTAGGGGTAGTGATAGGACAAGTCACTAATATTTTGACCCGATAATTACAGCAAATTTGGATATTTTAGACTGAAATTCATACAGCAATTAGATGACTGCTATAGTATCTCATTTGAGCAAAGTCGACGTCGCCGCCTTGTAATCAAGGGGTCTCGGGTTCGATACCCGGTGGAGGCACTTAGTGGTTCGGATCCCACTTTAAACTGTAGGTCCAGCTCCGATTAGCCTTACTGCGCATAAAGTGGACTTAAAATACCAACTTGAGCAAAGTCGACCAAATAGTTTCAAGATGGCGGACAAAGAAATCGAGTTTTCGCTTGTTGCAGGTGCTCCAAGTTCTGCTGATAGATTAAAATCTTTGTCTAGACTATATTTTAGGAGATTGTTAATTGAAACCTTTTCCAATTGTAGACCATTCCTTACGCTAGAGCTCCGCAATAAAAACTTTGAAACATAGTACGATCCTAAGGAAGTGAAAGTGGAGCAGAGGTCAGTCATCAATATTTTTACGGGCCTCCTCGATGGCGCAGTGGTACTGTCGCCGTCTTGTAATCAAGGGTTCCCGGGTTCGATACCCGGTGGAGGCACATAGTGTTTCGGATCCTACTTTAAACTGTAGGTCCAGTCCCGATTAGTCTTAGTGTGCATAAAGTGGACGTAAAACACCAACTCGATCGATCAATATGTTTACTACGCCAGCTGTAGCAGTGGTGATATAACATAAAATCACTGAATCTTAAGTGGTTCTTGTTTGGGTAGGCATACACATTTGCAATGTAGATTTCTTTGCAAAGATCTCACTCAGTCAGCATGATGTTTCAACACTTGGTGCGTGAGTCACTTTCTGAAATATAAATTATTTGAAAGTCAACGAGAGTTATCACAATCTGTGAGCCCACCTAAAATAGGCCGAAAGTAAATGCGAAAAACTTGTCTAACAACTATAATTTTATACACTATTCAACTCCCTGAATTGTAGTTAGACACACTGATACTCAACGGAAGCAAATTCTGGATTACCTAGTAAACTTTTACATTCAGGCATAACAATAACGATCTCATTTTGCACTAATGGAATTTAATCTCAAGTGATGGAACGAGCAGGATTTGGTTAATGAGATAAGGCAATGCTTCATTTCGTCAACTTTCCATCGCGTAACACACGGAAAATATGAATTCACTAAAGATCAATTTCGATACACAGATTAAAAATTCATTAATTTTATTTAGGTTAGTTTGGAAAGCTTAGTTTCTGTGGAGATCTGCTTCATGCATATTTAACTTTAAAGAGAGTCACGGCACAATAAAGTGACAAGACAAAACTAGTTCCAAAATATCTCGGTAGCTCTGTGAACTGAAATGAGAATTTGCTTAGCTCTCATAGTTGATTTTTTTAAAGATAAGCCAAATATAAAAGGAACAAATAAAGTTCGTTTAGAATACGTAGTTTAATAATGATTTCATATGAAATGCAATGTAATGTATATACCTTGAAAATTATAGTCTAAAGCGATGAAAAATCGCTATCGAGCAGTCACTGATCCTGACGATGAGGGTGATATTATGGGTAGTTTAGGAGAGAGCAATTGGCAAATATTTTAACTACAGAGAATTCCTTAAATTTGAAGCTGTTAAGATGAAATTTGTACATAAACTGCTAGATACCATGCAGAATTTGTTTTCAGTTGTATTTGAAAGAAATTTATCAACACAATTCATGATAGCAGGCAAAAAAAAACACACCTTTTTTTCATTTTCTTGAAATCCTTCTTGAATTAGTCGAGTCGCATTTTCGTAGAGTAATAACCAAAAAATTGAAAAAAATAGAGCATAACTTCGGTAGGATATCTGACTACTACTTGAGAGATTCGATTCGATTTCCGGGGTGGATTTTGGAATTTTCCCGACAATATCCATTCATAGAGCGGCTCTAGGGTTTACTCCGCCTGTAGGGTTTACTCCGCCTCTAATCAATGGCCTGTAACCTCGGTGTGTAAAGCCGGCTGTAAGTCTGTTGCTGATTACATCATATTTCCCAATATGGACAAGATCGAGAATGAATGGTTGGTCCTACCCCGCACAGCCTCTATGGGTGATTCATGGCACGGCACAATGAACAGAAGATAGTTGTACCTTTTTTACCATTGTGTATAACGCGTAGTTTAGGAGGGGCGACTGGCAAGGGGTTGAAATGGAGGGCAAATCATCAATATTGTGACCAGAATAACTGCAGCACATTTACAGTTTTTTAAACTAAAATTCACACAGCTACCGCTATTGCATTTGAGCTAAACCCTTTGAAGTATTTCAAGATGGAGGGAAAACTAGATTTTCTCCTGTGTTTCGGATGCCACAAATTGTGCTAATGTTTCAAGTTATGTCAATACCACGTTTTCCGGGGGGGGGGGGGGTTAGGAAATGAAAATGCCAGATTTTTGTAATAACTCGTGCCATAAGATTTAAATAAATATTTTCTAATATGATATCTACTTTTGGAGAGACAGGGTGTCGATATGGGGAGTAAGTTGCCAATATTGTGACTGGGATAACAAAAAATAAAAAAAAATGTAAAAGTTGACTGGAGTCTGGCATTCTAAGGCCGTCAATTACGCTACCATTAATAAATTATCACTGCCGTTTTATAAGTTTTCAAGGCCATTACATAGTTAACCATCATTAGTATAGAGTGAGGCTTGAACCCCCTAACGTGAAGTCTAACTTATTTGAAAGTTAACCCATAAGCTATAGTTATTTAGACATTAAGGATTTAATATTCTACAATATCAGGCGCTGAGAATGTAATGGACGATTCAATAAAGGCATGTTTTGAGAAACATGAGCCACATCACTCGTATGGTATCTTCAACCCTATTTTAGAAGGGAAAGAAGGGCGAACTCTGTAAAGTAATTTGCCTTGCCCTTGCTATTCTAAAACTATGAGCCATGAATAACAATAGTGAGGCAAATTATTTTACAGAGTTCGCCCTTCTAAAATAGGGTTGGACAATGGAAGAAGATCTTTATATCCAATATTGATTTGGAGTTTTTTAATTCCACAGTAAGGCTAATCGGGACTGGACCTACAGTTTAAACCTCTATGTGCCTCCACCCGGTAGCGAACCCGGGACTCCTTGATTACAAGGCGACGACGCTACCACTGCGCCATCGGGGAGGCCCTATCCAATGTTGAGTCCACCCTTTGTGTTTTCAACGCTTCATATGTTTTCTGTGAACCGTACAATATTCCGATTTGCGAATACAATTTGCCAAGATATGAGTACAGAAATATCTAAATGTGAACTTAAGAAGTACTGAACATGATTTTCTTTTCAAAAAACCCTTTTGACTTGTTTAAATATTTTTGTCACGTGCTTTGATAAGTACATTAGAAACGGGACACTGTAATATATTCAAGTTAAAGATCTACGAACAACATGAGTACATGGTTTTGAACTTGGCAATGTTGAATATTATTTTTGTAAGAAATCATATTGTGCAAAATGGGAAATATTACTTAATTTAAAAAGCAATATAATATTCCGAACAACATGAGGAAAAATCAGAATTTGCTGTTACGAAAGAGAGATATTTTCGTCAGTACGTTTCTTTATCAGACATTATTGATGAAAGTATTATTTCATTAAATGTCATCAAATAGAAGCGAGGAATTTATATAAACCTATGAAGTTATACCACCTAAGAAATTCACGTTTTCGCATAGGAGAAATCGATTTGGAAGGAAAGATCAGAATATTTTTTTGAGGAAAATACTGGTTAATTTTAGTTATGTCTTGAAGGCGTTCACTTTTAGTAGATACCTTATCTGAAATGGCATATCAGCCTTTGTGATCTAATGAGTTAGTGTCGAATTTAGACCAAGGTTTAGATATGCATATTTTGTTGTTCTTCTGTTTGTTTCTTGCTACTTCATCACCCATTCTCATAGCAATTATTAATGTAAGGTGGTAGAAAAGCAGCATAGAATAATGCTCCTGGTGCAGTACCGTAGCATTTTATATACAAGGGAACTCATCCCTTGTCAGCAGCTACTATCTAAAGGCAAAAGTGAAGGGCAAGAAACCCTGAAGATGAATTTCTCAGTATATTACAACTTATATATTATACAAGATGTTTCATCCTGCAAAGGAAGTAAAATTAATTACCACTTACTATACACTAATTAAAACAGATATTTGTAGGATTTCGGGAGGTGGCTTCAGCTCCCGAGTCCTCCCCCCTGGCTACGTGCCCGTCCTTTACTCACACCCGGCAGCAAACACCACATAACATTCCTCTCTCGACACTAAAGTGACTGACTTAATACGTTCCACTTATTTACCCCAAGAATATTTATCTGTAGAGAATTTACCACATTTCCTTTCATTGTTTCGAATTAATTGCGTCCCTAACTGTACGTTCAACACTGTATACCGCAGACATGCAATGTGATAATTTCGTAACCACATAAAATTAGAAGCCAGCTGGGTGGCTGAGCGTGTTGAGTTGTCGACTTCCGAAGATTCCGGGTTCGAGTTCCAGACAATGCATGAGCGTTCTTTATGAGTGACCCTTCACCAATTTAGTCTAACCATCACTCATCCTCACAGTCATGTTTAGCCAAAAGTGGCAAACTAACGACGTAAAATAACAAAGATACAAATACAAAATTACATAAAATCGTTTATATACTATTGAGAATGTGGAGAGCTATGCATATCCAGGGGGAAAGATGTATTCAACGATTTGTAATGTTATGTCCATCAAATCAGTGACTTATGAAATGGTTTTCAGTTAGCTTGATACACAAAACAAAAGTACATTTCTTTCAATAATTAATTAAGAAACAAAAAAATGCTGTTTTATTGTCTGCATTAACACTGTTTACAGCTGTATATAGTAGAATTGATATATCGTAGCCCATTATAATTGTAATTTATTGTAACATGTATTCAGGCAGAATGAACCTATTCTACAATCATGTTAAATGAACCAAAATATCTAGTACTAATGACTGTAATTGTTACGATAATCCTTATATTCATCTATATTTCCGCATCTAGAGTAAGTTGACCCTTTGCAACATATACCAGGTGGTTATAATTAAAGTGACGGTGCTCAGAGTGGTACAGCACGGGCTGTAATGAGAGTAGCAGTCTGAAACTTCGTAGATATGATAATGAAGCAATGCGCTCGCGAATTATGCAAAAAAAAAATTAGTTCCAATTCTCGCCACCAGGGTAAAAAATGGCGCTGTAAGCAGTCAAAACTTGGTATTGTTACAGGAAAAACACTATAAATCGCAGAAAACAATACTCTTTGTAATAAAATATCGCTACAATTTCACTATTCGAAGTACACATGAACATTACTAAAGGAAAAAGCAACAAGCGTCACCAACAACAACCAGAGAGCTCACAAAATGGTTAGGCAATGTCAGCGACTTTGACGTCAGAGTTACGGAAGATTCCACGTTTTGACTGATTACAGCGCCATTTTTTTTTACCCTGGTGGCGATAATTGTAACTATTTTTCTTTTTGCATAATTCGCGAGCGCATTGCTTCATTATCATATCTACGAAGTTTCAGACTGCTACTCTCATTACAGCCCGTGCTGTACCACTCTGAACACCGTCACTTTAATTATAACCACCTGGTATTATGATGAAGACATTTTCTTACGATACTGATCAGGTTACTTCTGAAGAGATTTCCGAGCTAACCCCACTCTCATCCCTAAATGAGTGTGACGTTAGAACTCGAAAGCTCTCGAGTTTATCCAGATTCCAGAATTCACCTGTTCGACATAACTGTAAAATCTCTTCACCATTCATAAGAGAGCTTGAAGACACGTATATTCTGTCGCTAAATTCCAAGATTAAACAAAACCAAAATCATATATAAGTTTTCTTCTGTACATGACAATGAACAATATAATACATTATTGATATGTTCGTTTATTGGCAGGTTTCTACGGTGAAAAATGTGACAAATGCATTGCTCTACCAGGATGTCAACATGGTTATTGCAAATCAAGCTTCGAATGCATATGTGATGACGGTTGGGATGGATTATTCTGTTCGGAACGTAAGTGTTATCTAGCTCACATAAGATAGTGTTGAATCAAATTACTATATACTTAATTGAAACTCGAAATAATAATATTTCGACGTAGTGATTTCGAATAATCGTCACATAACTTAATTATTTGATCAAAACATTATGACTGAACTATTTCTGTCCAGAATGGGGTGTCATTTCTACTGTTTCAAAATCACTAGAAAGTAATCCTCTCAACAAATCCAGTTGTTGAGTACTGTCTGCGTAGCGAACATATTTCAATGAATTAAATTTCAGTTTATAAGCTGCTTCATCGTAAATATTGTCAGAATAGCTTTAGGTTTTCTGTACAAAAATGCCTTTTTACACATCACTATGGAGGAAAAGGTGGAAATATTGATTTTCTGTTGGCCATTACATATTAATTCTTTAATGCATATAAATATATTTTGGAAGGAAAGCTGCTGGTTGGAACAAATTATACGATCACCTATTTTTCTAATGTAGAGATTTTTGAGATTTCTTGTTAAAGCAAAACATAGAGTTGAAGTACATTTTTATAATCAATAGGTTATTCTCCTTAGAGCTTTCTATATTCATATTTGTGATAGACGATTTATGCTACAAGGACAGCCTCATTATTTATTTTTGCAATATTTTAGAAAGTGAGTCTAAATTGTATGAATTTTCTATTAAGATAATTTGTCGTTGTGATGCTTGATACCAGTAAGATTTTACCATTCAGTTATGCAACTTCAAACGATCTAATGTGATAAAGCATTCAATTAAAAGTCATCCTTAGCTTCATTCTACATGCTATATATCTGAACGTTGAATAGCTGATACTTTGTCGTTAAGATGAATGATCATTTTTTCGGTCAATTTTGTTTGCGAAATATCAACGAAAATAAATGAAGTAGAGATTAATTGGAACATGGGCGTATTTTGGGGCCTAACTTTGGGGGGGAAATCAAACGTAAGGGGTTGAATGAAACTTACGACTTAATTTGGTTGGGGGAACAGAATCAAACTTGGGACTAACTGGGGGAGCAGGGTTAGAATCAAACTTTGCATTTAACTTTGGAAGGGCACAATCAAGCTTGCTTGGGACTTAACTTTGAGGAAGGACAATAAAACTTGGGACTAACTGCTGGGTTGGGGGAGAATCAAACTTCAGACTTAACTTTGGGGGCAGAACTAATCTTGAGACTTAATTGTGGAGAGCAGAATAGAAGAGTTTTCCATCCCATGAAAATGGATTATTTTGCTAAATAACTGTTACATTTGCGAAATCATAAAAAGTACTCATTATTGCTTTGCTCCTCAGGTCTCAGGAGGTTAACACACAACTTTTAAATATGATAACTTGATAATTTTTGGGGAAACAAGTGCACCCTTGCCTCCGCCAAGTTGAGACCTATGTCAAGGAATACCAATCGTAACAGGATAATACAGATATAACAATATTCGCACTATTTATCTTGTCTTCTTCTGCAACAACAATATTAATCTCCACGTCATTAATCTGTATTATACAATTATTGTGTTATTGCTAAGGAACAACATGTCTTCACAAATTATTTTGACCCTCTTGACATGAAATGTTATATCCCAGCCAATATTTCCACTCATGATAATTTTCAATTTGTAGCAATCTGCAAAAGTGACTGCCATTCTACTCGAGGGTATTGTGAATTCCCAGGAGAATGCAGGTTAGTAAGATTTCTAATATATAAAATTAGCAAATATGATGATAGTCTGATATTTTACACATTATATTATGAATATGTAAATTCATGAAATAATTGGTACCCAAGAATGTATTTGCTGTTCAAATTATAAGGAATTTTATTAGTTTACCGTGTCTTTGTAGTGCTAAACTTCAAAGTTTCAAACAGTGTATGAATTCAGTAGTCCAACGCTAGATTTCTAACGTAGTAGAAGCATAGAATTTGTATTAGTTAATTTATTGTAAATCTTGACATTCAATTAGTAGCCTGCCAGATTTATTATTCTGGTAGAAATTGAGCCAAATTGAACATATTAAATATTATAGAAAACTTCAAGTATTCCTGCTGTCGTAAGTTCGACGATGTTCATGTGATGAATCTGGCAAAAATAATAATAAAAAAAATCCATCGAATATGTTTAATCGGGAGAAGATTTGCATCTGGAGTATCTTATTGGTCTGGTCTATCATGTAAAGCATTGTCCGGAGACAGGAAGTTGGTGTACCAGTTGGTGTACCAGAAGAAATATACTTTCCTACTCTGATTTAAGGGTAACTGGATAAATGAAATAAAATTATGAGCAATGACAGTTTTTAATCGTTAGTTCGAAGAAAGAGATTAGCGTCAAAAGTCGTTATTTTGCCGTGAACCATCTCTAGAAGCATGGACGCACTCAGCAGTAGAATGGAATAGAATATAGGTTTATTTCAGTATGAGCCTTTGCGGCTGTACACACATTTCCATATATCAATGAAGATTTTTCCCCTTCTTCTTCTTCCCCCCATAATACCTCTCTGTATGCCCTAACATGTTCAACTTTACCTTTCATACTAATTGGAGGTTCTTCTCTCACTACACTCTATCAACCTGTTTCATTTTTCTCATAATTTACACTTATATCACTAGTTATTATATTGTCAAAAAGAAGCTTTCTGCACACCACTCTCAGGCACTTTCACTCCCGTCGCTCAACTTATTCGCTCTCTTTGACCAGACGTAATGTAGGAAGGTTCCCAGGTCCCTTATTTGAGTTTTGTACCTTCCAGCCATTTCCCTTCCCTTAATGCACTGGAGGAGAATGTGGAATTTCGTTTCGTCTTCCTCATACATTGGACATTCTGCACTCCCGTCCTCTCTCACGCGCTTGAATTGTGCCCACCCCCTAGCCTGAACCATGCCAAACCCATCCTGTCACTCGCTCCACACACGTCTACGTATTTTCGCCTTCCTCATTGCCTATCCCCATCCACAATTTGTGCCGTAATTAAAGATACTTTCCCCGCACATTCTGCCAAAATGTTTTGTTTGCTGATGTCCTCCAATGTGTCCCGTATGATCCCCATTTCCTGCATGGCCGCCCTCCCCTCGACCCCTTCTTCCCAAATCCACCCCAGCCCTATGGCGTACAGTTCCTTCTTTATCATTGTTACCCAGTGGCGTTCCTTTAGGTCAATGTTCTGTGCTTGTATCGCGAGTTTTTTTAGATTTCCATCCGCCATATTTAGCAGTCTTGCCCAATATTTGAAGCCTCTCATTTTTGTTTCTACTTCCTCCCTATACTTTCCCATTTCCCTAAGAACCCCGCACGTTTCCGTACCCCTTCCTACCTCCAGAACTTGTTTTAGAAAGTTTGCTTGTACGCAGTTTACCATTTCTGTTGACCCCCAGTCCCACAGTTCGACATCATAGAATTATGTGGTCTTGACTGTAGCTTCGTATACTCCCTCAAGTGATCTGGTTGGTATATTAGGAACTTTGTACTTTAATTTTTTTAGTTTTACCCAGCGC
Organism: Lepisma saccharinum; assembly: GCF_977018435.1. NCBI lineage: Eukaryota > Metazoa > Arthropoda > Insecta > Zygentoma > Lepismatidae > Lepisma > Lepisma saccharinum. Next base: position 48,884,778 of record NC_139253.1, read on the forward strand.
GTACATAGCTTTGCTTTGCTTCCGTGTACCTGCCTCGTCCACTTACCCCACATTGTCATGACTATACCCAAGTAATAGTACTGTTTTACCCTCTCTAGTTGTGTCCCCCCATATTTCCATTGTTCGTCTCTACCGAATACGCACCCATTCTTAAACACCATGACTTTCGTTTTCGTATTATTAACTCGGAGAGCCAATTTCTCGCAGTAGATATGGAACCCATGTAACCCTTTCTGTAGCCCTTTTATTGTGCTAGAAATTATCACCAGGTCGTCCACGTACAGTAATAGTGGTAGTTTTGTATCCGCGATTGACAGAGGTTGCGTGTCCTTCTGTGATAATTCTTCTACCTCATCATTAATAAACAGAATGAACAAAAGTGGGGAGAGTACGCAGCCTTGTTTCACCACCAGTACCGATTAATTTGATCCCGTTACTTCCCCATTCCCACATTTAACGCAAAACTCTATCTTTCATAGGCGGCCTGGAGAGCCTTTAGCATTTTGGCAGACCCCCCCCCCATAACCTGGTCCACAACATTTTTCGTTTAACTGTGTCAAACGCCTTTTCAAAATCTACATAACAGCAATATAATTTCCCCCTCTTTTCCCCCAGCTTTTGCTGTATTAATGTTTGTAACTGAAGTATATTATCAATGGTTTGAAAATTTGTTCTGAATCCTGCTTGCATGATTGAGCACATCAAAAATTTCACACCAATTTTGTAGACGCCGGTACAGAATTTGGCAGTATACTTTACTCAGGTGACAACAATGATACCCCCTGTAGCTGTTTGGATTCCCTTTATCCCCTTTCCCTTTGTAAATTGGGCAGATTAATGTCTTCGCCCATTTTTCCGGGAAAAGTCCCTTCTGGCATAGCCCGTTCATTATTTCCCTGCCTATTTTTGCCATTTGTGGATTTTCACTCAGAAGTAGCAGAAGAGGATCCGCAAATAGAGAAATATAGCCTTGAAATATACATCAGTTAAAAGAGAGAAATAAAATGATGGAATTATATCCTTCTTACAACTGTCATCCTTTGTACTCACAAGATGCAGAACCTATATTTGTCCCCCCAAAAGGTAAAAAATATGCTCTACATCAGGAAATTACAGTTATATGTTGTACCATCCAGGCGTCGTAAGCTGAGGAGAAATGGGGGACGCACCCCCAAATAATCTGGGAAAAGGTATGTATACTGCACAGGATAATCGCTTATCATGTCCTCCCAGTAACTAAAAGGTGATGACGCCTATGTCTGCACTCATAAAATGAAAACTGACTTGTTTAACTTCTTCATATATTAACAAGATGTGGCAAAGCGAGGACAGACGAAATATGTACCGCAGTTTGTATGAACATTCAAGAAATGAGTCCCGCCATTAAGGAACTACATGTATTGAGCGATGCATGTGGTGGAAAAAAACAGAAACAACACCAGTTCGATTTTTCGTTGATTTAACATCAACTACCCGATTTTTAAACACACCCCCTATACGCCTTCATGGCGTGTGCTAAGCACAGGGGAGCACTTTACTTTTTTTTTTTTTTTTTTTTTTACCTTTTAGTGATCACTCATTTTTCCAAGGCACGTACTTAACATCAAGAAAACTGACAGGATATGCACAACCTGAGGAACATACTGAATTGATATGCACGGCAACAAAAACAGAAAACTCCGGCAGGAAGATATCTTGAAAAGAGATACTCAGCAGCTTCAAATATTGGTAGCCGCAAGTTTTATAAGAAATCAACTGCATATATGGTACAACTCCACACTTTTCTATATCGAAATATCGGCATATTGAGCATCGGTGTTCAGTTCAAGGACATCCCAGAGCATCAGTGTTTATTGGCTAGGTAGTCAAGATAGGTTTTCGGCTACAGAAAACAGACAGTGAATCAGTGGCGTATGCTGGTTTTAACTAGTGGGTAATCTCCGACACTTGATTCATCCACCCACTCCTGAAGTCTCCCTGCAAATTTACCTCAACATCCATACAGGATTTATGAATATATGTGTGAAAAATTTTACCTTATTGTTGCGACCACTGTCGAATAATTGTTGTGATTGCACTTGCAGTTAATCTACGTTTAGAATTTCAAATGATAAAACAAGAGAATATAATAAATCTATAAGAAAAAACCTGTAACAAAGAATATGAAAGGAATGCGGTAGTGAAATAAAAACCCTCAATATTAATTTAAGTGTAAAATTCAAGTTACCCCAGTACCCAGTCACTCGTGCATTCCCGATTTTTGTTTTTATACACGGAAGTTTAAGTTCAAGATCTATGGTACAAGAGATGCTACTGACCTACCTACATTAACTATTTGAAATTTCTCCGGAAAAGATCCCGTTCCAAATGTTTTCGCACGCAAATATTGTATTATATCCATTCATTGCCTTTAACTTCAGTGAACACAGCACTAGCACAAATACTAAACCACTAACAGCTAAACAAATATTAAATTCTCGAATCGCTACAACACGCATTCAATTCCCTGCGCCAATCTTCTATTGTGGTTCCTTCCTGCTTGACACAGAATTAAATTCCCTATGGATGTTGAAAAAATCCCTTTCCCAGCTTTATATTCCCTGCGATGCGCGAGGTTCTATAAGTTGGAATCATTGCGTTTTTTGTTTATATATTTTACATTCAAACATCTTTTATCATTATGATCATTATTAATCTAAAGAGGGGGGAAAAGCAACTTAAATTACCTAATATATGTGTACATATATATATAATTTATTTCTGATAGCCACCCAGCGTCGAATAACATGGGTACCTGGGGGAAACCCTGCGGGGTAAAGGCGGTCAGGGGCGTGATGCTGATCACATCACCCCCACTCACGACCGGATCAAGAAAGTGTGGGGCGTTACCCCCACACCCCCTATACGCCTTCATGGCGTGGTGCTAAGCACAGGGGAACACTTTACCTTTTTTTTTTTTTTTAGCTTTCCCTTTTAAAAATTATTCATTTCTGTGAAAGAAGTACTCTCACTGGTTTTGAAGGCTACAAAGAAAGTAATCACGCATTTTAAAATACAAAAATGAAAAAAGTAAGCATATAAATAGTTTAATTACTTCATTAATCGATTGATTAAACTGTTATTTGACGTCGCTTTTCTGCCACTTTTGGCTAATCACTACGAGTGATGATATGACATTGATGAAGGGACATTTACAAAGAACACCCATGCCTAGACCGGTATTCGAACCCTGGAGCTCTGGTGTCGTAGGGAGCTGTGCTAACACTCCGCAATGGAGGTCGGTGTAATAGTTGTTTTTTCCTTTGACAATATCTGTTGAAATAGCAGAGATCAGGAAGACAGAAGCAAACGTAAAATGAGAATTTTCATAGAATTGGTTCGCGAATGTTGTTCAGATTTCTGTTTCTCGCGCATTTTCAGATGTATTTTCTCTTCTTTCCTTTTCAGTACGTAATTTGTGAACCCAAAACCTGTTTCCTGATAAATTTCCCTGTCGTAAACAACACAGCTCCTACGATACAAAGGCCATCGGGGAAGAATGGCAGAAGAGGGTGCCAGCCAAGGGAACGGCAAAGGCTCTGGGGTGGAGAGTGCGACCGATGGACTCTTTCCAGAAGGAGCTTACCCTTGCCACGGAATAACCGCGCCTGAGAAGCAGTGTTTCCTTCCCCTCCCGTCAAGGGTTTTAAAGGGAGCCGGTGGAATCTCACCCTGACGTCACCAGATTCCACCAGCTGGAGAAAAAGCCTCACGGACATTCCGCGGCAAACGGTTGAAAACATTCGCGCGCTGGAAGCAAAGAAATATGTGATTCAAAGATTGGTTTGGAAGAATATTGCGAAGAAATAAAAAACAACTTTTTAAAAAATTATAGCCGGGTCATCTCCGATTACCTAGGTGACCCAGAGTATACGCCGCTGCAGTGAATATTTGATACTTCCCACAGAAGAAGGCCATTCTCAAGAACTATCAGTCAATCGACAAGAAGAAAATGCATGATGTGAGAAAAATCAATCCATGGATGTCTCATAATAAGATTCTTTGAGGAAATGGTTCTTTGCTCAACTAGTGCTGCTACAGGAGAACCTGCCACCTAATAAGTTTTCATTCGTTGTTTGTTTGTTTATCTCTTTCTCTTTCAATCTGCTGCAGGAGAATTCGATTGATTGATTTTTTGATTGGATTTGCTGTATTTTACTTCGCATCTTACTTTGCGAAGATGGGGATGAGTGATGATATGATGACATTGACGAATGGACACTCACAAACATCCATGCCCAGGCCAGGATTCAAACCCGGGACCCCTGCAGTAGAATTCGACTAATTGTATTAATTTATTCCGTTTCACTTGTGTAGTGTATTAATATTATTAACATGTTATTCAAGTGATCATTTCTATCGATTTTCCTCTCACATTTCCTATGTAAATAACATCGTTTGAAAAAAAGAGAAAAATCCGTGTTTCTTCCCCGGACATTGTATCTAGCAGAACTACTCGCATTGCATATATTTTCCAATGCTGTTCCTAGTGTATGATGCAAATTACGTTTGGATAAAATAACATCAAGGACGTGTTAAGGATCCAGGAGATCTGAACACCCCCTCCGCAAAATACTTACCAAGTACTAAAATAATATAATGAAAATGCACTTGTTTAGCGATGGTTATTTCTTTTCTCTGAACTTCGAAGGCAAGGATTATTATATTTGATCATATTGCTTTGAAGGACAGTACGAAAAAAGATTTATGCACGCTAGTACTTATGATAATATGCATCAAATATTAATCAGGAACTTTACTAACATCCTTTTTTATTATTCAATAAATATTCAATTCTATATCTGTTTGACGTTAATTTCCTTGTTTTTATACAAATTATGGCGATCTTAAGTACACGCAAGTGCTGTTATATCTACTTGTATATTCGTAATAATAAAAATGCAATATTAAATTGATTTACATATTTTACCTGTCCAGGGTTCGAACCTGCAACCTCTGGCTTCGTGGTTTCGTATACCATTTTTTTTAAGGAATACTCGTAAGCGGCAGTATCCCCGATTTTCACATTATCATCAATTTTCACAAATATCAATTTTCTCAAATTTTCTCTGTATTCTCATTGGGACAAACACAACCATCCATGTCTTACCCGGGATTCGAACCCGGGACCCCTGGTGTCGTAGCGCGCTGTGATAACCACTCTTTTATTTTTTTAAAGGAAATACCCCCTACACGGAGGTATCCCCACCATTCACTGTTTTTCTCACTTTTACACTTTTCAATTCTTACATTTTCTTTGTTTCTTATCAACTGGACGAACACAAATACCCATGCCTTACCCGGGACTCGAACCCAGAACCCCTGGCGTAGCACGCTCTGCTTACCACTTCGCCACGGAGGTCGACACCACTCGGACACGGAGACTAGTTGTATTTAATTCAGAGAGTGTATAGTAATTGGATAATGCCCATATGACACTTCAGAACCTTATTTGAGAAATGACAATACTTACTTCATGTAATATATGCTTAAGTTTTGGACACTAGTATATATGATAACCTTACACTGTTTCTAGGTGTCGCCTTGGTTGGGACGGTGAAACTTGCGGCGACTGCCAGGTGCTTCCTGGGTGCCAACACGGCTCCTGCTCCAAGCCACTGGAATGTCGCTGCCACGAAGGATGGACTGGAATCTTATGTCAAACGCGTAAGGTCTATTACTATTGATCCAATGTAAAACGTAGTGTTTAATAATAAGGGGGCGAACAAAGATAAGAATGACGAAGGATGTTGATGATCTCACAGAAGTGAAACAGTAAACTGTGGCTAGCAGATCGTGTTTTGACAAAACTCGCAAGATTTTATGTATTTGCTGTTAAATAAGTTATTAATCGAACTTTAAACCTTATTTTTTCTCAATTTTAACCAAAGATAATTATTATTAACCATTTTTACCAAAGGTGATTATTGTCAATAATATCAATAACATACATTTTTTGTTCAGGTTTATTTTACAGTTTTGCTTTTCAAAGTAACAATGTCAATAATAGTAAGCCACTAACTGCTTGCATTTCTAAAGGAAAACGTAATTGTGAAATATTGGATACCCTTTAAAGTCAGGATTAGTATTAGTAATAATAATAATAATAATTTATTGTCATTAAGCTTGTACAGCAATAGACAACGTCAAGAAATAAAATACATGTGAAATATATTGTAAAATAATATAAAATTATAACCTCTTTTATGTTTGAGTTGCACTAAAATACAATATTTTTAATTTCAAGAAATTCTTGAGTTGAGTACAATGGTGTATCAACTAACCAGGCATACAGTTTATGTTTAAATACATTCATAGGCATATTTGTCACATCAAGAGGTAGCTTATTAAATAGTCTTAATCCCAGAGCTCATAAAAATTCAGTGATTTCGAGAGTCTATGGTAGGGTATATTTATACTCCTGCTGTTCTAGGTGTGTTCTAGTGTATTGAACTATCAAAATATATAATAATATAAAAGTAAAACAAATGGCATTGTTTGGCATTCTGTGCATATTTTGGGAATACAAATGGTGCATCCAAAGTGTTCACGATTGTAACAAGAAAGGTAAAGCTATTCTCTGTGCATTCTACATAGCAGGGCAATTGTCCATTTATATTGATTACGAATAAGTAGTAAGTATGAAATAAGTGCATAACTGTATTGTATCTCTTCTAAACTGCCACGCCAAAGACGTGGGTTCGTTCAACCATCCTGCAATGTTCCTTCGTAACAATATATAGAATGTACGAAATTCAATGTACAACGAACTCTACAACCCCAGACATTTAGCCATCACCTTTCCAATCAGGAAATTTCTAGAACCATCTTGTCAGACATTGCCGAGCTTCCTTGATCGCCATCGTTGCAAGCAGACGTAAACAATGGCTATCAAGGAAGAGGTTACAGTTCTGACTCGGCATTTTGTTTAGCAAAATCAATCTGAATAAATATCTGGATCTGGGAAGAGGCAGGTCAGTGGTCAGTTGGAGATTATAAATGAAAGGGTGCAGAAGTAGGAGCTAAAAGAGAAAGGGAGAGAAGTTTGGGCTTCCAGATTTCCACCACGTACGGACACCTCGTTTAACCAGTCCGTGGTTCGACACTACGAGGTACGAGGGAGCTTCTCTCCACAGACAGGTGGATTACCATGCTGATCCAGTCTGTAGAGGTTTAAACTCAAGTGTTGTGTTTTGCCATCAAGTGTATAGTTATTTCCTCTTGCACCTCACTATCAAGCTCACCATGAGTAGCGAGTTGCTCTAGAATAGAGGATGAATGATCAGTGAGCTGCATCACCCATTGGGACACCTAACGGTCCCTAGTTCGAACCCTAGGAGAACGTTACGTGGTGGAGGTGCGGGGCATGAGGCTACTTTGGGGATTCACACAGGCTCTAACCACTCAGTCGAGTCGACCCACCAGAGTTCGTACCGCCCCTCAGCAAACAAGGGAAATTAGATAAAAAATAAGATATTTTAGCCTTGATATGTATTTTTTGTAATTTTTAGTGGTATATTGAATGTGATTGACCCCAGAAAATATCGCCGTCCTCTGCCTGTCCACCCATTTCTCTGCCGCCGTCACTGCCTGCGGGTAATCCTGGAGGATGTAAAACCGGCTAGAGCGTGGTGCTGACCACAGCGCTTCCATAAATGATCAAAATGTGGGGGTCCTACCTCAATACCTCTATCATGATGCACTGCGCAGGACTAGCTTTACCTATACATATGTGCGCGTGTTTGTTTGCATATTTGCATTTACACGTGTAGAAATTCAACAATACATCTCATATAATTTTTGTTGCAGCTCTTTGTGCCGATAATTGCCACAAGGAAAGGGGATATTGCAGGAAACCAGGAGAATGCAGGTATGCTATGGAATTCAATACTCCAGTTTTGCGTAACTTCAGTTACATAACCGAAGAGTAATTTTAAGAATGGTATTGGGTTTGAGGGGTTTTGTTTGAAGTCTACTTTTATGCACAAATGGCTAATTGGAACTATTTTTTTTTAATATGCCCTTTAGGAGCATAATCTTACAACCTGATATATACTGAAGAAAATGAGATACAATTCGTAATTCTATAGTTTTTATTTTCCAGATATTACCTTATGTGCGTGTGTTTGTTTGCATATTTACATTTACGCGTGTAGAAATTCAACAATACATCCTCATATCATTTTTGTTGCAGCTCTTTGTGCAGATTTTATTTATAGTAGTCTCTATTTTTCAAATTTCGCAACGAAAATACATCCGACTTTGAGGCTAACAGTACTAACGCATCCCAGACGTCTAAATTTCTTTTCTTTTTATTTTAAGTTCGCCTTGTACTCAGAAAGGTTAACACTGTACAACACGAAATTTGTCCTTTGCTTAAAAATATGTTTTTCTAATGTATTTTTGCATGCAAAACACGAATCTGCAATTAATTTCTTCGTATCACGTACAGTTTTTTGAAAAAACACCATCTTTATACATTATGTGTATTAATTACGTTTAAACAATTATAAATTCCTTTAACTGTTTATAACTGGTTTTTTTTTTCCAGCGCTTGATAAAAATGATATCGCTATTAGTTCGCATTGTTACATAAAGAAACGTTTTGCTGGATCCTCTAGTGATAAATGTGTTACATAACAATAACAGTGCTGGCACCACTGACGAACAAGCGCTGCCATCTGTTTTGTCCTATCCAACGTGAAGGTTGTGCTTTGCAATTGCAGGTGTTTGTGTAAAGTTTTAACGTTTCTGGCGGGTTTCTGTTAGTGAGGTGTGTATGAAAAGGAGGCTTCGTTCAGTGGATCATAATGTCCCGTCAGTGTAAGAATAACCTTGATTCATTTTGTTAAATATGTGGTGAACTGACGTTGAATAGTCAAAGAAGTAGCCTTACCCCTGTTGTAAAAAAAGCATATGAACTGTATTTTGGATGCCGAGTAGGCGATCAAGGTAAGCGATGGGCACCACATATCTGCTGCAATTCTTGTTTTAGGAACTTGCGAAACTGGATGCAAGGAAAGCGAAGTGGGCTAAAATTTGCCGTACCAATGGTTTGGAGAGAGCCCACGTAACCACGTAAGTGACTGTTACTTTTGTTTGACAGATGTAATGGTCTTCTCTTCATAATCAAAACATCACATCCGATATCCTAATTTGGAATCAGCAAGACGACCAGTGGCTCATAGTGAAGAGCTACCTGTGCCAAAAGCTACCGAAAATTGTACATTTGATACATCAATTGAAGAAGGAAGTCGACTTCGCGCCACCAACCCTCTCAAGTACACCACATCTCATCACACAAGAGTTAAACGATCTGGTACGGGACTTAAATCTATCGAAAACAAAAGCAGAAATCTTGGGCTCTCGACTTCAAGAATGGAATCTATTGGATAAAAATGTCAAAATCAGCACGTTCCGAACGCGACAGAGTAACTTTTCATCTTGCTTTTCGGAGACTGGAGGAGTTGCGTTTTGTAACAATATTAATGCTTTATTTCAGGAGTTGGGCCATGAACACAATCCAGCAAAATGGCGATTGTTCATTGATTCGTGTAAGATACGTCTGAAGGCAGTACTGCTCCATATTTGTAATGCTTATCCATTAGTGCCAGTGGCGTATACTGTTCACAAAAAGGAGACATATGAGGTAATGCGTGACATATCGCAGTACATTGAATATAATACATTCAAGGGGCGAATCTGTGGAGACCTGAAAGTAATTGGAATTCTTACTGGCATGCAACAAGGATATACCAAATTTTGTTGCTTTCTGTGTGAATGGGACAGCCGGGACCGAGTTAACCATTATATGCGGAAAATATGGCCACCACGACAGGAATATGTACCAGGAATCAAGAACGTATCACATCAACAACTCGTGAACCCTAAAGATGCTTTTCTTCCCCCATTACACATCAAACTAGGTGCACTGTTTCCAAATCATGGGATGCCACATGTCCCTGAAATCACATTTTTTGGATTCTCATTTTGACTTCTTTCCACAAAATTTAGGGGCTGTTAGTGATGAACATGGGGAACGGTTCCGCCAAGACATTGCAACATTTGAAAAGCGGTTCAGTGGACGATGGAACAGCAGTATGCTTGCTGAATATTGCTGGTCTATCATCAGAGAGACTCCTTCAGATAGATACAAGAGAAGACGATCACAATTATCATTTCCGTACAAGTTTGTACTGTCCTTGGTTTGTATATGTAAAATGCCTGTCTAATGTCTGTGCAACAAAATGTCATGTGGCTGTACAATACAAATGGTATGTCTTGGGAGAAAACTGACTTCACATATCGATTTAGTACCTTTAACTTATTTAAACTCGCATGTTTTCAACCAAAGGACATTTTCGTAGATATTTATTTAGTCTTTTGTTTGAATACGTTGATTTACCTGTCTAATGTCTGTGTAACAAAATGTCATGTGACTGTACAATAAAAATGGTACGTGTTAGGAGAAAACGGATTTTACATATCGATTCAGCACCTCCAATTTAGTCAAAATTACCTGTTTTCAACTAAAGGACAGAACATGACCTCAAATTTGTTGTACAGTGTAATCGGCACTATACGTATCCACAGTTTAAAGTGGGATTCTCTCTATTCATCTGTTGAATGTGCCTCCACCTTGTATCGAACTCGGGACTCACACCAACGTGTAAAGGATAAGAAATTTGTCGTAATATGCTATACACTTGATTTTAAGAAAATACATTCGAAGTAAGAAGAAACGTGCACGTAATTTTTACACATAATGCACTTTTACTATTGATTTGTTGTTTTAAGTCCACTTTATGTACAGTAAGGTTAATCGGGACTGGACATACAGTTTAAAGCGGGATCCGAACCTCTCGTACCTCTATCGGGTATCGAACCCGGGACCCCTTGATTACAAGGCGACCACTGCGCCATCGGGGAGGCCTGAGTTTGAGTTTTTGTTTTAAACCTAGATTACCCGAGAGGGGGCCTGGCAGACCCACGGCCTCTATTTTTTAAATTTTTCAACTATGAAATTTTTTTTATAAAAAATTGAAAATATATTACATCTCAATATTTTTCCATTACTTTTGTTCATAAAGACATAAATGTAGTATAAATATAAGGCAAAATACACTTGATGGGGCTATCAGGCGCCATCCTTGAATTCATGTTATTCGTTGCGTTCATGCCAGTGACAGTGTAAAATTGGTCGGTAATGATGGTAATTTCTGTAATTATTATAATTAATAAACAACTACCCCTCTATAAACAAAAAAGCATTATTAAAAAGATATTATATTTTTTGTGAGTTTTAGCGAATGGTAAAACTTAGGTAAGTAAGTTTCTCGCACGGCACAGGTAAGCTATGGTTAAGTCCACTTTTATGCAGATAGGCTAATTGGGACCGGACCTACAGTTAAAAGTGGGATCCGAACCACTATGTGCCTCCACCGGGAACCCCTTGGTTAGAAGGCGAAGACGTTACTACTACGCCATCGGGGAGGCCTCACTTTTAGTATTGTTACCATTATTCCATACTTATAAATATTATTAAAACATGAAACTATTATTGCATATCATTAATGAATTGCAAAACGTAAAGTATACTGTATAGTCATAAGTTCGTTGCCCCAAGCACAGGCATGTTCTTACATTACATGGTCCGAGTAAGAATTAATTTTATTACTTTATTATTGTTAATAATGCGATGTTAACTCATCGATTCATTCACTAATGGGCAGGGAAGGTATTGTGACTTTCAGGCGTTCCGATTTTGTCCCTTACGTTTCATATTAGTGATGGATCCAGTTAAATTATCATCATCTATCAGCAAATTTCTTTCTCTTCTTGAGCACTTCCAGCTTTGCTCTTTTTTCACTAACTTTATTACTTTTACATTATTATGTTAATATTTATAATGTGCATACACTTTGTAAGTAAAAAGGTAAAAAGGAATGAAACAATTTACACGGTTTTTATGACATAACTTTTGATTTGATTTGAATTTAAAATTTTGGGTGCGTCAGCACTAAGGCTATTTTGCACCCGTCACATTATACAGGGTCCAGCCCCTTATCGTTACAAATCACAACTCTAACGTTGCAGATCTAAAATCATAAAATATTAAAATGTTCTGACTTTCGTTAAAAGCTGAGGCTGTAAAGGGGCACTCAGCACACATAAGGAAAGAAGAACAGGACAATACAAACAAAATTATACTGGCTATGTGGCCAGTCGCCAGAGCCTCGTTAGTCTTCAGTCCAGGGTGTACTAACGTGGAAGTGAGGTTGACATTTGGGTGTACTACGTGGAAGGTCACCCCTTACACCCCTTTATGACATAAGTAACTATTTATGATAGAAAATTAAACAAGGCATCAATACAAATAAAAACTGAAGTTTTATTTCAATTGATCACGCTTATGCTGCTCCACCAGGATCGCTACTGTTGTGAAATGGTGAGTGACAAGCAGAAGCCGTATTGTATGTTGGAGTTACATTTTGCATAAGACTGATTCGATCTCAATGCTGCGAGGATATTTCCACACATGTTTTGATAGTAATCTACAATCTCGGATAAACATCTACCGTCGATACAAACAATTCGAAGAAACTGGGTCTGTTCGTAAAAGGAAACAGTGGGCGGTCACGTGTACCCGATGAGTTTGTACACAGATTAAGGGAAGTGTCCGCAAGAAGCTCTTTCCCTGCACGCAGACCCAGTTCTTCGAATTGTTTGTGTCGACTATAGAGGTTCGACCGAGATGGAGAATTACTACCAAAACATGTGCGGAAATGTGCTTGCACCATTGAGATCAAAACAATCCTCGCTAACTCCAACGCACAAAACGCCTTATGCTCGTCACTCGCCATGTTGCAACACTAGCGATTCTGGCGGAGCAGCGACAAAGCAGGAAAAGAGTGCCAGTTGAAATAAAACTCCAGAGGTTTTCTTTATATTGATGCCGTGTTTGATTTTCTATCATAAATAGTTACGTCATAATAACCGTGTAAATTGTTTTTGACACCCTGTGCATTAATTTTAGGTGAAATAATCTGTGTTAATTATATATGATAAAATGTAAATTCTTAAACGCTTTTACATTCTTAAACTGCAGATGTAAGGTAGGATGGTGGGGAGAAAACTGTGAGCAATGCTACCCCTATCCTGGGTGCGTCCACGGAAACTGTACAAGGCCCTGGGAATGCACTTGCGAAGCTGGATGGGGAGGACTTCTTTGTGATCAAGGTATGCAAAATATCTATAACAAATGTTCTACTTCTAGAATTTTATATTGTTGACAGCACAATCATGTACACGTAATCTTTTGTAATTGATTTGAAACGTTTTAGTTGAAGAACTACTACACTGCGCCAGAAGAAGGTTGGTGGGGACACCTTCTGGTCGACCATTACGTCGTCACCAGAAAACTAGAAAAGTAATACCTGTTTTAGCGAATTTTAGTGGTATAGGAGTACGTTAAATTTTGCTGTGTAAGATACAATCTCACATCAACAAGTTCTAAGACTTCATTTAGTCTCAAGAAATGAGTAAGAACATAGAGTAATTATGCGATATCGCCCGAACACCTGTCACTCGTTTATTTCGTTAATATTAGTATTGATACTTACCTATTCTGTATTGCGGAAGATTCTTTAAGGTGAAGTTATGCCTTTTTCCATAAAATAGTGTCAATTTCTCATATTACGAGTCATTATTTGTCTTCCTTGTTCCGCTTGGGTAACAGACAATATGGCGTGCACTCGCCATGGATCATCGCGCGTCGTGCTTGTGATTTGTCGATTTGGAATGGGTATGTAGTGTTTCAACCTTCTTAACCGAAAAATACCTACTTTCGTGTTCATTATGTCATCACAAGAAATTGACGGATAGCCCCAAAAAACCATTCACGAGAGCCCCACAAACCATTGACGGATAGCCCCAAAAATTATTCACGATAGCCCCACGAACCATTGACGGATAGCCCCACGAACCATTCACGATAGCCCCACAAACCATTCACGATAGCCCCACGGACCATTTCCAGCAAGGTTAGATTAGGTGAGGTTAGGTAAGCATAGTTAAAAAAAGAAAAAAAAATCTGTTAAAAAAAGACACGTTTGGAAACACTGACGAGACCGCGTGACTTTCGACGCTCGCGCCATCTGCAGGTACATAATGGAAACAACGGCATAATGTTGTCACTTTACAGAAAATGCAAGTTCCTTACATAAAAAGTGATTATTCTTGTTCTGCAGCATTCTATGGTGAAGTTTTCAGTTTCCGCGAAAGAAAATAGCTCGAAGAACTTCGACAATGCTACAGAAACTGATGTCAGTAAGTAGTTTCTCCTGTAAATTTGAAGAAATCCGTTCGGGCGATATCGCATATTTACCGAAAATAGTATAATCTTTTAGAGCCTTCTAAAGAGTTTTATTTTTTTCCCACTTACTTTTATATTGTGAACATGTCAATATTTTTGAATTCACAGTTGTTTTCATAAATTGTTTGATTGTGTTAGTTACCTGGTTTTATCACAAAAAAACCTTACTCATTTCACGGAGAACCTAGTCTGAGGCCACCTCAGACATGAATGAAATATCATCATTCATAAGCACCACACACTACGTTAAATGTTTCCTTTCAGTCAACATTAAATATAACCTCTACCGATATTAGTTCAGTACAAATTACACTTAAAAAGAAAACACTGAAGTAAGAAATAACAATCTCGGAAAACTTTTCTTCAGTTACACATACCCAAATTTTACAAAACAGAGCTCATATGTCTTTTTATCAGCATTCATAATAATCTCTGTAAACATCCAACATCTCCTAGCAATCTGAAATAAATTATTGGTTAGTCAGTAACCATTAGGTAGAAATATAGAATTACGTCATAACCGAATTGACATCATGTGAGAAAAGTTTTTAAATTTAACATTTTAATTATCGTATTACTGATTTAGGCGGGGTCGTAACAATTACCATTCAAATGTCATCCTGTACTGTGGAGTGGACCGAGCTGTAGCTAGTGGTATATCCAGAGGGTAGTTTTAAGTGAAAGGCAAAATGTAAGGCAGTCAACCAGTAGTGAAAATGACTTTTGGAATGATGATTTAATCAACGCAACAGTTGATTGCCTTCATACTAGTCCTTTACTCAAAGTACCCTCCGGATATGCTGTCTGCAATACAATCTAACCCCTCCATCAAATGATTTGAAATCGATATTAATAATAGGTAAATGAAGTTTAATATTTATCAATATATTAATTGACAACTATATTGACCTTTCGTTTTGTTTTAGAACTCACGTACTGTGACAGCCACGAAGGAATCTGCGAAAATGGCGCCACATGTGTCAGTCTTACAGAGGAAGATGGAAATTATCGCTGCATCTGCCCTGAAGGATTCACCGGCAGAAATTGTGAAGTCAACAAAATTGTCACCGATATGATGAGCTCATCAACAACGGAGACGCTTACATCGGAATCCACCAGCCCCACAACAACAACAACAACAACAACATCAACAACAACAAAGAAAAATAGACGAGGATAAGGATAGATTTAGGCACATACCAACTTTGTAATTTTTATTTATTTATTTTGTTGTTCTTATTTATTATGTTTCTGTTTTAATCCACCTGTGATGTAGTGCAGAAAAAATGTTAAGGGTTCATACGTCTGTGATACAGCATTTATACATAGACGAATGTTAGGAATATTATTGCCGTCTAAAAACTGTATAATGAATGCCTAAAAATGTTTTTGAATAATAAGGGTAAGAACTCATACACCACACAAACCTTAGGTACATTATAATTACGTAATTGCATGAATTGCATGTGTGTAATATAAGAGAGATATTATGACATTAACAGTTGGGCTGAAAAGTTCGTAGGCTGACTTATAGATGGCGTTACTAGAATTAAATCCATGTGATTTTTACTTAGTACTAACCTTCAAAAGATACGTGTATAAATTTCACAGCTGCCGGATAATTAGTTCGTGAGATATAGCATTGTGAGTGAAGCAGCTTTTGTTATTGTGAAAAAATGGATAAAAACAGAATTTCGTGTGTTAATAAAGCATTGCTTTCTGGCGAAAAAAAAATACTGTTGAAGCCAAGGCTTGGCTTGATAAACATTATTCGGACTCGGCATCAGGAAAATCAACCGTTGAGAAGTGGATTGCTAAATTTAAACGAGGCGAAATGAGCATCGAAGACGATGCACGCAGTGGACGCCCCAAAGAGGCTGTTACCGACGAAAACATCAAAAAGGTCCACAAAATAATTTTAAATGATCGTAAAGTGAAGTTGATCGAGATAGCTGAGATTATTACATAGCGTTGTTGGAGCGTTTAAAGGATGAAATCACGAAATAACGGCCCCATTTGAAGAAGAAAAAAGTGCTGTTTCATCAAGACAATGCACCGTGTCACAAATCAATGAAAACGATGGCAAAATTATATGAATTAGACTACGAATTGCTTCCCCATCCACCATATTCTCCAGATCTGGCCCCCAGTGACTTTTTTCTGTTTGCAGACCTTAAAAGAATGCTCGCTGGAAAGAAATTTAGCATTGATGAAGAGGTAATCGCCGAAACTGAGGCCTATTTTGAGGCTAAAGAGAAATCGTACTATTAAAATGGCATCGAAAAATTGTATGACCGCTATAATCGTTGTATCGCCCTCGAAGGCAACTATATTGAATAATAAAATCGAATTTTGTCAAAAAAATATTTTTACTATGTTAGCCTACGAACTTTTCAGCCCAACTGTTACATAAACCTTATTGAAACGACGTGCGTTGTATGGGAAATGGTGTTTCAAAATTTAAGTTCACATCTATATCTTTTGCTTTTGTTGCTGTTTTGGGATGTCATTTGTCACTTCAGATCTATCCTCACATCAGGTAACGTATTCTCCCAAATGATTGTTTTTGCATTTTGTTCGATGTTAGTATTTATAACCAAAGTATTTTTGGATTTGTAATTTATTTTCCAAAAAGAATAATTTAAGACAAATAAAGTGTTGAAATCATAAAGTTGTATTTCTTTGGAAACCGAAAATTTCATCTTTTCGTAGAAACTTTTATTTTCAGATTGGAATTGTTGTAATCACAAGGGCTAGGATTTTCATGACAGCATATTTTTTTTTGGTAAGGGTGATGTGTTCCATAAATATATGGAAATTCATATTATGAAGAAACTAATTAATTTAAGGCACTTTTTAAGGTTATATTTTGGCATATTTGGCCATTTCTGCGTGATAGAGCATACCGTATATTGATGTACTTTCGGTCATATTCAGCACATTTTCGCTTTTTCAAGAAATATATGTGGATTCGTTCTTACTTCCGTATTCATTCGAGTTTTTTCATTTTTTTGACTGCAGCAAAATCTTTTTAATTTTTATTTGAAAATTTACAGAAAGTATTTATTGGGCATTGCAATTCAGGGCCCATAAATTGAACTAAAAATACTATGTGAAAATATCTCGGCATATGTTAGATATTGACAGGGCTTGAAAAATCCCGGTTGCCAGGTCTCCATGGCGACTAAAAATTTCAGCCTGGCGACTGTGATCTTTTGCTGTAATATTGCTGTTTTTTAAGTTTGCACGTACGAAATAATGAAGATTATAAGTTAAAATTGCAGTACAGCGTAAGTTAATTAGCAATTGATTTTTTATCAACGTTGTGAACATCCCATAGAACATACCCCCCCCCTCATTTCACGCTTTCTCACATGATTCAGCTTCTTATAGATTGTTTGGATTTTTATTGATTTCCTTTATTTTACTTCGCTTTTTGTGCCACTTTTGGCTAATTTGCGAAGATTGGGATGACTGATGATATGATGAAATTGATGAATAAACACTCACAAACATCCATGCCCATTCCGAGATTCGAACACGGGACCCCTGGTATCGTAGCGCGATATGATAACCACTCTACCACGGGGGCCGGCTCAGCTTCTTATAGTATGCACTACGGGTGTGCGGGACAGAATTTTTTGGGTCGGGACGGGAAATTTTTAAAATCCTGATACTCGGGATGGGAAATGTTCGAAATTTCGCGAAGCTCTGAAAATCTCGAGTTCTACACGTCATTTTCATCTTAAGTGATTGTTTTTGCATTTCTGGTACAAAAACTTAACATTTCCAATAATTTCCTGACATTTACAGTACAGAAAACCTCCAGAATTTATAACTTTTTAAAATGACCATTCGATATTTCCCGAGTCCTCGGGATCCCGAAAAGTCGGGAACTCATTTCCCGAAGTCGGGATCGAAATGGGATTTTTTTTTTCCCGATCCCGACTTTTCGGGATCCCGCACACCCCTAGTTTGCACGATTGCTAGTAGTTAGTTTTCTGGCGACTGATTTTCAGTGCTGGCGCGTAGCTCTGAAGAAGATTTTTTGAGCACTGGATATTGATGTTTGAAACAGCCCAGTTTTAAGGGCGTATTTTTCCAATTATAGTGCATATTTTTTACAGTTTTAGGTTATAAGAGCATATTTACTTTGCATCTTTTGGTTATTTTTAGGTCATAAATATCCTATCCCTAGTGATCACAACTTGGTCCCTTACATTGAAAGAGGAACATAAATTGAGAGTATTTGAAAATAAGATCCTTAGGAAAATCTTTGGACCTAAAAGGGATGAGGAGACAGGTGAGTGGAGAAGGTTACATAATTTAGAAGTACATAATTTGTATTCATGTCCAGATATTATTAGAATAATTAAATCAAGAAGACTTAGGTGGGCAGGCCATGTGGCACGAATGGGAGAGGAAAGAGGAGTTTACAGGATTCTTGTTGGGAAACCTGATGGTAAGAGACCTGTAGGAAGGCCAAGACGAAGATGGAGGGACAACGTTGAGATGGACCTAAGGGAAATCGGTAGAGATGGAAAAGAGTATATAGATCTTGCTCAAGATAGGGAAAGATGGTAGGCCTGTGTTGCTGCAGCTATGAACCTTCGGGTTTAAGAAGGCTAGGGAGTTAGTTAGTTAGTTAGTTAGTTAGTGATCACAAATAGAGAATAGTTTGGTGTGAATATCGGTGTTTATCATTCGTTGTTTGTGCGTATGATTTTCTTGTTCAGCGTTTTCGTGTCGTTCTAGTTTAAACTTTGAAATTTGAATAAAATCCTACACCTCATGAGCACTTCTGCCAATATCAGTGTTTCTTTCAGAAAATTTGCTCCGGGGGGATTTCAGTGAACCGGGAGAGCGTTGTGAATCTCACCTGCGAAATACAACATATGTGCGTTTAACATTGGAAATTGCCAGTGGTCGTTCCTGGTTCGTCAATGAATTTGACGCTGAGCGTTACAGGTGGGAAATGACGTACAGTAACAAAAATATAGTAGGATGCGGAGACCTAAGTATACTTAGTAATTCAATGTGGAAAGACATAGATTTTTCTTTTTATTTGTCTCTGTTTCTTTTTATTAGTCTGTTGTCTAACATTTACAAATATTATCTTGTGCAATTAGCATTACAATAGGAAATTACAAAACATCACCTACCTATACATTTTATCATCCAGAACAAATTCCTCGATGGTGAACCAGGAAAAATATTACAATTATTAAACTCAATAGAACACGTCATGCAAAGCTTAAGTTGGCATGAAGAATTTACAGCAATCTTATCCTGCGTGACATATAAATCTAATGTTTTCTCCAGAAAATCATCAGTTGGAATCTTAGGTCCGTCAATGCTTATTATCATGCAATGCATTGAAGTTCCTGGTAGCATTATATATACTTCTTGTCCTAGTTAGTATCATATTCATAGCACTGAAAGACAGTGACGCAGGAACGTTTTTCATTTGGGGGGTACAAAATTCAGCCTCCCACTCCCATATATATATATAGCTATATATAACTTCACAGGTTTCCATTCCTATGTACATAATGTGAAGGCATGGGAAATATTCCATTTTAGAACAGCATTCACGAATTTCCTGTTATTTAATGCTAAATTTGAATTTGAACAAACAATTATTATTTTTGTTTTTCTTAGAATTTATGATAATTTGAGATCAGATAATAATTCCGAAACATATAAAGCTCTGGACCTTGTTCTGGGCTCATTTTGAATTTAATGGAACGGAAAATCAGGAGTTTGAAATGTGAAAATTGCGAAGAAAGATACACTATTCATTTTAATGCAGGTTGCGATTTAATGGGTGTGAGGAAGATTCCCCCCCCCTATCTTGAGTCATTCCAACCAGGAATAATCATCTTCCACCTACAGAAACCATATTGTTGAATATATCATACTTATAGAGTTTCACTTCACTTCAGATCATTTTAATGTCCCATGCCTACATATAAAAATATCTTTAAAAAATTCATGGTAAAGCATTTATTTGTAATATAATTAGCTGTTCCTAATGACGTTGTTCAAGCACTGAAAGTACTATTATTACACATACAAAATCGAAATCCTTCAGATCTCAGAGCAAGCAAGGAAAACCATACGCTCGAAAGTTTCTTTCATTTCAATCTTTGGTGGACAATATGAAGAGCCAGTCAAGGTTTCCTTTCATATGTAGTGGTATTAAATGCAGAATGTAGGTACATGCGTGTGTTTTAGGGTGAAATGCCAATTCTTCGTCCTCCGTGGCGGAGTGGGTAGCATAGCGCGCACTACGATGACAAGAGGTTCCGGCTTTGAATCCCGGCCTGAACATGGGTGTTATTTGTGAGTGTCTCTTCATCAATTTCATCATAATCATCACTCATCCTCATCTTCGTTATTAGCCAAAAGTGGCAGAAATGCGGAGTAAAATAAACCGAATCAATCAATCAAATATTCCCATCTCACTCAAAGACCTTGTGAATCCAATCCAAAATCAACTGAATGTGAAAGCGGGTTCAATGCAATAAACCTAACTTAACTGATTAGAGAAATCATTTAGAAGTTTTAAACCTACTTTCCCTTCCAATGAATATACCCCAGTGCATTGTTTTCATGCAGAAAAAATTGCAAGAAGTTGGATCAAGTCTTAAGCATCACAGTGCCCTTGACAAGCAAATTGGCAAACCATAGATCCTGCAGTGATTCTCATTACTCTCGTACATTCATCTGATTTTCTTACAGATTGACTTTAGGGTTTAACTTAAAATGGCGTTTTCTTTGTTTCATTGTATATCAAATTAGATTTTAAGCAATTAGTGTCTAATTCTAAGTATACCTAATACATAGGTAACAATAAGTCCTCCTCCCTCTGATAAAATCACAAATCGCACCGTTTTAATGTGTAGGAAGCATATCATTTCACATAGGAATGATAACGCGATGAGACGAGTCGAGAATTGTCACAGCCTCATTTCGTCTCCTGTGTGGTGAGGTCCTTCTCGTTCTTGTTTGTGTTTATTCTTGTCTCGATTTCGGATCAGAAGTTAAAACTTTTTCTAGATTCACTTCATGCTCAGATAGGCTAATCGGGACTGGATCTACAGTTTAAAGTGGAATCCAAAGCACTGTGCATGTGGGACAACTTAATTACAAGGCGAGGTGTCTCGTCCTGACCCACGAAATATTTAGTATAATCAACATATACATTGTGTCACCACGCTCACAACGTACAATATCTCATTAAAGCAAAAACTTTAGTTGATAACGTTTTTTCTGCTATACATCTTGTTTCGACACTGCGAACCATCGAAGTACGGAATTTTATCCTGAATAGATTAAAATGGGCAGCACAGGCTTGCAATTGTCACTATTGGATTTACTTTGCAATTACAATAAATAAAATACACGGCTAATTAGAAAAATAAATTAGATATACACTTGGTGTGTCTGAAAAAGAGATAGCATTTTAAATTTATTTTAAGCAATTTCTTCAAACATGATAACCAGAGTTACCAACGAGATCGTCTCTTACATCAAGTATCGTCTCGCTTAGATTTTGCAGAGATTTATTTCACTCTCGTCTTGAAATTTGAGAGAAAACAGATTTTTCTTCTCTTAGTAACATCTGTATTTTGAACAAATCTCTTAATACGAGGTATATAGGTTTAAGTATAGTTTTCCTAATATCCTCTTACAAAGTTATGAAAATTATGAGTGAGGTACAGGAGTAGATTGTACCCCCCCCCCCAAGTTGGTCAGTCGTGTCTAGTCTCGTTTGTGTATTTCGTTTCGGAAAATTCCATTTGAAAAATTCAAAAGAAAAGGAGGCGAGTCGTATACTCTTCTGACTAAGATTTATATCTTATCTTCGAATAGACGCGACCGTTTCTTAAGAAAAGTGTACCGTCCTTAAGCAAAAGAGCATTCGCCTGGAGAGTGATTTTCTGAGAGTAGGCTGAACTTTACCTGATTCTACTGTTCCACACACATTTTAAACAATTTTCATCTCCTTAAAGAAGTTTTCAAGAACACAAGTCAATGAACTAAATCATAGCAAGCGCAATGTAGTAAAATAAGTTTACAATGGTTTGAATTTCTGTGGTAAGGAAGATAATCGTTATAAGTTATAAACAATTTAAACTTTTTTTATTGAGCTAATTGAAAATAGGTTATTTTAACAGTATCACCTTGCGTCTGTCAAGTTATCTAAGGGGGTACAGGGGGTACAATTAGATTTACGGATTTAGGGGGTACATTGCCCTCCCGTTCCTGCGCCACTACTGAAAGACCTTTCTACGCCGGCTGTCGTTACGGGAATGGTTAGAAGGACTTCACAGAGTTTTTTCAACTCGCAATATCCCACGTCATCTTCTAAGATTACCAACAATGGATTGCCAGCTTCTGTATATAGTCCATTATGAAGCATCGACTTGACAAAAAATTTGTAGGACTTGAGGTCAGCAAGAAGGTTCCTTTTTAACTCAACACTTTTCAGTCAGTCCACCTTTGACTCAACAATCGATTTTCTTATCGATTACAAATATACTGTTGTGTATCAATTTCAAAGAAAATACCGCGTCGGCTTTGATGACGAGTCTGCGCTTTTGGTGTGGAAAGCATTACTTGCCATTCGAGATGGGAGAGAGGAGATAAGGCTATAGTGCGCGTCAAATCTCCTGCATATGGCCTTGAACGCCTGCACAGCACCAGCGAATCACAGACGTGCGGCGTTGCCTAGTTCAGAACATGTTTCACCTCGCTACTAAATCGTGTACCTGGCGCTCGGATACAAATAGATTATTTCAAGTGTCAGTAGTTCAGCAGATGGAAAGATAATGAATTTGCGAGAATGTACGAAAAACAAGCGTGATTGTAGCTTATACCGTTCCCTCTTTAGAAGCAATGTTATTATAAACGTATTTGCTTTGTATCCTTTTTGCTCTCCCTTCGTTCCTGTTTTTAAAATAATGTTCGAGTGAAGAATAGAGAAGTGTGTAAAATTGACTTTAAGAAGTGCCAGGCTCTAACAGCTCAAGCGTGTGGTGTGAATCAAGCTACCGTTTCTCGGATATGTTCGGGGGCAAAACCATATGGATCGGGGCCTGCTCAAATGTTTCAATCACCTAGAAAGCACATTAACGTACCGAAAAGAAAGACAAACTTAGATGACTTTGAAAAATACGTAGTTCGTAGAACCGTCTTTGAAGTTTATGATCGTGGCGAATTTCCTACTGCTAAAAAGATAACGTACCTTTACGGGACAAAATATCTTACAAAGGCTCTAGAACTTCCACCTTGAGAATATTGAAACAATTAGGCTTCAAGTACAGGAAAACCAACGACGGTCGTAAATTTTTGATGGAGAGAAGTGACATTGTTACGTCAAGGATAAAATTTCTTCGTGTAATGCACGAAATTCGAGTATCTGGTGATTCGAGACCAATCTTTTATCTTGACGAGACAGAACCACACATTAAAATGTGTTGTTAACTTGTTAACAAAGAACTTGACAATGTAACACAAGAATAATGGGCCGCTTGTGTTAAACATGCACAACAATTACAGGAAAACGATTTTGTAAGGGAGATAGATCGGGACGAAATTTTGTACCCAATTATAATAAATTTCAAGTACGACACAGAAGGCGAAAATACTGCTGTCATTGACGAAGAGGACAACGACGGCAGTTGTTGGAGTGACGAGGAGCCCCTGGCTATCCCTCTGGCATAATCAAGTATGATCTTTTCTCACATTAAATTTAATATATGTTATATTATCTAATGTTCCGTGCTCTCCGTGAGAAGGCGTTTGGCTCAACCACGCTGTCTCGTTTCCGTGTGAGATTTCGACATGGCACCGCTGCAGTGCGCTGCTATTGGCTATCGCCATATGCAGGAGATTTGACGCGCACTCTAGTGCGGTTGCCAGTTTTATTCTGCTTCTTCTGTAAGATTGGACAAGTGTGGGCGTTGTTATTTACGGAGGGAAATATAAAGGCAAGAATATTCGCCACACAAAGTAATGCGGTTCGATGAGAAGGAAGCAATGACAGCGGAAAAGTTTTATACTTTTTTTTTTTTGTACAATTTTTTCCGGCGGGGCGGTAGATTCCTGGTGCCTGGAAGAAACACTGGCCAATATGCTTGACGAACTACTTGAAGTGTCTTGATTTTGTAAAGGGAAAATAGAATGGGTCTTTATTTAAGCAGGTCTCGTGTGCCATTCTTACAATCAACACTTGTCAAGGATACAATGAATCAATAAGAAACAGAGAAAAAAGACATTGTGATTACGATAATACAATGAAGATAATACAAAGATAGAATGATACCTTAAATTGAGATATGACTTCTTCTTTTTAGTTAGTAAGTGCTATATTATACTTTGTTTTCGTATATTCGACGTCAGTGGTTTATTCATTTTTTCATTTGGGGGCGGGAGTGTAAGTGGGTGGGGTGAAGTGTAAATTTAGAACCAAAACAACCATAAAATGGGCTTTTCTGAAAATTATTTGGGGGTATTGAGGAAATTTTGAGGGTGAGTGGATATATCACTGTTCCTCGTTCTTTTATCTTTTTCTATTAAATTTAGGCCAGTGGAATATTATACATTTTGGTGAACGTTTAGAAGTAAAGGGGCAAACCGTCCTCTAAATTACAGAATTAATCTACCAAACCGAGGTAATTCTAAAAATACAATGCCAACTCACAACTAAAATTCAAACAAGTAGTAGTTCGTCAGTCGCCTTGGTGCAGTGGATGATGTAGTGGACTACAACGCCGGAGTCCTAAGTTCGACATAAAATAATCAAACTTCAAGTACAAAACGGGGAGCTCGTTTGTGAAATGCCCATAAAATATTTTTCTCCCTCATAAAAAGCATTACAACCATAACACCGCTGAGAACTCACAGGAAGTGAGATCCGAAACCACTAAACTGTGCCAACAGAAAGAATCAAAACACAGAACCGCTTTGAGGGCAAGGCAATAGCTTTGTGCTCCATCTTGGAGATGTAACTTTAAATGGTTACCTAGGAGCAGCACACCAGTGCAACGCAATTTGGAAGGTCATTATCCAGCTGAGAAAGTAAAACAAAGGCAAGAGTTGAAGCTCCACGTGCCTTCGCATTGTTTGATATTTGTTCTTTCTTTAGAGAAGATTCAAACACTGGTCGCAGTGCTGGCAAATCGTCTGTTCCTAGGTGGCACGTCTGTTTATTTTTCACCCCAGTTAATGGGCCATTTCTGTCTACAGCCACCAGGACTATGGCCGAACGATATCTGCGCCTTCTCACGACTGTGGCGCCTGAGGTCGGTTCTTGGCAGACAACGATGATGGCCTTTTCGGCGTCCGAAAATCTATCACCCTTCTTCTTTTCTTGGTTTTTGTTTGAAATGGTGATGCTGCACCGTAGTCCTTGAAATATTCCAAAGAGTTTAATGCGCTGTTTTGCTTCGCTTGGTCGAAAGAACTGATCTGTACTTCCGAGGGTCACACCACTGCATTGAGACTGCCGGAAAAAAATTCTCCATCTCACGCGAGGTTTTATCTTCGGAGATCATCTCATCTTGTATTAGTCTTACACTGGATTCAAGTCAGTTCAGATGAATTAACATTGTTTCCTATCTGAGGAGATCCGATAAAGAATACCATAATTTATTGCTGTCAGAAAACTGTGAGGCTTCATCCGTTGGCAACCAAAGGTAAGTCCTTTGTAAATTTTAAAGATTCATAAGTCTAGGGGACTTAACAGAGGCATTTTGTAATTCACACATTGTATTTCTGAGGTACTAATAAATTATATAGTTGCCCAGAAATAAGTGCCCCACACATTCGCGATATCTGCCAAGGGCTGGCGGTGTTGGTGTGACTAGGCGTAATTGTATGGCTAGGGTAACCACATATACATATTTGATAGGATAAACAGTGGTCCACAAGCTGCTTCTAATTGTTGAATGGGTATCAAACTTCGGTCACCAGTCACCGAAACCAGACGAATGTAAACAAATGTGTCTTTTAGTCAGTATCGTATTCTCAAGGCAGACAATCTAAGTACTACACAATTGTATCTAAAAATATAAATATAAAATATTAATATCTAAATTTAAAATGTGTACCCAGGAACACTAACGTTTGAAAATAAATTGGGTGGGATCAAACACTTGATTTAAAAGCTCACAAAAATCTCATAAACCTTCTGTTCCATGTATTGTGATACTAATGCACATCAACAATGTATCCTTACTTATTTTTTGTTTTTTAAAATCTGTTCTTTACTAAATTCAATAAGCAATCAACCACGAATGACGTTAACAAAAAAAAATGATAATATTAGTAATGATAAAATTAAGGCAATAAATTAGGTGGGCTCGGGCCCAATATCATTTGGCGCCACTGTGTGTACATGTCAACTTATGTAAGCAAACCAACACTGCTTACAATAATGATACTGAGTTTTTAAGAAAGGAAAAATGCAGTAGCGGAATAACTTTAACTTGTAAAGGGCGTTTGAGCGGATAAAACTTGAAAACCCATACTCCGTTCAAAATTGAGTTAAAATGGGATCCAGTTGCTGCACAGTCTAAATTTGCTGTACGATAGTGAATGAAGTTCCTTCAGTAATTTCTGATACAAACATACAGAAACATCTGGGTGACACATATCCATATGCTACAATGCAATAGACGAACGTTCACCTGCGTTTTCCTCGGTTTCATACTTTTGTGGGTTATCAAGTTTTTCTTCCGAGCAGGCGAGGATCCACGGGAAGGGCGATAGGGGTTATCGCTAGTCCCAACTGCTCATTTATATATATATATATATATATATATATATATATATATACACAGGGTGTCATTTTAATGGCGCCCACGGACCACAGATTCGTATAGAGGACATCAAAACACACAACATTTCTCAGTAACATTTTTCTCGTTGGTGCGTCGATTCGACGCTACAGCCGTTCAAAAAAGCCCGTTTTGCCGCCTGGATGCTGGCAACCCAACACAACATTTGATCGTATCTGTGACGTCATTTCCTACGGTGAAACAGCACACGGCAGGGTTGCAAGGAACACGCAAATTTTGTGAAAAATTACAGACTACCAACCACATTATTAGCTGTAAAACAAAGCGAGAAACGCGTCCAGTAGACCGAAAATCATAGCCTACCAGCCAGAAGATCAGCAGTCCTCTCAGGGGAAGGGGAAAGTGAACCAACGATATGAGAAATGGTACAAAACGTATTGAAAATGAAGTGTCAGTATCGGATTTTGTCTCAGCCCACATGTCAAATATCAACAACAATAAATGTTATTGGACTTACAGCTTACATGTGGCTGTTTACGCCCAACTACATGTCAAATATTTGCAAAGTCGTTGAAAGGTTAATATCTACAGGTTTGTGTCCAGATGCTATGTGGTACTTTTGTACTGATAAGGGAAGTATCCGTTGTTACATTACGGCTAAAACACGTACAACCAGAGTAACAATTTTATGATGAATCAGTAACGAATGTCCTGTTCACAGCTGCAACTATTACATGTGTATCGGGTGTATAGATAAACACAGTCGTCGGACAGCTTGTATTACTACTACATATATCACTGTATTTTCAACGATTTTTGCCACTTGCCTCATAATGCCCTGAATATATATTATATTAGTCTATGTGTTGCTTAAATTTGGAATTTTGAGTTCTTTCATTTGTATTTTGTCATCTGTTCTGTTTCATTGTGTCACAGACAACTAGTATCAGAAGGACGAAGTGGATAGACTAAATTGTAGATGCCAACTTGGTAACTAGATTTGCAAATATTTGACATGTAAACTGAGGCAAAATTCGATATGATCACTTCCACTTGAGTTCTATTTTATTTCTACCATTTTTCGTATCGTTTGTTTACTTCCTGTTAGGTTACAGAACGTGTTTTCTCGTTTTGTTGTACATAATGTAGCTGATTGTAGCTATATCATTTTTCACAGAATATGTGAGTTCCTGGCAACCCTGCAACGCATCGCTTCACGACGGGATATGACGTCACAAATGCAATCAAATGTTGTGTGTGGTTGCCAGCATTCAGGCGGCAAAATGGGCTTTTTTGGGCGACTGTAGTGCCGAAATACGCACCAACGAGAAAAATGTTACTGAGAAAAGTTGTTTGTTTTGATGTCTTCTGTACGTTTCCGTGGTCCGTGGGTGCCATTAAAATGACACCCTGTATGTATATATATATATATATATATATATATATATATATATATATATGCGACGCCAAGGGTCCCGGGTTCGAATCCCGGTCGGGCTTGGTTGTTTGTGAATGTCCATTCATCTATTTCATCATTTCATCACTCATCCCCATCTTCGCAAATTAGCCAAGAGGCACAAAACGCGAAGTAAAATAAACTAAATCAATCAATCAATCAATCAATATATATATATATATATATATATATATATATAGACCCATTCATTATTCCTAATATTTTTGAAGACTTCAAATGTTCTGTCTTTTATCACTAAGTTTAACAGACTCGAATTAATATATATATATATATATATATATATATATATATATATATATATATATATATATATATATATAAGTCCACTTTTATGCTCATGATAATGTCCGCGGAACTGGACGGACATTTAAGTTTTGATCTGAACTGTAGGGGATCGAACCCAGATCCCCTGAGAGAATAGTTTTTTGTTTTCTTTGCTTATTCACTTACTCCTCATATCTGCTAGTTCAGTTCACCGTGGCTTTGGGAGAAATTATGATATCGACATGACTATCTATTCCAACCCTGGACCTCTATTTTTTGCAAAACAATACGCTAATGCCTAGAACACGGAAGTCTGCTTGGTTCCTGTCCACTATACTACTATATATAGTTTAAATAAAACAGTGCAAGTGTAGGCTAGAATTGATTCTCGGTGAGGTGAGGCACTCGACTGAAATTCGCCCCTCCCAACTGTAGCTTCTGGATCCGCCACTGTCCCCGAGCCGCTCATTATTGTAGCTTTAATTCACTAGGTTCAGCGAAAGTTCATTGTTGCCTTCAGACGTCTTCTGCAAGGGTGATAAGAAGGGGGAGACCGTCATGCAATCTTCAGTTAATTCAAGATTTAGGGGCTATTTCTAGCTTTAGACTTTTCCTTTAACCATCAGTGGCGAATTTGAAGAAATGTGGAAAAGTGTGGGGGAGGGGATTAACACATAAACAATTTACAAACTCACACGCACACACAAATGCATATGTAAATATGTCCCACTTGAAGAGTTGGAGGGAGACACTTTCTTCCCCTCTCAAAGTCGGTCCATGCCTTCAGACCCCTTAAACTGTTCAGTGGTGCCTGTCTCATTTGTACTCAGTTGATGTCCCTTCGCTAGGAACTAGGAACTTTCGAGGTTTTTCTGGTTGCCGCAAATTATAGAAATGTTTCCAGGGCCTTGAAAAGAACTCCAAATACAAGGAGTTCTAGCGTTTCCTGTCTCAATTGATCTACGTTGGAATGCATGAGACGGACACTAAACACAATGGCCTTTTCTCTCAAACTGATTGAAGTACTCAAGTCCCTCTTCAAGGCAGTTCACGAAGCACGAAGAATATAAACAATGCAACGATCCGTGAGTAGGGTCAAATGCAAAACGGTTAATGATTCACACTTTACAGTCGAGGAAGTGTATTGAAAGTGAACCTAAATTGCGGTCACATTGTAAGGTCTGTGTAACAGTCAGCTGCGCCGCCAGGATTAATCATGTAGGGGTACTGGGGGATGGGGGTGCGGAATCAAATTTAGGGGGTGCTGTGTTGAAAAGAAAGCATGAAACGTCTTTAGCTACCACATCAAATACCAATCAACTTCTTTGTTAGGCATCTATGATAATATAAATTAAACCATTTATTACATTAGGCCAGTGGTTCCCAAAGTGTGCGCCGCGGCACTCTGGGGCGCCGTGGCTAGCTTACATGGGCGCCGCGAAATGTTCTAATATTTTCACTGAAATTATATGATTGTTCCTAATATGTGCTTATTTAGTACTTTTTACACATAAAATGTTTCTGAATTTGAAATATATGTATATTTTTTAACTTAAGACAAAGAACCTAACCACACTAAGGGCCGGTTTTTCAATGTTCAGTTAAGGTTCATGTTAGCACGTAACTGGAAGTTAGTGAAAATTTCGGTTTTTCAATGTACACTTCGCAACATCTTATTTGACCGCCCCGAAAGAATTCTAAGTCCCGAAATCGTAAACTTAGCAACATTGCACTTCAGCTCCAGGTGAGAGTAGCCAACATTGAGTAGGTCCTTCCACTAGACGAAAAACGCTGCGGTGATAGGTTTTCAATTTAACACTTTCCATGAACTTAGAAACTATAAACCGCTATTATAAGACACAATCAAACAGAAATAATAAATTGGAAAAATAACCTTGAAGGATATTTACGATTCTGCTTGCTCGACTTGAAATTTGTGGGGGTTTGAAACACTGAATAGAGTTTTTCTCCACCTGGAGGAAATTGCCATCACGTTTGTGCAGAAAGAAGCAAATTTGTGAGGAGTTTATGCGACATTTTATTTACAATACCTTGCATAATATCGAACAGTTCTCAAAAACATATATTTGGCACGACTTGTCGAGAAAATGTGCTTGAAACACAGGAAGGTGGGAGTCTTCATAACGTCAACATGTTTTTAAAGGTATAACGTCATTAAGTTAACGTAGAGCAGTTGGTTAGGCATTGCTATGATTATTTTTCATCAAACGTGAAAGGTCGCAGGTTCAAATCCCACCCTCTCCTCTTTCTTTTTTTCTTTTTTTTGTTTGCTGAACAGATACCGTTGATATTAGAATATTTAAAAAATAAATCCGATGCACACTTGAGGGACATCCCTTCTGCGCATATTTCCCCTTAGAAGTCCGAGATTTCCAGGATTTAAAGTTAAAACTTTTATTTTTAGTTATTGTTCATATGTTGTGTTAACACACACATCATGATTAATTCACAAATCACATATATGTATTCAGGATGCAAAATGTAATGTTATTTAAGTTATGTATTGTTTGTTCTTCACTGACACCTAAAATATTGATTATTTGATTTCGATAGACTATAAAGAGATATACAGTTATGTTAAGTAGTGATGTAGTGCAGTACTGTAAAGAAGGAGAGCGTTTAATGAGTTCAAATTGCTAAGGTGGTAATTGTATGTCCGATCCTTCGTAATGACTGTTTTCAATCCCCTCACCACCATCTTACTATGCGTCTAAAACTAATAGTAAATCGCTAATTAACATAAATAAATTGTTATTGCGACGAAGGCCGATTCGATAAGAAACTACTAATAAGTATTTATATAGTGAGTGACAAACAAAAAATTCAAAACCTCATAATGATCGTTAATTCCTCACTGCTTTGTATCTAAAATGTTTGTCTTCTTTGAACAGAAAGTACGAGTATCAGATATAACAAACTTTCCGCACTAACTTTGCAATATTCGAAACCACCATTACAGACTTAGCTCTATGTAACTTGATTCTGCGCATTCCACGTGGCATGTGTCCTCCTCCTATTATCGAAATAACTTCCTCCAACTAATTCCTTTCCTCTCGTGAAATACAGAGACCAATGTTAACTTCTTAGCACGGTGGATAAACTTTACACCCAACGATATACTCCTGAAAAAAATCCTGCCTAGGTGAAGAATCGAACCTACGACCTACATCATGAATATCAAGCACGCTACCTCTTCTCCAGATAGCTCATGTTATAAGTTGATACCAGTTTGAAGAAACCAATTCACACATAATGTCATATCTATAATTTCCTCGTGGCAAGTTTCATGAGGAGACGAATTCAGATAAAATCGAGAAACGCTGAAAGGGAAAAATGATGAACATGTCTAGTGGCGTTTTGTCATATTTTGTAGATTGTGTAAAGATTCCGTGTTTTGAACAAGCAATCGTTTAGTTACAAAGTATTTTGTTGTTTGTTTAAAGTAGGAACAGGAGAGCGAAAAGGTGTCATTTCAACCAGACCCCGTTTGACAAGAAAGTTCAGCTTTTTTCCAAAGACTGTATGAAAAGAGAGAGGAACGTATGAAATATAAAATATGTTTTAAATTATAATATTGGAAACCTTGAAAGATAATACTAACGAACTTCAAACTATGAAAAACATATTTTCGTGGTGGAAAACTCCAAGTCATTTTCGAAATATGAACTTGATGTTTTTCTTTATTATGAAGTGGAGATATGGGACGATACGATCCCTCAGCAACAAAATTTTAAATAAGCAACCTCCAACTTTTTCAATGGTCATAATTACTAATTAGGTCCTCCTCCGTAGTCGAGTGGGTTAAGGCGTTCACTCGTCTTGAGATCGTTCGCTGTGGGACGGCGTAGGTTCGAATCCGGCTCTGGTCGGAATTTATTCGGCCTACGTATAGGGCCGGTGGCTACCCACCATCGTGAGGAAATTGGGAAGCTCCGAATGAGTGAGCGTAACCCGGTCAAGAAGACCTACATCAACGGCTGGGGGTTCGCTGATCACCCGTCACCCCAACACTGGTCCAAGAACTCCACGCTATAACAGGTGACGGAGGAACAGTGTGGGAGGGAGACCAGCAGTCGGTAGGTAAGCCCTGGCCCTTCATGGGCTGTCGCGCTATGGGTTAAAATTAAATGCAATTACACTCTGGCATATGCGAAGCAGAAATGTATTTTCGGATGCTGGCCGACTACAGTATCATAGAAGGCCCACTCTGAAAGGAGATGAATTGTTTGATTTGGTGTTTTAACTCAAATTTATGCATAGTAAGGCTAACCTGGACTGGACCTACAGTTTAAAGTGGGATCCGAACCGAGTGCATAAAATAACGTGAACCGTGTGGTGTAGGGGGATCGTTTGCTTATGGAATGGAAGGTCATGGGTTCAAACCTACTTCTTTGCAAAATCTTTTTCGGGAAGTAAACGGCTTTGGACGAGAATGCTTATCTACGTTTCTTGGATATTTCCGTTGATATTTATGAGATTTATGTCTAGCATTTCCGGATGCAGAAAGTTGACATGTAAGTTCTTAATATGTGTTAACTTATAACAGCTGAATGAAAGGAAAAGTATTTTCTAAAATCCTGCCAATCACTGAAAGTTTAAAAACATTAGTAGAAGCATTACTCTTACCCTAAGTTCTATTGGATATGCTCTTGCCATATTTTATGCACAGTGGCGACGATTATGGAGTGTGGAGGTTCAGATGACCCAGCGCTATGCTAAACATTATCTACCAAGGGAAAGAAACTGTCCTTGCCCTCCCCCCTCCCCCACCTTGCCCTATCAGTTTTGAAACCCAATCGCCGCCACTGAGCATGCATCGCATAAATATTTACAGTAATATCATATCATATTATGTTATTAGAACACTTCGTACTCGTTAAATAAAAAGGAAAAAATTATAAGGAAAGAGTGGGATTTGAACCTACGATGTTTTGATCTTGACGAAAACAGTAAGAAAACGAAAGTTCTGTCATCTAACCAACTACTCCAGGAGATTGCTAACAGAAAGTTCAGTAAAACACCTTAATCTCAGTTGAAGCAACATTGTGCCGGAGTTTCGAACAATTTTTCGCCAAGAACCAAGGAAAAGACACACTTTGCAGAATCGTTTGGTGTTGTGCAAGGTATCTTTACTAAACATTTCGCATAAAATCATCATAAATTTGCCTTCTTGCATTCAAATGTGACCGCAATTCTTTCCAGGTGGATGAGAACCTGTTCAGTGTTTCACAATGCACATACATTTTCCTATTTTCAAATTCAGCACGAAGAATCTTGAAATATTTTCAACATTCGTATTTCCACTTAACATTTTTTTGTCTACTCATATATTTTATTACTGCTGTAGGGTATCTTTACTTTATGGCATGTGAAAGAATGAAAAAAAAATCACGAGCGTTTTCATTCAGGAAGAAGAAATGTTGCAAAGTTGGCTACTTTTAGTTGACTCTGAAGCGCTATGCTGCCAAATTTACGAATTCCGGACTTTGAAATTTTTCAGGGCGGTCAAAGAAGATGTTGCGAAGTGTACAGTTAGCTCGTAACTGGAACTCTGGTGGCGATTATCTTTACTGGTGCTTCTTCTTGCAGTTACCAGCCTAACTGGAGGTTACGAAGCAACATGGATGCCTCGTGCAGCTATCGAAGTTCCACACTCGCAACTTCACTGTCAGATTAAACAAGATATGATTCATAAAACTTTTAAATTCGTACAGAAAAATACTTGTTTTGTTTGGCAGAGCTTACCAACGTCCATACAAATATGGAAATTAAGTAGCGTAGTTGCTAGAATTCGCTTGGCAAGGTTGTGTTAGAGAATTTGTGTCCATGATACCAGTGTCTACCAGGCGGTACAATCTCCAAACAGTAATTTGGTGCAGTGGTGGTCGTCAGTGCCACGGCACGGTAGAGTACAGACGTGTTGCGAGCAGCTGTGAGCAAACGAGTTAACCGAGTACCGTGGTGAACTGTTTCGCGATCAAATTGGGATTTTCCCCCACTGAATTTGTGAATAGACTTGAAACGACAACATACGATCATCATGCAGCGTGAAAATACCATTCAGGTAAGCTTTGATAATGGAACAACTAAACCGAGTGCTAGTGAAATACATGAATTTATATACGGAACTTTTAAATTGACATTAGATGAAATATATGCCATACAGATACCGACAACTGTTCGCGGTGTATATGTAAAATTAGTAAGACGAGCAACAATGGATAAAATCCTAGAAAAATATTCTGGTGAGGTAAACTTCCATTATGAAAATGGACAGATGACAAAAGTGAAACTCAGTGATGCTGGCCGAGAAGTGAAATATATTCGAGTGTTCAATCTCCCGCTTGAATTAGATGATAGACATGTAAGTGCCAAATTAAGTGATTTCGGTGTAGTAGATAACATCACACGTGAAACACGGAGCACGAAGTTTAGATATCAAGTACAAAACGGAGTGCGAGTAGTGAAAATGTCATTGAGAAAACCCATACCGTCCTTTCTTCAGGTCGATAAATTTATGGCGCACATAATATATACTGGACAGACACCCACGTGTGAAATTTGTGCTAGTGACCTTCACAAAAAACAGGACTGTCCTCGCCGGAAAACAACGGTATTACGTGTTCCAACTCGCCCCATTAGATCTTATAGTGGAGCGGTAGTGCAGTTATCCATGGAAGACAAAGATGACGGAATGGAAAGTGGAATTCCCCAGCAGATCTGTGACCAAAAAGTGAATGACAACAATAGCGACCAAGAGACACCCATTACCCCATTGATTCCGACCGTTCCAGTTGAAGAAAACGTGTCCACCCTTACAAGGAAGCAACCAGACTCCTTCCCTGAACAACAAGTGGAACCAAAAATCGACGTCACACCAATCCAAGAGGTGGAAGACCGAGAAATGGACCACGCAAATCTAATGGAACATGAAGAGGATGACGAATCAACGGATGTTGAAAAGGATTCCTTACTTCCAAATAGAGGTGTGCGAAAGAGAGAACTACGATCCTCCTCACAGAAATTATCGCCTGGAACTGTAAGTAAAACGATACAGAAACGTAAAAATAAACAAAAAAATGCTTCATTTGCTTATCCTACGACGAAAAGTTTGAAAACAAATGACCCCAAATTCGATAGTAATGAACAGCCAATGGTTGATAAGCCATGACATTGCAAAAGGACAGGTTAAAGAAATTGGAGTGTATGATGACCAAAAATGTTTGCGCAATGTTATTATTTATACTAATATGTCCCCTTTATTTCCTCTTGCAAAGTAAAATGGCCAATCCGGTTCTCCGTTTAGCAACCATAAATGTAAATAAGTTAAGTAGCGACACTAAACTTGTGGCCTTACGTGAATTTTTAATTAATAATAATGTAGATGTTGCATGTATTCAAGAGGTGGGGGTTCCTTCCTTGAAGTGTCATCAATATTATGAAGAATATAATAATTGTGTTCAAAATTATACGGGAACATCCATTTTGGTACGTCATGGTTTAAATATGATAATTGTTCAGCTTCACCCCGGTGGGAGGATTATAATTGGTAAATTGGGTAACTTAAGTATTTGTAATGTGTATGTTCCTTCTGGTACTCAAAATAGAAATAGACGTAGAAATTTTATAACACAGGAATTAGCCCCTTGTTTAGATGGCCACACAGATCGACTTTGTGTTACTGGAGATTGGAATTGTACGTTACATAAAGAAGACCAAACTTCCACCTTCAGTTATTCCCCAGAACTCAACTCTTTAGTAACTGGTCTAAATCTCGTTGATGTATGGAAAAAATTACAACCAGGAAAATTAGGCTTTACTTATAAAACACAAACCGGGGCATCGCGTTTAGATCGTATGTATGTTCATAATAGTTTACAACATTTGGTGTCGGACATTGAGGTAATTCCAGTAATTTTTAGCGATCATGATGCAGTAGTAATGAAAATGAGATCCCCATTTGAATATATACATGTGGGAAGGGGATATTGGATTATGAATACCATAGTACTGAAGGAGGATCAATTTATTCAAGCCTTTCAAACGGCATGGGAAGGTTGGCAAAGACGAACGCTGAGAAATACCGATATTATACGATGGTGGGATCAAGTTTTCAAACCATCCCTCCAAAGACTTTGTCGCACGTATTGCATAGAAAAGACGAGAAATTGGAAAAATTTAGTAAATTTTCATTTTTGTGTGTTACGAGAACTTCATAATAAGGCACAAATGGATAGGTCGACACAAAGTCGCATAAAAAAGGTCAAGGCGCAATTACTTCAGTTATATGCCAAAAAGGTTAATAGCATAAAGGCAAGAAGTAAATTATTAAATATTGACCCAGATGAAAATGTATCTTTAAATCATGTAGTTCAAATACATAAAAGAAAATCAAAAAATTTAATTACCAAACTCCAAAATAAGGAAGGAGAATGGTGTCAAAATGAAGAAACTGTACGTAATTTATTACGGGAGAACCTTTGTGAAATATATAATGTCCCAAGTAATTCCCTGTCTGATTCCACAGAATATATCCAACAATATTGTCCTCATGCTGAGTTTGAAAATGACACACAAAATGGAACAGAATTTACGATAGACGAAGTTTATCATGCAGTGTGTGCGGCAAAATCGAAATCCTCACCAGGCCTAGATGGAATTTCTGGTACCTTTTATTATCAATTTTGGCCCCTTATAGGACCTACGGTAACAGAATGGGTAAATGCAGTCTTTACGACAGGGCAACTGAGTACCTTATGTAAAACGGGGGTTGCAATTTTCATAGCAAAAAAAGAGAATCCACGGAAGACAGTTGATTATAGACCCATAACAATGTTTAATACGGATTATAAAATATTAACTAGATGTATCTTAAACAGGTTAAAAAACAATATAGAAACATTAGTTCAGCCCTTTCAGTATGGAGTACTAGGTAATAAAAAAGTATATCATCTGCTATCCAACATAAGAGATTGTATTTCACTATGTGAAAATACTAAGACGGATGCTTTATTAGTGTCTGTTGACTTTTCTCAGGCGTTTGATCGTGTAAACCACCAGTATTTATGGCAGGTGTTAAATTACATGGGTATACAACCGATCCTTATTACTCAAATTCGGAATTTAATGGAAGGTATACACATCAAAACAAAGGTAAATGAATTTCTCTCTAAGCCCTTTGTAGTAAGTAATGGCTTACCTCAAGGTAATCCCTTGTCTCTGGCGCTATTTGCGTTATCTTTGGCCCCCTTTCTATGTCATGTAAATGAACAAGTCCAAGGATTTTCTGTAAACGGATTCCACATGAAGGTCAGCGCCTTTGTGGATGACGTAACGGTTGTTTGTAAACACACTGGAGATGCTTTGGCCTTAAAAACCAGTCTTA
Organism: Lepisma saccharinum; assembly: GCF_977018435.1. NCBI lineage: Eukaryota > Metazoa > Arthropoda > Insecta > Zygentoma > Lepismatidae > Lepisma > Lepisma saccharinum. Next base: position 48,923,147 of record NC_139253.1, read on the forward strand.
TCGATTACGAGAAAGTATCCGGTGCCAAGGTCAACACCTTGAAAACACGTTGTATGGCTTTAGGGTTACAGTGTCCTGTTTCAGCTACAACAGTGTTCCCAATGCAAAATTCGCTAAAGATATTGGGAATAATGTTTGGCTCTACCATTAAAGCAAGTATAAACTTAAGTTACCAGAAATTATGTACAAATTTAAGGTATTATTTATACATGTATAATCATCTTGACTTATGTTTAATTTCACGAATTACTTTCTTAAATATATATGGCCTGTCAAGATTATGGTATACTTGCCAGATACTACCATTAACACCTCAATATACGGCCACAATTAAGGGCCTGATTGGAAAATTTGTGTGGAAAAATAACGTTTTTAGAGTTAGACAATCTAGTCTTACACGTTCCTATGTACAGGGTGGCCTTGAATTGATCGATTTCCAAGTGAAAGCGAGAACCTTGTTCTATCAGCGGTTTGTAGCGCGGGTGTTCAGCGTAAATGAACCAAATGCTGATTTCTTACGACAATTGTTCACTGAAATTCCACTGGTGTCTCCGGTAAACAAACCAAAGCTGCCACCTTTCTTCAGTCATTACTCTCCTGTGATAATTGAGTTAATATACGCTTTGATGAGAAATGACGATCCACCAAAACAAACTGTACGTCAAATCTATAAACAAAATATTGCCAAGGAAACTCCTGCTTCACATATTATGGGAAAATATCCAAATTATAAATGGACCATAATTTGGAAAAATATACATGCACGCCACCTCACAAAAAAACAAAGATCATGTTGGTTTAGAGCGATAAATGAGTTAATAGATTGCAAAGAAAAAAGAGCTCGATTAGGATTTAGTATAGATGCGTTATGTACCACGTGTAATGAAACTGATACAATCGAACATCGCCTGACTATGTGTGGGAAAATGAAAGAGGCATGGTTATTTTTACAACAATGCATAAGTAGAATTTGTCGTTTGTCACCCACTAGTGTTAAGGTAGACTATATCCTAAAGCCGGAGTTCAATTTCTTTCCGGCTACCAAACAACAATCTTTACAGTGGCTTTTAGCCACTTTTGTAATGTATGAAAATATAGAAAATCCGGTTTCAGGAAATTTTCGAGATTTTTGTAATGCTTATGCAAACTCTTGTGGTGTATGGAGAAAAAGACATATGTATGCAAATTATTTGCAAATTGTAGTTGGATAATTTAATGTAACAGGAATTATAGTTTGTGATAATTTAATGTAAAAAGAAATGTAAATTAAAAAAAAAAAAAAAAGTGGTTAGCAGCACCACCTCTCGGAGTGTGCTGTCTTTCGTAATGCGAGTTCAAGTCCTGGTCACGGTTATTTTTTTTTCTTGTCAATTATTTATTACGTATGTTGCCTTCAATTCACGCTTTATTGTTGAATGATCTTCTCGGAGAAATATTATAGTAAATTTTAAAATTATTTTTACTCGTACCTTCATATTTTTATAATAATAATAATAATAATAATAATAATCCTACAGCTACAGCCCATGAAGGGCCTTGGCTTACCTACCGACTGCCGGTCTCCCTCCCACACTTTCCTTCGTCACCTCTAAGCGTGGAGATCTTCAACCAGTATTGGAATAGTCGGGGGGTCCCCAGCCGTTATAGTAGGTCGTCTCGACCGGATTACGCTCACTCACTCGGAGCTTCCCAATTTCCTCACGATGGTGGGTTGCCACCGGCCCTATACGTAGGCCGAATAAATTCCGACCAGAGCCGGATTCGAACCTACGCCGTCCCACAGCGAACGATCTCAAGACGAGTGAACGCCTTAACCCGCTCGTAGAAGTTTAGAAAGCATGGTTACTATTAACATGATGTTTTTTCGCTCAACAACATGCATAGAGAGGTACAAAGCATGCAGTCAAATGTACAATATTTACATATTATTAATAATAATAGTGTTTATATCAACAAGCAGGTATTATTAATGTCTCGACTTTCGAGATCTTCACGCTTCTTCTACAAGGAAGTGTCTGCGCTTGCGCCTCATAACATCATTTCCCCCACGTGGAATTGACCTTTATTAGAAGAAAACCAAATTTGTAGTGCTGTCTTTCGTTAATTTATTTCGTAAGCATACAAGATGGATACGCAGCCATTGTTCCTATCGTTTCCCAATGCAATAACGTGCTTTAGAACGCGGCGCGCTTGTAGTTCTATATTTAAACGCCAGGCTGTGTGCCAGTCGACGCGGTTTGGAACTATACTAACAGATGGCGCGCAAATCGATTTCCTGTAATTTCCGTGCTTCAGAATTGCCAACACACTGTTTCGGAGAACGAACCATGGTTTAGTTAACTGGCAGTTACTTTCACATTGAAAAACCCGGTGCTGGTTAAGACTGGCTGTTATCTCCAACTGGCAGTTTGTTAACAGAAAGATTAACAGGACATTGAAAAACTGGCCCTAACAGAGCGTTGGAAGTGTTAGATAGGCCTACATTCTGACTTGGGCGCCGCGGGAAAATCTTGAAATACATGGGCGCCGTGAAATGAAAAAGTTTGGGAACCCATGCATTAGGGGTTCCCTAATCAGGTCTCCCCCCAAGGTCGTTGCCTTATACCTTGTACCTTGTAGACGCCTAGTGGTTCGGATTCCACTTTAAACTGTAGTTCCAGTCCCGATTAGCCTTTCTGTTTATAAAGTGGACCAGTGTGGTATTTAAGAAATTTCCAGTGAGGAGGAAATTCTAATTACTCTCTAGGGACAGCATGAGATAATGATTTTAAGCCATATAACATTACCCCCATGGATAAAATTTATCGAGCAGAGGGGGAGGACACAAGTAGCCAGAGGGGGGGAATCCCCCCATACCCCCACAAATACCACCGTGAAGTGGACTTAAACTCAACCAATCAGGCACTTTTTGAAAACCTCAAATAGATCACTTAAATAAACAATTCTTAAGAACAATGTTGACGAAAGAAAGACAACTGCCGCTGATCTTTGTAGAGATTGCCGCCAGGACAAGGAAGTAAATGCGGCTTCTCTTTCAGAGCAGTACTGATGCTTTCCTGTTGTACGTATATGTAGTAACAGCAGGCGGTCTCAGTTCAATACTTAACATTCAACGCTCAACATGACGACATGACATGTGACAACGTAAGAGTTAGAGTTTTCAATAGAACATAGCTTTTGAAGAGGAGTGCTAAAGGGGTTGCGGAAGAACATCATGGGGTGCTCAAGAACCCTCTCGCACCCCCTGGCGCCGCCCCAGATAACAGTAATTCGAAAATATTAATTACATTTATATTGTTAGCAGGATAGTATTAATATTAAGGTAAGAATGAAGAGCTGGTGGTGATATTTCATTCAGCCTTCAATCTTTTGATTGATTGATTTGATTCATTTTACTTCCCCATTTATGGCTAATTGGGAAGGTGAGAACGAGTGGCGATAAAACGAAGTCAATAAAAGGACAGTCGCAAACACTCAAGGAGGACAGCACATAACCACTGGCGTACGCAGAGGGGGCTGAAGTATTGAAAGTATTTTCAATAATATTATTATCTCAATGTGATAAATAATACTTTTTATCACTATTATGATGAAGAAAAATGCATGTAATCATTAAAGAAACTGAACATCCCGAAGGTTTTACCCCCACCCCTCCAAATGGAAAATCCTGAACGTATACTCTTTAAATAAGCTAGTACTAAGTATGCTAGTATAGCTAGTGTGCAAACCCGCCGCGTAGAAATTTTTATTTTATTTTCCACTCTCATATTTTACAGCAATTCCGTGTGTATTTGCTGAATGCCATGGCGAAGAAAGAAACATTGGCTTGTCTCTGCTTCCTCCTTCTCGTCCTGGGGCTGGCTGCAGGCACCGCCATTGGCTACTTCGCCTTGGTTCAGTCCAAAGTTCGCCAGGAAGATTCGTTGAAGGATGAGTCTTTCATGACAAGAGTCTTGGATGAAGTTAAGGCAGAGAATATTCGCAGCAACCTCTGGTAAGTCTTTGTTCTCAGGTACTAAACACACATAAGCGATTTAAAACAAAAATAGGAAAATAGCTGTGGGATATCGGCCTTCAAGAAGAAACAATGTTCGCTTAGCTACTGATTTAGGGCTATGCATTAAGGATTTCTGTACATGCAAGCAAGAAAGTTTAAATTCAAGCATACAAGAGCGAGTAGTACGATTTAATCCATGATGATATTCAAGAATAAGAATCAGGAAACGGATTTATATGTAAATACATATTTATCTATGAAGCTGCAACCAGTCATATTTTGCATTATCTTTCGCATCATGACATATATACTCGAAAAAAAATCAGTTTTATTTTCCATATATGTACATATGTTAGGTTTAGGCTCATATTTTATATATTTTAGTTATTTTAACATATTATTTCCATTTCAGAACATTTCTCAACATATACTACATATTAGCGCAATAACTACATGTCCCCGTGTGACCGAAGGAGTTGGGTGAATTTCTTGCAAATAACTGACAAATTTTAAATATACCCAATTACTTTTTGTGACATTGAGCGCAGTATTAGTCAATATAAATACATCTTACAACAGAAGGGAAATCATGTTCGAACACTTACGCACTTACAACAAAATTTTGTTATTTATTGTTTTCTAAACAGAAAATGAAAACACAGATTCCAGGTGTAAGAAAGTATACAATAGGTCTAGTAGTTCATGGTGCACCAATGTGTGATTTCGTTATTCAACTTTAGTTTATCGTTCAATTACTAGGTCCTAATTGGTTGTATAACAAACTACGACAATACCCATAAACTTGCGAAACCATTTTCATTGTTACCCAATATTTTCGTCAACCTTTTGTAACCTGGTGATAGTCCATGGATGTTGTGAGGCTCAAATTAAGTTTGAATTCCGGTCAGGTATGAATATTTCTGTTATTTCTTTCAATTTTATACAAATATGATCATTGTAAGGTTAGTAAAAGTAATATATTGATAGAAAACAAGCAGCAGTATTACTTTTTTTTACTCTGAACAAGGTTTTGGGTAGATTTAATGTGAAGTTGTTAGAATTAAGGTAAGGTGAAGTTAGGTAGAAATAAGCTACGTATAGTTAAATGATCTGAATACTTATTTATCAATCATTCCAAATCATTTTGTATAAACCTTGTAGATAGGTAGTGCTAGTAACTAGTGATGATCAGTCTTAACAAATAAGTGACCAAGAGTAATAGAAAATAAGTTCCAAAGGTCGTGTTTGAGTTACAGGCACACACTGTCGGCATCTTTGATATATGAAATAATATAGGAATGTTGTATCTAATAGAATTTCAAGCTCTCTAATTTCACTCAAATGCAGTACAAAATTATTGCATAAAGGTATCTAGTTACTGTTAAAGTTTCAACCCTAAAGCTTTATGTTAGAGCTGAGCCAATATCATTGAACCGATAACGATATCGATGCCTATACTCTCACCGATTCTCCGTCAGGAACGACGCCCTCTAGATTTTCGAAGTTGTAACACCGAGCCATACAACTATCCATTCACTGAATGGGAGTTCGATCAGGCGCTTCGAGATTCTAAGAATACAGCTCCTGGAGTGGACAAGATCCACTATGAGATGCTTCGTCATCTTCCCATTGAAGATAAAAAAATTCCTTCTGACGGTTTTCAACAGGCTTTGGTTGGAGGACTCTTTCCTCACCTCCTGGAAAGAAGGTATTATTGTTCCCATCCTGACACCAGGTAAAGAACGCACGACAGCTTCGAGTTACAGGCCTATTGCCTTAACTAGCTGTGTGTGCAAGTTGGTGGAAAGCATGATCAACAAGCTTCTCACCTGGTTTTTGGAGGAAAACTCTTTGATAAGTAACTATCAATCTGGTTTTCGCTCCAACCGTTCCAAACTGGATCATCTGATTCAGCTGGAAACACATATTCAGGATGCATTCCTCAACAAGGAACATTTGGTAGCAGATTTCTTTGACCTTCAAATGGCCTATGACACAATGTGGCGCTTTGGTATCATTAAGCAGCTCCATTCTTGGGGCGTCCGTGGCCATATGGCGTACTTTATTCAGAACTTTTTATCAGATCGTTCTTTCCGCGTACGTGTTGGGAACTCCTTTTCGGATCTTCATGAACAGGAGAACGGTATCCCGCAGGGCAGCGTACTTAGTGTGACTCTGTTTGCCATAGCAGTGAACAGTGTTATGTTCAAACAATCTTTTACCCTGTACATGGTCTCCTCTATGTAGACGACCTCACGAACTTTTGTCGCTCACGGAATCTCGCGTTAGCTTCTCGTCAACTCCAACTAACGATAAACCGTTTGCTTGAGTGGTCATCCCATACAGGTTTCACCTTCTCATCCAAGAAATCCGTGTGTGTCCACTTTTTTCGACAGCGTACATGTAATTTTTATCCTGACCTACACATGGGAAAATCTCCCCTGCGCTTCGTGAATGAGGTCCGCTTCCTGGGCCTAATTTTCGTCAAGAAATTAACATGACTACCTCACCTTCGCCAGTTAAAGTTCTCTTGTCTTCGAGTTCTCAACATTTTATGGGTTTTATCTCATACTTCTTGGGGTGCTGATAGGACGGTACTGCTTCGCCTGTACCGTGCACTTATCAGGTCGAAGCTCGATTACGGATGTGTTGTGTATTCATCTGCCCGCCTATCTAGACTACGCATCTTAGACACCGTCCACCATGCTGGAATTCGTGTGTGCTCTGGTGCCTTCCGTACCAGTCCGGTCGCCAGTTTGTATGTGGAGGCATCTGAGCCGTCGCTGTCTCTGCGAAGACAGCGGCTGGTTGTGAACTTCTTCCTCCGTCTTCACTCGATGCCCTCACATCTTTCTTATCATACCGTCTCAGACGAGAGTAGGCTGGCAAGGTATCGGCTACACCCTAGAGCAACTAGGCCATTTGGTGTTCGTGCAGACGAGATCCTGTCAACACTTGGTATTGACAGTGATCTTCCTGGAGTTTCTCCACTCATTCCGCCTCTCCCGACCTGGGAGTTTCCTGCATCTTCTATCGATTATTCTCTGACTGCCCTTCCAAAAGCAGAAACACCAACGGTTGTATACCAGCAACGGTCTTTAGAACTTCGTGCGAAGCACCCCAATTTTAATGTGTTTTATTCTGATGGTTCCAAGACAGTCGAATCAGTTGGTTGCGCCTTCGTCCTAGACTCTCAAAGTTCCAGTTACTCGCTACATCCTGCCTGTCCCATCTATACGGCAGAGTTGTACGCCATTCTAAAGGCACTGGACTTTGCAGGCGTCCATGGTCTGAAGAAAGTTCTTGTGCGCAGTGATTCGACCAGCGTGTTGCAGACTCTGGATTCGCCGTATTTCAGGCATCCGGTAGCGCAACGCATATTCAGACGGCTTGTGTCCTTATCTGCCAGTGCCGAAGTACATTTCTGTTGGGTCCCTAGCCACGTGGGCATTCAGGAGACGAAGCAGTTGATGCAGCCGTTAAGTCTGCTGATGCACCTTTTGCAAGCTAGCGACCTGCAGAATGTGTTCCGTTGTTCCGTTCTTGACACTTGGCAGGCCGAGTGGGATACGGAAACGGGGAACAAGCTTCACGCTATTAAGCCCACCATAGGTGCTTGGCGTTCCTCGTCCCGTTCCTCTCGGCTAGAAGAAGTTATTCTTACCCGCCTGCGTGTAGGACACAGCCGTCTAACGCATGGTCACTTGTTGCAAGGGCTGAACCTTCCGTTGTGTCGTGTTTGTAATGTTGTTTTAAGAATTCGACATATTATCGTAGAATGTGCCGATCTTGCTTACCTCCGGCAGACTTTTAACTTTTCCGGCTGTTTGTCATCCCTGTTGGGTGATGGCAACAGTATTTTATCAAATGTTTTTAGGTTTTTACGAAGAGCTGGTCTCTTCCACCGTCTGTGAGAAGGCTTTTAGTTTGTTTCTGACTTTTTAATGTGTTGTCTTTGTTTTGTTGCGGTCTTTTTACAACCTTGTACTTTTAATATTTTCCAAGGGGCTTTTCACACCCCTTGTTTTAATCCCTCAAGTCAGAATTTTAGGTAAGGGAATATTTCCCCGAATATATTGAAGGGTGTAAAATGGCCTTAAGTGCCGACGCACCCAATCATTTTAATTCATTCATTCATTCATTCATTCATTCATTCATTCTCACCGATTCCAATCGATACCGATAACGATACTTGAAAATTGTAATAATTAAAAGTTGTTCAAAATGTTGATTAACATTTCTGTGTAAGCATTCCACTCGAATTATATGAATCAATTTACCAAGAGTTTTGCTTAAAATATTGAAGCATTACACCAGAATATTAAATTACAGCAGTGGCGGTCCCTCCATGGAACAGAGGGAACAGGCTGTTCCCTCCTACTTACTGCGCTTTTGGGCTATTTAAATTATTTATATTAACATAATAAGAACACTTTTCTCTCGAAATCAACGTTTCCAAAAGTAACACTGAAGAAAATCTTTCACCGTGGCTGGACGTTTGTTGACGTCATCTACCCCCAACGCATCATGATTCTCACCCCATGCTCTACCATGGTCTCTTAGTATCATGCCATCTACTGTCTGAAGCCGAGTATTTCCGACCACGCGCGAAGGTAAACGATCCCCACGGCACCACGGAAGCTGAACACTCTAGCTGTTCCCTCAGAGAGATATTGCGGATTCGCTTTTCTTCCAGTTTTTGCTATGTGCTGAAGTTTAATCGCATCACAAGTGATACATTTGAGTGTAGAAAGTCTATAACTTCCTAATCTCGTTGAGAACTTGCGTCTGACATTCATAACTAACTGGAAAAATCTTCTACAGTCTAAGCGTCTGCTAAATGCCTTGGCTAAACGCTGGGAAATAAGCTTCCGAGGGAACAGCTCACATCCACCTGTTCCACCAACCCCAAGACCAAAGTTTCAAGGCATGCAGTGGCAGGACAAGAAGCGAATGTTGCGAGTGTTGTATGATCGACCGGCTGAGGACGAACTTTGCAGAAAATACAACAAACCAACACATATTCTAACTGAATTAAAAAGTAAAACGAAATCATACACAGAGCATTTTCAAACGAGTTACTACAACTCTGTAAATTATTAACTGGATATTCTTCCAGTGGCAAATTATATTGTTGTCCTTGTTAATTCCTGAGAAGGGAGTCTGGAACAGGTCGGGTTTTGTCACATTAACAACTTCTACTAACAGGGTGGCTACTCACCGGGAATTTCTTGAATTCCGGGAATTATGCGTGAATTATTGGCTCCGGGAATTGTGCGTGAATTCTGCTTGAATTTTTCTCTGTAGACATGAAAAATTGCAACTTTTTAAAATCCCAATTCCATTGAATTTTAAACATATTTATTAATGACCTGAAACAAGTTTTTCACAGTTTAGGTTTTATTTTTATTGAGGAAGGTAAATAAAGCTGCGTGGAAAATAAAACAGAATTCTCTCAATCCATTTGCTTTGTTAGTGTTCTTTGAAGAACAATCCATCTGATAGACTGAAGATTATTGCAAGATAAAATATCTTGAAGTTGATTAGGTAAATTTAAAATTCTTATAGAATTAACAATTTTTTGTAGATTACTATTTCCCGTAACATTTGTGACTTGTGTTTGTAGATGTATTTATAGTCCCGAGTAGCAGTGGCGTGCCCAGGATTTTTGTAAGGGAGGGGTTACCTATAATTTTTCTCGGTAGTCCGCCCTTATTTTGTCATATTTTCCTACCATTGACGATCCTTTTTTAGGAATATTGGGCCAAAGGGGGGTATAACCCCTACCAACTCCCCCTTGGGCACGCCACTGCCGAGTAGCTATGTGAAATGACAAATGTAAAATCCGCGCCTTAAATTATATATATGTACCGTCCAAGTGAATTAGAATTATTGGATTCATTGGAATCGCACAAACCATATATTGTTAATATAAGTATTTGTTTGTGTGTATGTGTGTGGGTGGTGAGAGACTGTAAAACCTTAGTTTGAAATAGAGAAACATCTGCTTGAATTTTTGTAAAGTTCGCTTTGAAAACCGGGAATTATACTTCAATTTTACTATGGTCCTACAGTAGCCACCCTGACTAATCTAGCGAACGTCATGAAAAACTCAACCATCTGTGTGCCATTATTGGATTGAGAAAGTTTGAATTACAAGAATACTCAACTCTATGAAAAAACGTCAACTTAATCTACGAATAAAGAGATGAAACAGGTCACGACAAAATATTATTTTCTTTCTCTGATGACTCATAAATTTATTATATTATCAAATTTTTCTTTGTTGTGCATCAACAATTTTATTTTTAATGTTTTCTTTATATTATATCACATTTGCTTTAAAATTATTATTGTCATATAATTTTAACGTGCCTCATGTTTGTCACTTCTGACATTTCAATAAGGGTTGAATTTTACTTGATCTATTGTATTATATTAAGACACCCATGCGATGGGGAGCAAGTGCAGGTGACCTGTTCCCCTGCCTGATTTATCACCGCACGCCACTGAATTACAGGCTATGTCATCAAAAAGTTCATTTTTCACACAAAACTGGAGCAAAATAAAAACGAACTTCGAATTTTGCACAATTTTCAGGAAAATTAGACTCCGCGAAAGTGTTCCGAGGCATTTTAGCGGAGCTCGTGAAATACCAAAATGCTGGAAAAGTATCGGTAAATAAATTTCAACCGATACTTCCCGACACCGATACAACTGGTATCTGCCGATACCGATACATCGGTATAGCATGAGCCCTACTTTAAATTATGATCAGGGCTGAGCCGATACCGATACCGGCGGTATCGGCGAGTATCGGTTGATTTTCTATTACCGATACCATCCCATACCAAACATTTTCAGTGGCTAGAAAAGTGGGCAAAGGCAACAGCTCGTCTCAACATTTGTCCTTTTTAAAATTACGTTCACCCTTCCTTGTGACAGATTGGGGGGAGACCAGCACAGGAAGTTCCACAGATTTTCCTACAAACAATGAATGAAACCTCACCATCCTGGAAAGCAGATGTCAAGATCAAAGGCATGGCTAAGCGAAAGCTGAACCCAAACGTGACCATGAAGGCATGTAACTGCTTAGTTAACACTGTAGGATATAAACTATTCATTGCCAATTCTTGCTTGAAGCTCGAATTGGTAAGATAGGTGGATGTTTTTAAACAACCCGTCGCACTAATGCCGGGTCAGGTAGTTGTGGAGTTCTTGGAAAAGGGGGATGACGGTCACTGTGAAATTAGCTTTGTTTTATCTACGTTCAAGTGGGAAGGGGAATCAGCAATTTCTTCTTGTCCTCTTCCCTTCTGTGTCAGTCTTTTGTGTGACTGCCGATATCGACCAATGAGGATTATGTATTTCCGCCGAGATTAGATTGAGAATATACGGCTTTGAATGACAGTTCTAAGGAAGATTTAGTTTTGTTTCAAAAGTCCACTTTATGCATAGATAGGCTAATCGGGACTGGGCCTACATTTTAAAGTGGAACCCGAACCACTATGTGCCTCCACTGAGTATCGAACCCGCGATCTATTGATTACATCGGAGAGGCCCCTCTAAATATTTATGTACACCACTACTTACAATAATGTGCATAAAATAACTAACTAACTCTCTAGCCTTCTTAAACCCGAAGGTTCATGGCTGCAGCAACACAGGCCTTCCATCAGTCCCTATCTTGAGCAAGACCTATATACTCTTTTCCATCTCTACCGATTTCCTTTAGGTCCATCTCAGCGTTGTCCCTCCATCTTCGTCTTGGCCTTCCTATAGGTCTCTTACCATCAGGTTTCCCAAATGAAGTGCACATAAAATATTTATCAGAATCTTTACTTCTTGTCAAATGGACGTACCATCATTATTTTTGATATTCAATAAATATTCAATTTTATTTCTTTGATATTAATTTCCTTGTAATGACAGTTGTTTTTACAAAAAAAAATTAGCGGTCTTAACTACACGTAAACTACGTAGATGATGAATATTTGCTGTTTTATCTCCGAATTTATAGCGTAGCGTCTTTTTTACTATTTATGTAATAACAATATTTTTTTAGTCAAGAAACAAAGAACAAGACAGGTATTAACGTTGTCTTTCCTCCGTCTCTTAGTCTGTGGCTACATACAACAATACTCCATACGCATCGGAGAAATTAAGTACTAATTAATTAATTTACGTATTATTACGAATCGACCTATAATTATATTAACGTATTAAATAGAAACACTTCTTTATTCGAGAATTCCAAATAAGAAAGCGTTTTATAGCCAAGAGGATATAGTTAAATGCGGATCTATATTCTGAAAGCTGTACACGATACAGAGAAAATATATAGCGAAGCTTGTATATACATTGAAATATATATGCTGATTCCAAATTTACGTCGCTTATATTCTTCTTATATATATATATATATATATGAATAATTGAAAGGAAATTTTCTTCTTTTTCTTTTCATAATTTTGGGAAAAGTCTTCTTCTTCTTTTCTTCCTTCTGTTTTGGGAAAAGGCTTCTTCTTCTTCCTTCCTATCTTTGGTTTGGGAAAAGGCTTCTTCTTCTTTTCTTCCTTTTATTTTGGGAAAAGGCTTCTTCTTCCTTCCTATCTTTGATTTGGGAAAAGGCTTTTTCTTCTTTTCTTCCTTCTATTTTGGTAAAAGGCTTCTTCTTCTTTTCTATATTTAAATTAGGGAAAAGGCTTCCTCTTCTTTTCTATCTTTGATTAGGGAAAAGGCTTCCTCTTCTTTTCTATCTTTGATTAGGGAAAAGACTTCCTCTTCTTTTTTCCTTCTATTTTTGGAAAAGGTTTATTCTTCTTTTCTTTCTTCTAATTTATTGCCTTTCCTTTTAAAGCTATTACATATATGCGCTCGTTTTACCCGCTTCTTTGGCTTTATACAAACGATAGAAGCTATACTTATAAAAAGATTAGGGGCGTCTAAACTGACAGTGGCGCCACCTCCTTTGTAACGACCAAAAGGGGGATAGCCCAGGATCGCTAACAGCAAGCGCTGCCTATGGCCCAGTGCGTCTAATAAGGAGCGCAACCCTAAGTGCTTCGGGGCGTCTAATTGAACACAGCGCCACCGAGGGACGGACAAACACAAAAGCTGACGATGTTCTCCTCGTCAAATGTATTAAATCAAATTTTGATCAATAGGATCTAAAAGGAGATACATTTCTGAATTAATTTGCTCACTTATTAACTTTCCTTATTGTTTCATATACGAGCATATTCTTAATTATCTTAATTGGCTATATACAACATTTTATTCACTCCTATAATTTTTATACTCTTCCTTTATATATATTGCATTTACTATAATATATATAGTGGCTCTTCTCCGCTCCTAGTTTCTACAATGAGCTCTGCTCTTCTTTATATGACGCGCTGCCATCTATCGTTGCTCTCGGGAAACAGTTCTTCCTTGCATTTTTCATTGTGTCGTCGGAACTGGCACGTGACACGGCATCGGTATCGGTAGGAATCGGTCATGGTTTCGGTATCGGCAAATGGTGGTATCAACTCAGCTCTAATTATGACAATTATTGTTGGCGGGCGGGGGGGGGGGCAGACTAGACTAGATAAATTACAAAATACGTATTGGGGTTAAAACAATCTTTAATTACCTTTCCCTCCTCGGGTGGATTGTAGCAGGTGGGCGTTCTCGCTCCTGACCCCTTCTTTTGCCCTTACTGTGCGTCTTCTCTCAAAAAATCAAAGGTATCATATGCAATTTATTATTTTCGTATTATGCAATAATAGCCTAGGAAAAGAAAGATAGCTAAATCAGACTCTGCACATAAAAAATTTGGATTACACTACCAATATCCTTCTTAAAGGTCAATCTTTAAACATATTTGCGAGCAAACAACAAAATAGTAAAATTAGAACGTAATGGACATTTTATGTGTGCGCTGCTAAAATTTTCAAATAATTTATTTAACACTTTGGCAATTTTAACGCAATACAGTTTCAACTGAAATTAAATACATAAAATATGAATTTACAATAAATCGACATACTTCCGAGATTCTAGTTGTTAATTTTGGTGAATATTTTCCAGAAGAGCGATGACAATAAGAAATTTTACTATTCTAATTTTCTCCAAGGTTGTATATTATAAATACACGTAACCAAACATGCACAGGGTGTTCCAATATTAACGCAGTTTTAGATTGTGCACCATTTTCCCCCCGCAGGGTTGGCAACGTTCTGCTAGGTCACATTTTGTAGTAAAAACGTTGCGGTTAGTCAATATGGAGAGCTACACGATGGAGAAACAAATGACGATCGTTAAAATCCATTACAAGTACGCAAATTACCTGACCTTTTCGGTAGGAGATGCGCCCCAGATGAATCAAGTGTGAGACCTCGCACCGTGAGATCTTTTTCCCCTGGGGATTCATTAAGTCCAAACTTTATGGTGCGAAAATAATATCGATTCATTAATTGAAAGCAGAAATTCAAAGAGGTATCGACGGCATTGAGCCGCAATTATGCGAAAAAGTTATTCAGAATTTTGACAAAAGAATTCTAGCGTGTCAAATGCGTCGTGGAGGACATTTGTCAGATATCCTCTTTCACATTTAATGGCAATGTTTACCCTTTCAAATAATTTAATGACTTTGCCAACTAATAAATATATGAAATGTTTAATTTTTCTTAAATTAAACCTTTCCTTTGGGACAACCTTTTGTATTTATACTGATAAAAACAATTGCATTTTTCTAGGGAGGTGTCCCGTTTGCCTCACCTGGCTGCACTGAAGAGGGACGTGGAGCTTGCAGAGATGATCAAGGAGCGATGGGAGAGCGAAGGCTTGGACTCGGTGGAAATGGTGGCTTACGATGTGCTGCTCTCCTTCCCAAATCGCACAAACCCAAATAAGGTAAGCACAATATCTAGTTCTACATGTACAACTTTCCGGCTATCGTTGCCTCGTTAAGATATTAATATTTCAATAACATGTTATTAATGAGATGCCATACTTACAGTACTTTATTCAACGTTATTTATTTCTCTTTCACCTAATGTGAGCTATACGTGTCAGGTGCATTTATATACTCGTACTTTATTCGAGAAATCTCAATAAGCTTCAGGATGTTATTAACCAAGGTTTTATAGCAGTTTGTAATAATTTTAATTCTATTCAAATACAAGTTCAGTCGTTATAATACGAGTATTAATTACATAAGCAAAACATCAAACCTCATTCTATTTATCAGTCAATATCAGAAAATACTTCGTGTTGATTATCCAGTCCAGTGTTTTAATATTGTCTCACTATGATATTTTATCTTTCCACTAGAATTTATTTTGAATTCCCATTTTTATTTCCACTATTTTGTTACCAGATTGTCTCAGTCAACGATTTGTGATATTTATGATATGAATTATTCCCTTACTCTGTAAGGAAGAAAGAAGAAAATAATAGAGAAACTTAAAATAGTAAAGAGAGACATACTAAAATAAAAAGCGAGAGAAGAGAATTCAAAGTGAAAAGTGAAAGGTAATATATGTATATATATACATACATACATACATACAGAGACAGACAGAGAGAGAGAGAGAGAGAGAGAGAGAGAGAGAGAGACAGAAAGAGAGAGAGATAGAGAGAGACAGATAGATAGATAGATAGATAGAGAGAGAGAGAGAGAGAGAGAGCGAGAGAGAGAGAGAGAGAGAGAGACAATTGAATGAAGTTGACTACATTGTCGGACTTCAACATGTGTTGATAACATATTCGAAAAAGCTTCCCCCTTTTTCCATATCATGTATGATGATATATTATACGTGTTACCCATCCACATTTATTTTAAACGGTTATTTTCACACTTTACAGACCAACGTATACATAAAAATAAGAAAAATCCTCAATGTGGTGCTAATTATACCACCTGCAATACGACATATCAATGTTCTTTCCAAGCATGTCAGGCAAGAGTATAGCTTGCTTTCATACAAGAAGACGAATACAGTGTTAGAACGATTTGGTATATTCAACGATAGTATCTTTCTTGCAGGTTTACCTGGTGGACGAAAGAGGACGTATTGTGTTCCAAACGAATCACATAGAGGAAGAAGTTAATGCAGGAGACTGGAATCCAACTTTCGTTCATTCCTTTAACGGATATTCTCCGAAAGGTAAGGTGTTTCTTGATAGCTATTCGTGATTAAAATTACCACCTGAGCGCTAGTGTCGCTTCCAATATGGCCGCTCTACGTAGGATAGATCTTTGTTTACATTCAGTAGTAGTACGTAATAGCAGCGTGTTGTTATGTCTGGTACGGAAGAAACGTTTAAATTACGCGTTACATTTAAATATTGCGAATGCGATGTGAATTCCAGGAACTATAACGAAGGTGAAGCTGTTTGAGAGCGAAGCATTTAATTATGATAATAAAAATAACAGGGGAAACTCACACGAAACTAATGTATACGCACGGTTTTTCAAAGCGGTGCTGTTTCATCTGCACTGCACCTTGGTTGTAACTGCCTAACTGGAGCTCTCAGAAATGATTTGAAAATAAAGCATTCACCTGTATTGCAAAGCTTGGGAGAAAATAAATGAAAACATGCTGTTGCAGTTTTTTCCCCAAAGAGGCAGGCTGGTTAAATAACAACACCGGATAATGATAATAATAATAACAATAACAACAATTTCATTGAGGCTATTTTCAGTCTTCACTGAAAATTGACATACTGAATGAAACAGCAACATTAGCATGTCAATTAAGTATTTCTGACTTACCTTTATGATTACGGACATTAATTAATTCTCAAACTATTTTCATCTTTGCACTTAATCGACTTGCACCTGTTCCAAATTACATACATAATACATTGTTTTCGAAAAAAAATGTTATATTCATAAAGAACAATTTAAAACTTACTTTCATGGCAATAAAATCATCTTTCCGAAAGATTGTTTCGGGAAAAAAATGCTTTGGATGGCTTCAACACGGCGAAGCGCAACGAAGTGTCCTACGTGGAATGGTTCCTGAAAATCTCACCAGATGGCATATCGGATAATTTTAATCGCGAATAGCCAGCTGCTACGAAAGTATGCGACTGGCAAATGCGCTGGTGCCACATATGGGAAAAGCAAGGGAGGGAGCCCTGAGAATTTCTGTGTCTCGCTCATGATGTGGCAACGTTCATTATGCAGCGTTGTCTAGTGCAAGCGTCAACATCCCCTCCATAGGGAAACAGATCGTTGTCATTCCTGTCCTTCCCAACAAACATCGACGACATTTTTGTAATTCATATATTACAAAGACAGGCTTCAAGACGAGTACATGCATTGTTGTAATCTCCGAAACAATTATAGTTATCGCAGGCCCAACCGGCGGCTGACCTACATAGTTCTATCTGTCCACCAATCGTCTTAGGAGGTGTGTGGCTTGATGAGCGCCAACAACCTCAGTTGCGAAGTAAAAGCTGTGGGGGTAATATCGCTCTCCCGTTACAACGTTACCAATCCTATGTCTGTTTTTTTGTCAATTATTAATTATTAGCTTATTTGTATAGTGTTTATTTTTCCAAGTCTTTGAGGAGAATTTACTTTAACATTAGAAAAAAAAACTCTCCAGGTTAATTATTTAGAAAACTTGGCATGAAGATCACAATAGGTATAATCTCTTTTAACTATTGTATACATTTGTTGGTATATAGGCTGAGTTGAAAATAAATGTAAAAATGTGTCTCTCGCAAGTCAATGTTTAATTTTTATTTCCTAAAGGTTGTTCTGTCATAAACAGAACACATTTATATTCCTCTTTTAGAAACTTCATAATGCACATACATTATATGTAACATGTTATGTAATTAATATTATTAACATGTAGACAACAATGTATAATTTATATCTATATTATATATATATATATATACACACACATATACATACAGGGTCTCCCCCATGGCGCAGTGGTAGCGTCATTGCCTTATAATCAAGGGGTCCCGGGTTCGATACCCGGTGGAGGCACAAGTGGTTCGGATCCCACTTTAAACTGTAGGTCCAGTCCCGATTAGCCTTACTGTGCATAAAGTGGACTTAAAACACCAACTCAAAAAAAAAAAACAAAAAAAAAACATATATATACATACAGGGCTCGAAAAATGCCGGTCGCCAGGTCGCCATGTACGATAGTTTGAAGATTCTAAGTTCAAATTGCAGTACAGTGTAAGTTAGCAAATGATTTTTTTATCAACGTTGTGAACATTCTATAGAATCAGTAACAATTTCTTACTCTTTGTCCTCCAACCCCCCATTTCCCGCTTGCTATTTTTTTTTTTATACCAGTATGTTACGAATGTGCTTTATAATCCCAATTAGTAGGAATTACAGCAAAGAAGAGCCTGAAGAATGGCGCCGTTCCTACAATGATAATCCCAGTTACACTAGCTTAGTGACGATAACAGTGTTCTTGCAAGACGTGTGAAGTTGGTGTTGCCAAATGCGGACTTTTTCTTTTTACGGAGTATATGATCTGACTACCATTCTGGAGACTCGGGTTCGATCCCCGTTGGGAGAACCGGAATTTTTTGCACATGTTCAAGCGGCTTCGTCGCCCAGCCAGCATCGTATAAAGTGGGTACTTGGAGGAATCTCTGGGGGATAAAAGCGATACTTAAAGTGCAGCACATTGAGAGCTTTGTTAATAAATTTGACCTGAAAAATGGAAAGTGCTTATAAATCCCCAAACTTTCCGAATCGAGATTTTAGATTTTTCGGAATCTGGATTTTCTTTGGCCATCCTTAGTGTGAAGGCAAGATTGCTAGGAAAAATGTTCTGAGTAAGTGTGTCTGTCAGATCGAGAACAAGAATCTTGATTACTCCTATGATTCGTCTGCTCAATACAGACACGTATCTAGTAATATGCTTCGGGTGGGGGTGGGGGGTCCAAACCAAGTGTCTCAGGAATAATAATAATAATAACAATAATGTTTTCATTAAAATAATTATATTAAATCAAATTTATACTAATTAATAATATATTAATATTATACGAATAGATAAAAAGACTGTATAAGAATAGAGATATAACAGGCATATTTATTACTTAGCTTACCTGTAGTTAAGATCGGAATAATTTACATAAATGCAAGTGCCCTGGAAATGAAATTAATGTCAAATAGATGAAGAATTGAATATTTGTCGAATAACAAAAATGATGTTACATGTAGTTGGAGAAAAGTAAGTTTCTGATTAATATTTTATGCATCTTATTTTAAGTAATAATGTACATAAATTATCCTTGTAATGTAATTCAATGCAGTATGATCCCAATATTTATTTATTTATTTATTTCAGAAATTGAACGCAACAGGTATATTACCTATTAATGGCGTTCATTATACAATAATTTTCTGATAACATTATTGAAATATTGCACAGATGAATGTAGCATATAGACAGAAAACATTTAACAAACATATAAATCTTAGGTTCTATCGTAATTTATGTAATTTTAGTATATTCCTTTTCAAAATTGCGGTCGGGCAAAATAAGTCCACACTGTTTTCACTTTTGATGGTATCATTAAATGTTTTACACATATTCCAAATTGGGGATATTGTCAGAGCGTTGGTTCTATTACGACGGAGGCTGAAGAGTTGCCTTCTTGGTCGTAATTTGCTTGAGGGGACGTAGAAGTCGAGCTGTGACAGGGCGAAAGGAGCTTCAATAAGATTATTTAAAATTTTGTGGAGGAAAATGAGCTGATGCATGATGCGTCTGTTGTTGAGAGTTGTTAGGTTAATATATCTGAGAAGGTTCTCACGGGATTCCATTTGAGGGTATATACCATCTAGTTTGTACTTTAAGTGTCTTAAGAATTTACTTTGAATTTGTTCTATTTTGTTTATATCTTGCTGGGTTTGAGGGTGCCACACTATGCTTGCGTATTCAATTTTCACTCTAACGTAAGCATTATAAAGCATCATTAAGCTTCCGACATTTTTGAACTCTTTGCATGTACGCATTATAAATCCCAGAAGTCTGTAAGCCTCGTTTGTTACAAAGTTAACGTGCGCGAGAAATGTAAGTTTAGAATCAAACAGAACTCCTAGATCTTTGATTGTTTCTACCCGTTTTAATTTTTGTTTATTTATGCAATAGTCGTATTTTATTGATGTAGTGTTTCGAGTATATGACATTTGGTAACATTTTTCGCTATTTAAGATTAGTTTGTTGCTTTCGCACCATTCCACAAGACTGTTTATGTTCGCTTGTAACTCGGTACAGTCACTGTAACTGCAAATTCTTTTGTATATTTTTAAATCGTCCGCAAAAAGTAGTTTACTCGATTGATTCAGATGTTCGTGAAGATCATTTATGTACATTAGAAAGAATAAGGGACCAAGGTTAGGGCCTTGGGGAACTCCGGATGTAGCTTCAAATTCATCGGAAGTATTTCCCTGAAACGTTACGTACTGTTTGCGGTTTGTTAAGTAGGATTGACACAATTGTAACATCGGATTCGATAGATTGTATGATTTCAGTTTTTCTATTAAGATTCTATGGTTTACGGTATCAAACGCTTTCGAAAAATCTGTATATATTACATCTACTTGAGCTCCGCCATCCATCGCGGTTGCGATAAAATGAGTTATTTCTGATAGGTTGGTACAGACAGACTTTTTACATAAGAAACCATGTTGATAAGGAGAGATCACTGATCGTATGTGATAAGAAATGTGCTTGTAAAGAATTTGCTCTAAGAGCTTGGCAGGTGCTGCCAGGACTGCCATCGGCCTGTAATTCTCTACATCATTTTGCTTATTTGTTTTTGGTATCGGGGTAATTTTTGCTAATTTCCAAATATCTGGAAATGTTGAGGTGGAAAGTACAAGATTGAACAGCGTGTGCAGGGGGTATTTGAGTATCTCACCGCATCCTTTAAGTATGTAAGGCGGAATTTTATCGGAACCAATAGATTTTTTCGGATTAAGATTTTTAATGGCATCTTCGATTTCTTTAAGACTAATATCTGATAGGTTTAGTTTATCGATTTCACTGTAAGATTAAATATTCAAAGTCTTATTTTTTCCATCATCCTGCCGGTACACCGATTGAAAATATTTAGCAAACGCTGTTGTTACTTCTAGAGTGTCAGAAAGTACTTTACCTTGATATTGAAAAGGTTCTGTTCTTTTTGTTTTTTCATATTTTTGGCAAAGCTGAAGATGAGATTAGGAGTATGAAGTATGTTATACTCTGTGCTTAAAATATAATGCGTATATGGTTTTTGAATCCCTCGTTTAACAATATTCCGAAGTTCTTTAAATTTCTCATGATGATGTTCAGCGTGGGGAGCGTTATTTTTCCATTTTTGCCTATGATATGCTTTTTTCCTGATATTCTTTATAATTTCCCGTAAGAACCAGCTCGGAAATTTCTTCGGTTGAGTTTTTGTTGAAGGTACGCATTTGTTAAATATGTCATACACCATTTTATAGAACTTATCAATAGCGGCATTAATATTAGTGTATTTCTTCAGATCATTCCAATTAACAGCTCTCATAAGATTATACATTTTTAAAAAATCTGCATTCCTAAAGTTATAGTTATATTCTGCTTGAATTGAATTTGTCGTGATAGATTTAAATTTAGTCATGGAAATGTCAATATTTAAAGCTGGGTGATGAATGTCTTCTGGTACGAGAGGATCGGATTCCCTTGTGACTGTTATGCTATTAACGTTACTTAAAATCAAATCTAACGTTCGTTGGTTATCATTTTTTATGTCATTGAAGCTGTTTAGTAGGTGGAGTGACATGAAATGACTCAATTCTACGCAAGCTTCGTTTGAAAATAAGAGATAGTGATCCGCCCCCTTTATCTCAGGGAAATATAATCCTTGCCTTCTAAAAGTTCAAAGGGAATTAATAACCATCGATTATACAACAAATGCTAATATTTTAATTGCTTAATTTTCGTTCTTAATAAGTCTTTCGGGTGGGAAGGGGGTCCGAACCTCCTTTACGTCCTTCCTGTCCTTCAAAGTCGTATGATCCCAATATTGTCTTCCAATAAGTTCAGAGGATATTATACAACAAAGGCTAAACGAGTATATTTTTATTATTTAATTTTCGCACTTAATTAGTCTTTCGGATGGGGAGAAGGGTCCGGACCCCCTAAATACGTCCTGCCTGCTTTGATTAAAGTAAGTTTCTGATTAATATTTCATGCATATTGAGTAGTAGTGTATATAAATCCTCTTTGTAATGTCCTTCAAAGCCGTATGATCCCAATATAATCCATGGCTTCCAATAAGTTCAGAGGAAATTATACAACAAAGGCTAAACGAATATATTTTTCATTATCTAATTTTAGTACTTGATAAGTCTTTCGGGGGCGGGGTCCGGACCCCCTGGACCCCTCTAAATACGTCCTTCGTTCAATACAAAACGAAAAAATTCGTAAATACAAAACAACAGAAAGTACTTCGTGTTTTGTCAAGGAAGAATATTACTTTTTCCGAATTCTATATTTGAACCGCAGGATCCAAAAATTAAAAGGAAAAATACCATCAAGCAAAAACAATGGATCCCGTGCTGCTCTTTTTCCAATCCTTTCCAGCACTAACCATGAGTAAATTTGTGATTTTGCTTACTTATATTTTTTTCTATGCACCATCACGTATTCTGTGTAAGCTGTGTTGCAATGCTCTTCAATATGTGCTTTTCCCTTAAAAACAAGAGCGTTGAATGCTTTACAGTGTTTGAAATAGCAGACACTCGAAGTCTCATCCTGATGACGTCACAGAGACCTTGCCGGGGCTGTAAACATGGGGGCTGAAAAGAAGGCGAGTTATGACCAGACCTTCAAGAGCTAGGAAACTAGCGGTCTACGGACCTTGTATATATATATAAATACATAAATTTGACCCCCAAACACATCAGCCTAGCTACTAGGGTGCTGCAATGAGCGTTTTTGCGCTCGAGCGGCAAATAGTTCGCACGGGTAACGATAGATGGCACACAGAATTGATAGTTCTTCCGCTCGAGCGAAAAACGACCGAACGAGCGAAATACACTCGAACTCCCGAACCCTATTAGTACACGTATTTCCGTAATTTGTCTATGGTACTGAGTCCTCAAATATGGATCGTGAAGTAAAATACCAAGTGAAATTAAAAAAAATCATCATTTCTATGTTAAAATGCAGTTTTGTGTATCTTACCGAGATACGTGAAAATGAAATAGATGATCATGGGCTGAAACTACCGTGACTGATATTTTATGTTTCTACGATTATTTTCACATCGAAATGATGTTTTGATTGAATGTTATAACTGAATTTTATTATTTCGCAGGATATGATTATCCTTTTCGGTAAGTGAACAATGATGTAGAGTGGGATCCATGAGTATTACCGTGCAAATTGTCCATCACCATGTTCGTGCACTTTATTTGACCCAATAACAGCTTCAAGAATGAAAAGAAAACTCAAAACAAGCTGTTGACAACGTCTGCACCAGCATACATAAAAATCCATCGCTTTAAAATACACAGGATGAAAGAGAAAAAAATAATGAAAATAGTCGTGGACAATTTGCACGGTAATACTCATAGATCCCACTGTACACCTACTTCTTGCACTATGATACAATATTTGTAATTGCTTAGCAACTGTCAGCATGTGTATCAGTTTTACGTTTTGGTTTGTAGATATTGTATACCTGATATGAGTCTTGCATAATAATATACGGAATTATTATTTAGAATTGTAATTGCATAGAGTGGTTTCCTTCCATGTTTGGGTTTTAGGTTGACAGTGCTGCTTATTAAGCTCTGAAATATGTAACGTTGCCAATCATTCCATTACGAGTGCGGTACGAACGAGTGTATCGCGCTCGACCGTGGGCGATTCGAACGAGTTTGAGCGAGCGAAAGTGGTCCGATGCAGTACTCTACTAGCTACGTCCTTTTCGATTGGAGTCCAAATCGATGTATGGGCCCTTCTCTGCGAGTGTCCATCCATTCTTTTTGTGGCCGAGAGAAGCAGTAAGGGGTCTTAAAGTAAGAAAAAAATGCAAGTTCAGTAGATAAAATTTTGAATCTGTCATATTGAGACAACAGTAAAGACAATTGAAACCACGGAAATGTGGATTCAATGCTTCTATAGAAACTAAGTGAGGGGAGACGGCGTTCGAAGGTTTACACTTCCCCACTTAATTTGTTTACGAACAAAAGTGATGGTGTTTGAAATGAATTCATAATTATACATTTTACTTTTTGTAATACATTCAACATGTATGTATAGGGGATGGAGAAAAGTGAGATTTTATATGTATCACCTAATTCTTATTTGAAAAATTAGATAATTTTTTACGGAAGAGGATCTTAATTCAAATATTCTGTGTTGACTGTTATGATATTATATAATATGAATATCTTTATTCCAGGAACCGTTGCTGGGCAATTGGTGTATGTGAACTATGCTCGCCAAGAGGATTTTGAATTACTGGAAAGCATGGGAGTAGATGTTAATGGGAAAATCTGTTTGTCTCGTTATGGCGAAATATTCAGAGGTAACAAGGTAATAGATTGCATTTCATCAATTTCAAATATGAATTTGGATATTGCAATCCAAAGTCACCATTACATATCTACGATGTTCTCACTAGTTTATTTTATTTGAAATCTAGTGAACACCATATTCATCAAACAAATATTCATGGAAAAGAGGCTATGTAGTATTGCAAACAGTAACAAAATTAAAATATCTGATATTGACAAAACTGTAGTCTTGCTTTGCACAAACATTTTACTTACATACCATGTCAAGCTCTGATTATCGTCTTAATATAAGAGAGTTTGGTATTCGTTTTTTCTGAAACTGTTTTCCAACAATTCATCATAACGGAGAATATGACATGGTTTTAAGTCATAAATAGTTTTAAAATTTGAATCCTTGCAGGTAGAAAATGACCTGTTAAATTTATTTAAGTGGTTCCATTACGCATGTCTCTCACGTAAGTGCAAGATCGAAGATTGCATTAAATTGTACTTAGGATAGTCAGAACATTTCGAGCTTTCGAACCGCACACATACACACACATACTATATTATTCGAAGTTTCAGAATGAGGCTTTAAATATTTACACATGTTCATATGGTTGTGTATATCTTGCAATTAAAATTTTTCCAGGTTCAAAATGCACATGAGAAAGGTGCCAGAGGAATCATCTTCTACACAGATCCCGGGGATGTAGCCGTGGAAGGAGTGAGGGCGGAAGACCTCTACCCTCATACAGTGTGGTTGCCTGGTAGTGGCATGCAACGGGGATCGGTAGCACTTGGTATGGGCGATCCTCTCACCCCATACTGGCCTTCAATAGGTAGGCGAACTTTTGTATGTGAAGTTTCCTGCTAGGTTTCAGGGCATGCACTGGCAGGCTTTCTCAGTTTCTACACATGTAAAACTATTCTTAACTTTTTTTTCATTTTCTGACTTCTTTAATAGTTTTAATATCAAAGGGAGTATATGGGTTTTCGGAGTGAAAGACTGTACATGTGACCTTTTAAATATAACATCAAAAGGCAGTGTTAGCTACAGTAATTATTCACAATAGTTCTATCTCTTTTGTGAGAGACTTGTTTATATTATGAGAAAATCTTATTACAATCTCGAATTTTGTGCGAGTGGTTCAGGGTTTGATCCTCAAGGAAAGGTAAAAAAAAAATCGGCACTGAGGACTATTGCGGAGTTACTTCAAAACAATAGTAGTGAATTCCAGTCTTGGAAGCCAGAAAACAGCGGCGATGGGGCTGGATGCGTTGACCAGGCATCTCCTCATGAAAAGCTGCTTGGCAGACCTTCACCCTCAAAGGCCCATTGAGTTTAAATTAGCTTCAATTATCTTATTAAATCTATACTTTGATTTACGTTTTACATTGCATTACATTACAGAAGGTGCTTATAGGATAGATATAAAGGATGCAGTTCTACCTAAAATTCCATCCCAGCCGATTGGATACAAAGATGCAGAACGCTTGTTAAGGTAAGTGGTGTTTCAGCACTGTTAAAATTTCTTCAACGAATTTCATGTTATTACACAAAGAGCAATAAATATGAAAGAAGAAATAAGATTTTTGGTACTACTTATTAATGCATACTTTGTCTTCCTGGAATAGAAAATGCACACATTAAAGCATCAAACATAAATCAATCCTCTTGCAAAATTTTCCACTTGGGAGGAAAAAAGAATAATAAAAAAATACTGATTGCGATCAGTCTCCAATAATTCAGTGATTTCTCCACATACTCCACACCCCAAAATTTCCTCAACACACCCTCCCCTTGTCGTGAATTTTTTTAGAAGGGTTCAATTTATAGCCATTTTGGATAATTTAACCCTTACACCCTCCAGACGAAAAAATTCTCTATGAACTCCTGCAATAACTAATTCCATTGAAATTATTAATATTGTAAGTGAGTATATGCGTATTGGTGGCCATAGACTACATATGTAACATTTTAAAATTTAATAGCAACAGGTAGTGTTAGTTACCGTCATTTTTCACAATAGACTCTTTTGTGAAGACTTGTTTAATTAAAATTCTGGATAAACTCCTATTATAATTTATTCCATTGAAATTGTTTATATTGAATGAGTTTAATCGAATCATTGAATTGTCTTTACTTGTAGACTTCTTGGTGGACCTGAAGCTCCAAAGGATTGGAGAGGTGGCTTCTCAAACATTACTTATACTCTAGGCCCTGGGTTTGATTCCAAACATCGTAGATATTCTATTCGTCTTACAGTTAACAACGAGCTACGGAGGATGACAAGTTACAATGTCATTGGGAGGATACATGGTGCGATTGAACCAGGTAGATTTCTCTTATAGCAATTGTTACTTTTGTCAATATTTTTTCCCCACTAGTTCATAAGGTGGATATTTACCAATGATAGCCATTAATTAAATATAAGGCTTCAGTAGTAAATGCCTAACCAACAGCATGAAAATATCTCAGTTAACTTTGATGTAATGTTTATTTCCAAATAAAGATGATCAAGTTATGTAATCATAATCACACTCACATTTCCATAACGTTATATTTAGAGAGGATGAGACAGATATTGTACCAGTACACAAGTTGTTTAATCTGGCCTATCTTGTACATTACTGAAAATAGAGTAAAAAATGAAAGTTAAGCTGGAAGACATGGAGTAAGTGGAGAACAAATTTAAATTATTGAGCTCAGAATAAATAGCTCCATTCCTTATACGTTTAATCACAGCAAAATAACATTTAATTAATGACTCTCATTGACAGATATCAACCTACAACATTACTTTAGAATTTTATTAACTTCATCTACGCCATGGGGGAGGCACTGATGTTTGTAATCCGAATGGAAACATATGTGGAAATGACACCACCTCGATACGTGACTTGACGTACCTTATGCTGTGAATCTAAGGAACTGGTAGTCGGCTGGGAGTCGTGGCGTGCTCCTGTAATCCAGCTTCCTGGAGGCCGGGATCATCGGATGGTTTGAGGTCGGGAGTCTTTCAGTGTAGTGCCCCATGTTGACTGGGCGTCCGCACTAAGCTCGGCATCAATATGGTTTCCTGAGGGGAGCCTCGGGTGACCAGGTTGGCTGAGGAAGGGCGTACTGGGCCAGGCGGGAGACCGAGCAGCCAAAAGACCTCGTGTCGAGCAGTAGTGGGACAGCGCCTGGGAGTGGGAGCCTGGCTGTAGCCTTACCAATACAATCGGACGTGATTCCATTTTGATGTTCATTATACATAATACCTTTTGCATATATACGAGCAAAAATTAATTATGATTCTCATTTATGAAAATAACATCACTTTAAAATTTTATTAATTTCATTTCCGTGATGGACTCTCGTATGGCAAGAATCGCACAGTTGGGACACAAGAACAATGACCAGACTCTCCTTGAAATTCAAAACTGTCATTAAACAGTCATGTATCACAAAGTAAACTGATTGATGTTCTTTTTTTTAATATTAATAGTTTTTCCAAAACCAATACTTCAACAAGTATCAACAAACTTGATCCATCGATCTGCCTGGTGGAGAATTTAGCACACAGTGCTACGACGCCAGGCTTCGCGGGTTCGAATCTTGGCCTGGGACTTTCCCTTCATCAGTTTATTCAATACTTGGCCTCATAGTCGTGAATGTCTAAAACAGAAAGATATTCAACGCTCAAAGTCAAATAGAATTACAATCGTTTCCTTGTTTTTAGACTTCGTTTGTATTTTGAACATGTAGTTCTTACTCTTTCATTACAGTCGATAGAAACATAATGGAGCCGCTAGGAATCACAGGTCTTGAGCTAAATAGGTCCACGATGTCTCAGCGAATATTGCTACATGGACAAGTGAAAATGCGAACCACCTTGGAATATTATGAATAGCTCGCGATAGGCTTTGGATTCCGACTGCGGGACGGCATGGGTTCGAGTTCGCCTGGGTTCAGTCTCTGGGTTTTCGGCCTGTGTATAGGACTGGTGGCAAACCCACTATCTTGAGAAAATTTGGGAGCTACCAGTGAGTAGCGTAACCCAGTCTCGGATATCTCCTATAACGAGTGAGCGTTCGACGTACTGACCCACGTCACCCTATTACCGGTTGAAGATATCGATACCTCTAGCTAGGATTGTGGGAGGGAGATTGGCAGTCGGGAGATAGGCCCAGGCTAGATTATTTTTTAGATGTATGGTTAATACAATGTTTTAATTTCATTTGATTTTTTTTACTTCGCATCTCTGACCACTTTAGGCTAAACGCATAAATGATGATGAGTTACGATATGGACACTCAGAAAGAACACTCCGGGATTCGAATCCGGAAAATTGTGTCCTATATAGATATATTCAGTTCTTTTTCCTCTAAACTCAATAAGCATTAAAATTACATATTAAGTAAGGCAATTACTTTAAGTTGGATACAAATACTTCCAAAATTAAATAAAATTAAAAATAATACTGAAATATTTTATATTATTTAATAAATAGATTCTACTTATTAACCATAAAAATAATAAACCCAAATGTAATTTTCTTAACCCACTCCGTCGTCGCCTTGTAATCAAGGGGTCCCGGGTTCGATACCCGGTGGAGGTACAAGTGGTTCGGATCCCACTTTAAACTGTAGGTCCAGTCCCGATTAGCCTTACTGTGCATAAAGTGGACTTAAAACACCAAATCAACCAACCAATCTTAACCCACTACTATAATTAACGTACAAACAAGATGTCTGAAAAAGGATTACCATTATAGGGTAAAGTATACATGAAACCTAACATGTTCTCATTATCATGTGGTGTAGTAGCACGTTGTGCTTACCACTCCGCCACGGAGGCCGGCAATATAATGATTATCAGCTAAGAGGTATTAATACTTTCTTTGAAATATAATGTTATAAAGTTACAAACTATGAATAAGATAAATTACATCAATGAATTTATATCTGGCACAGAGTCCAGAGTGCAGATCTACGTGGCGAAGTGTTTATCAGAGTAGGCTACGTAGCCTTGGGTCCCGGGTTGGAGTTCTGGCCAAGGCATGTGTGTTCTATGTTAGTGTCCCTTCATCAAATTCATCTAATTAATGATATCATCACTCACCCTCATCTTCGCGATTAGCCTAAACTGGCAGAAAATCATAGTAAAATAAACCAAATCAATCAATCAGTCAATCAGAGCCCAGAGTGAATGTCCCTCATACCACATTAGCCATAGTATTTAAGAAAGAAAGAAAAACTAGTTTGAGAAATCTAAATAACTAGTATCATGAAACGGAGGTGCTAAACTTGTCTTCTAGGTTGTAGGGATGGGCCTACAGTTTAAACAAGGATGCCAATTACTACATGCCTGCACCACATTTCGAACCCAGTAACCTAGATTGCAAAGTGACGACGTTACTTCTACCCCATGGGGGAGGAACTGATGTTGGTAATCTGAATGGAAACATATGTGGAAATGACACCACCTCGATACGTGACTTGACGTAACGTATGCTGTGAATCTAAGGAACTGGTTGTCGGCTGGGAGTCGTGGCGTGCTCCTGTAATCCAGCTTCCTGGAGGCCGGGATCATCGGATGGTTTGAGATCGGGAGTCTTGCAGTGTAGTGCCCCATGTTGACTGGGCGTCCGCACTAAGCTCGGCATCAATATGGTTTCCTGAGGGGGAGCCTCGGGTGACCAGGTTGGCTGAGGAAGGGCGTACTGGGCCAGGCGGGAGACCGAGCAGCCAAAAGCTCTCGTGTCGAGCAGTAGTGAGACAGCGCCTGGGAGTGGGAGCCTGGCTGTAGCCTTATCAATACAATCGGACGTGATTCCATTTTGATGTTCATTATACATAATACCTTTTGCATATATACGAGCAAAAATTAATTATGATTCTTATTTATGAAAATAACATCACATTAAAATTTTATTAATTTCATCTCCGTGATGGACTCTCGTATGGCAAAAATCGCACAGTTGGGACACAAGAACAATGACCAGACTCTCCTTGAAATCCAAAACTGTCATTAAACAGTCATGTATCACAAAGTAAACTGATTGATGTTTTTTGTTAATATTAATAGTTTTTCCAACACCAATACTTCAAAAAGTATCAACAAACTTGATCTATCGATCTGCCTGGTGGAGAATTTAGCACACAGTGCTACGACGCCAGGCTTCGCGGGTTCGAATCTTGGCCTGGGACTTTCCCTTCATCAGTTTATTCAATACTTGGCCTCATAGTCGTGAATGTCTAAAACAGAAAGATATTCAACGCTCAAAGTCAAATAGAATTACAATCGTTTCCTTGTTTTTAGACTTCGTTTGTATTTTGAACATGTAGTTCTTACTCTTTCATTACAGTCGATAGAAACATAATGGAGCCACTAGGAATCACAGGTCTTGAGCTAAATAGGTCCACGATGTCTCAGCGAATATTGCTACATGGACAAGTGAAAATGCGAACCACCTTGGAATATTATGAATAGCTCGCGATAGGCTTTGGATTCCGACTGCGGGACGGCATGGGTTCGAGTTCGCCTGGGTTCAGTCTCTGGGTTTTCGGCCTGTGTATAGGACTGGTGGCAAACCCACTATCTTGAGAAAATTTGGGATCTACCAGTGAGTAGCGTAACCCAGTCTCGGATATCTCCTATAACGAGTGAGCGTTCGACGTACTGACCCACGTCACCCTATTACCGGTTGAAGATATCGATACCTCTAGCTAGGATTGTGGGAGGGAGATTGGCAGTCGGGAGATAGTCCCAGGCTTAGATTATTTTTTAGATGTATGGTTAATACAATGTTTTAATTTCATTTGATTTTTTTTACTTCGCGGCTCTGACCACTTTAGACTAAACGCATAAATGATGATGAGTTACGATATGGACACTCAGAAAGAACACTCCGGGATTCGAATCCGGAAAATTGTGTCCTATATAGATATATTCAGTTCTTTTTCCTCTAAACTCAATAAGCATTAAAATTACATATTAAGTAAGGCATTACTTTAAGTTGGATACAAATACTTCCAAAATTAAATAAAATTAAAAATAATACTGAAATATTTTATATTATTTAATAAATAGATTCTACTTATTAACCATAAAAATAATAAACCCAAATGTAATTTTCTTAACCCACTCCGTCGTCGCCTCGTAATCAAGGGGTCCCGGGTTCGATACCCGGTGGAGGTACAAGTTGTTCGGATCCCACTTTAAACTGTAGGTCCAGTCCCGATTAGCCTTACTGTGCATAAAGTGGACTTAAAACACCAAATCAACCAACCAATCTTAACCCACTACTATAATTAACGTACAAAGAAGATGCCTGAAAAAGGATTACCATTATAGGGTAAAGTATACATGAAACCTAACATGTTCTCATTATCATGTGGTGTAGTAGCACGTTGTGCTTACCACTCCGCCATGGAGGCCGGCAATATAATGATTATCAGCTAAGAGGTATTAATACTTTCTTTGAAATATAATGTTATAAAGTTACAAACTATGAATAAGATAAATTACATCAATGAATTTATATCTGGCACAGAGTCCAGAGTGCAGATCTACGTGGCGAATTGTTTATCAGAGTAGGCTACGTAGCCTTGGGTCCCGGGTTGGAGTTCTGGCCAAGGCATGTGTGTTCTATGTTAGTGTCCCTTCATCAAATTCATCTAATTAATGATATCATCACTCACCCTCATCTTCGCGATTAGCCTAAACTGGCAGAAAATCATAGTAAAATAAACCAAATCAATCAATCAGTCAATCAGAGCCCAGAGTGAATGTCCCTCATACCACATTAGCCATAGTATTTAAGAAAGAAAGAAAAACTAGTTTGAGAAATCTAAATAACTAGTATCATGAAACGAAGGTGCTAAACTTGTCTTCTAGGTTGTAGGGATGGGCCTACAGTTTAAACAAGGATGCCAATCACTACATGCCTGCACCACATTTCGAACCCAGTAATCTAGATTGCAAAGTGACGACGTTACTTCTACCCCATGGGGGAGGCACTGATGTTTGTAATCCGAATGGAAACATATGTGGAAATGACACCACCTCGATACGTGACTTGACGTAACGTATGCTGTGAATCTAAGGAACTGGTTGTCGGCTGGGAGTCGTGGCGTGCTCCTGTAATCCAGCTTCCTGGAGGCCGGGATCATCGGATGGTTTGAGGTCGGGAATCTTGCAGTGTAGTGCCCCATGTTGACTGGGCGTCCGCACTAAGCTCGGCATCAATATGGTTTCCTGAGGGGAGCCTCGGGTGACCAGGTTGGCTGAGGAAGGGCGTACTGGGCCAGGCGGGAGACCGAGCAGCCAAAAGACCTCGTGTCGAGCAGTAGTGGGACAGCGCCTGGAAGTGGGAGCCTGGCTGTAGCCTTACCAACACAATCGGACGTGATTCCATTTTGATGTTCATTATACATAATACCTTTTGCATATATACGAGCAAAAATTAATTATGATTCTCATTTATGAAAATAACATTAATTTAAAATTTTATTAATTTCATTTCCGTGATGGACTCTCGTATGGCAAGAATCGCACAGTTGGGACACAAGAACAATGACCAGACTCTCCTTGAAATTCAAAACTGTCATTAAACAGTCATGTATCACAAAGTAAACTCATTGATGTTTTTTTGTTAATATTAATAGTTTTTCCAACACCAATACTTCAAAAAGTATCAACAAACTTGATCTATCGATCTGCCTGGTGGAGAATTTAGCACACAGTGCTACGACGCCAGGCTTCGTGGGTTCGAATCTTGGCCTGGGACTTTCCCTTCATCAGTTTATTCAATACTTGGCCTCATAGTCGTGAATGTCTAAAACAGAAAGATATTCAACGCTCAAAGTCAAATAGAATTACAATCGTTTCCTTGTTTTTAGACTTCGTTTGTATTTTGAACATGTAGTTCTTACTCTTTCATTACAGTCGATAGAAACATAATGGAGCCGCTAGGAATCACAGGTCTTGAGCTAAATAGGTCCACGATGTCTCAGCGAATATTGCTACATGGACAAGTGAAAATGCACACCACCTTGGAATATTATGAATAGCTCGCGATAGGCTTTGGATTCCGACTGCGGGACGGCATGCGTTCGAGTTCGCCTGGGTTCAGTCTCTGGGTTTTCGGCCTGTGTATAGGACTGGTGGCAAACCCACTATCTTGAGAAAATTTGGGATCTACCAGTGAGTAGCGTAACCCAGTCTCGGATATCTCCTATAACGAGTGAGCGTTCGACATACTGACCCACGTCACCCTATTACCGGTTGAAGATATCGATACCTCTAGCTAGGATTGTGGGAGGGAGATTGGCAGTCGGGAGATAGGCCCAGGCTAGATTATTTTTTAGATGTATGGTTAATACAATGTTTTAATTTCATTTGATTTTTTTACTTCGCATCTCTGACCACTTTAGGCTAAACGCATAAATGATGATGAGTTACGATATGGACACTCAGAAAGAACACTCCGGGATTCGAATCCGGAAAATTGTGTCCTATATAGATATATTCAGTTCTTTTTCCTCTAAACTCAATAAGCATTAAAATTACATATTAAGTAAGGCAATTACTTTAAGTTGGATACAAATACTTCCAAAATTAAATAAAATTAAAAATAATACTGAAATATTTTATATTATTTAATAAATAGATTCTACTTATTAACCATAAAAATAATAAACCCAAATGTAATTTTCTTAACCCACTCCGTCGTCGCCTTGTAATCAAGGGGTCCCGGGTTCGATACCCGGTGGAGGTACAAGTGGTTCGGATCCCACTTTAAACTGTAGGTCCAGTCCCGATTAGCCTTACTGTGCATAAAGTGGACTTAAAATACCAAATCAATCAACCAATTTTAACCCACTACTATAATTAACGTACAAACAAGATGTCTGAAAAAGGATTACCATTATAGGGTAAAGTATACATGAAACCTAACATGTTCTCATTATCATGTGGTGTAGTAGCACGTTGTGCTTACCACTCCGCCACGGAGGCCGGCAATATAATGATTATCAGCTAAGAGGTATTAATACTTTCTTTGAAATATAATGTTATAAACTTACAAACTATGAATAAGATAAATTACATCAATGAATTTATATCTGGCACAGAGTCCAGAGTGCAGATCTACGTGGCGAAGTGTTTATCAGAGTAGGCTACGTAGCCTTGGGTCCCGTTTTGGAGTTCTGGCCAAGGCATGTGTGTTCTATGTTAGTGTCCCTTCATCAAATTCATATAATTAATGATATCATCACTCACCCTCATCTTCGCGATTAGCCTAAACTGGCAGAAAATCATAGTAAAATAAACCAAATCAATCAATCAGTCAATCAGAGCCCAGAGTGAATGTCCCTCATACCACATTAGCCATAGTATTTAAGAAAGAAAGAAAAACTAGTTTGAGAAATCTAAATAACTAGTATCATGAAACGGAGGTGCTAAACTTGTCTTCTAGGTTGTAGGGATGGGCCTATAGTTTAAACAAGGATGCCAATCACTACATGCCTGCACCACATTTCGAACCCAGTAACCTAGATTGCAAAGTGACGACGTTACTTCTACCCCATGGGGGAGGCACTGATGTTTGTAATCTGAATGGAAACATATGTGGAAATGACACCACCTGGATACGTGACTTGACGTAACGTATGCTGTGAATCTAAGGAACTGGTTGTCGGCTGGGAGTCGTGGCGTGCTCCTGTAATCCAGCTTCCTGGAGGCCGGGATCATCGGATGGTTTGAGATCGGGAGCCTTGCAGTGTGGTGCCCCATGTTGACTGGGCGTCCGCACTAAGCTCGGCATCAATATGGTTTCCTGAGGGGGAGCCTCGGGTGACCAGGTTGGCTGAGGAAGGGCGTACTGGGCCAGGCGGGAGACCGAGCAGCCAAAAGCTCTCGTGTCGAGCAGTAGTGAGACAGCGCCTGGGAGTGGGAGCCTGGCTGTAGCCTTATCAATACAATCGGACGTGATTCCATTTTGATGTTCATTATACATAATACCTTTTGCATATATACGAGCAAAAATTAATTATGATTCTCATTTATGAAAATAACATCACTTTAAAATTTTATTAATTTCATTTCCGTGATGGACTCTCGTATGGCAAGAATCGCACAGTTGGGACACAAGAACAATGACCAGACTCTCCTTGAAATTCAAAACTGTCATTAAACAGTCATGTATCACAAAGTAAACTGATTGATGTTCTTTTTTTTAATATTAATAGTTTTTCCAAAACCAATACTTCAACAAGTATCAACAAACTTGATCCATCGATCTCCCTGGTGGAGAATTTAGCACACAGTGCTACGACGCCAGGCTTCGCGGGTTCGAATCTTGGCCTGGGACTTTCCCTTCATCAGTTTATTCAATACTTGGCCTCATAGTCGTGAATGTCTAAAACAGAAAGATATTCAACGCTCAAAGTCAAATAGAATTACAATCGTTTCCTTGTTTTTAGACTTCGTTTGTATTTTGAACATGTAGTTCTTACTCTTTCATTACAGTCGATAGAAACATAATGGAGCCACTAGGAATCACAGGTCTTGAGCTAAATAGGTCCACGATGTCTCAGCGAATATTGCTACATGGACAAGTGAAAATGCGAACCACCTTGGAATATTATGAATAGCTCGCGATAGGCTTTGGATTCCGACTGCGGGACGGCATGGGTTCGAGTTCGCCTGGGTTCAGTCTCTGGGTTTTCGGCCTGTGTATAGGACTGGTGGCAAACCCACTATCTTGAGAAAATTTGGGATCTACCAGTGAGTTGCGTAACCCAGTCTCGGATATCTCCTATAACGAGTGAGCGTACGACGTACTGACCCACGTCACCCTATTACCGGTTGAAGATATCGATACCTCTAGCTAGGATTGTGGGAGGGAGATTGGCAGTCGGGAGATAGGCCCAGGCTTAGATTATTTTTTAGATGTATGGTTAATAGAATGTTTTAATTTCATTTGATTTTTTTTACTTCGCGTCTCTGACCACTTTAGACTAAACGCATAAATGATGATGAGTTACGATATGGACACTCAGAAAGAACACTCCGGGATTCGAATCCGGAAAATTGTGTCCTATATAGATATATTCAGTTCTTTTTCCTCTAAACTCAATAAGCATTAAAATTACATATTAAGTAAGGCAATTACTTTAAGTTGGATACAAATACTTCCAAAATTAAATAAAATTAAAAATAATACTGAAATATTTTATATTATTTAATAAATAGATTCTACTTATTAACCATAAAAATAATAAACCCAAATGTAATTTTCTTAACCCTCTCCGTCGTCGCCTTGTAATCAAGGGGTCCCGGGTTCGATACCCGGTGGAGGTACAAGTGGTTCGGATCCCACTTTAAACTGTAGGTCCAGTCCCGATTAGCCTTACTGTGCATAAAGTGGACTTAAAACACCAAATCAACCAACCAATCTTAACCCACTACCATAATTAACGTACAAACAAGATGTCTGAAAAAGGATTACCATTATAGGGTAAAGTATACATGAAACCTAACATGTTCTCATTATCATGTGGTGTAGTAGCACGTTGTGCTTACCACTCCGCCACGGAGGCCGGCAATATAATGATTATCAGCTAAGAGGTATTAATACTTTCTTTGAAATATAATGTTATAAACTTACAAACTATGAATAAGATAAATTACATCAATGAATTTATATCTGGCACAGAGTCCAGAGTGCAGATCTACGTGGCGAAGTGTTTATCAGAGTAGGCTACGTAGCCTTGGGTCCCGTTTTGGAGTTCTGGCCAAGGCATGTGTGTTCTATGTTAGTGTCCCTTCATCAAATTCATCTAATTAATGATATCATCACTCACCCTCATCTTCGCGATTAGCCTAAACTGGCAGAAAATCATAGTAAAATAAACCAAATCAATCAATCAGTCAATCAGACCCCAGAGTGAATGTCCCTCATACCACATTAGCCATAGTATTTAAGAAAGAAAGAAAAACTAGTTTGAGAAATCTAAATAACTAGTATCATGAAACGGAGGTGCTAAACTTGTCTTCTAGGTTGTAGGGATGGGCCTACAGTTTAAACAAGGATGCCAATCACTACATGCCTGCACCACATTTCGAACCCAGTAACCTAGATTGCAAAGTGACGACGTTACTTCTACCCCATGGGGGAGGCACTGATGTTTGTAATCTGAATGGAAACATATGTGGAAATGACACCACCTCGATACGTGACTTGACGTAACGTATGCTGTGAATCTAAGGAACTGGTTGTCGGCTGGGAGTCGTGGCGTGCTCCTGTAATCCAGCTTCCTGGAGGCCGGGGTCATCGGATGGTTTGAGGTCGGGAGTCTTGCAGTGTAGTGCCCCATGTTGACTGGGCGTCCTCACTAAGCTCGGCATCAATATGGTTTCCTGAGGGGAGCCTCTGGTGACCAGGTTGGCTGAGGAAGGGCGTACTGGGCCAGGCGGGAGACCGAGCAGCCAAAAGCCCTCGTGTCGAGCAGTAGTGGGACAGCGCCTGGGAGTGGGAGCCTGGCTGTAGCCTTACCAATACAATCGGACGTGATTCCATTTTGATGTTCATTATACATAATACCTTTTGCATATATACGAGCAAAAATTAATTATGATTCTTATTTATGAAAATAACATCACATTAAAATTTTATTAATTTCATCTCCGTGATGGACTCTCGTTTGGCAAAAATCGCACAGTTGGGACACAAGAACAATGACCAGACTCTCCTTGAAATCCAAAACTGTCATTAGACAGTCATGTATCACAAAGTAAACTGATTGATGTTTTTTTGTTAATATTAATAGTTTTTCCAACACCAATACTTCAAAAAGTATCAACAAACTTGATCTATCGATCTGCCTGGTGGAGAATTTAGCACACAGTGCTACGACGCCAGGCTTCGCGGGTTCGAATCTTGGCCTGGGACTTTCCCTTCATCAGTTTATGCAATACTTGGCCTCATAGTCGTCAATGTCTAAAACAGAAAGATATTCAACGCTCAAAGTCAAATAGAATTACAATCGTTTCCTTGTTTTTAGACTTCGTTTGTATTTTGAACATGTAGTTCTTACTCTTTCATTACAGTCGTTAGAAACATAGTGGAGCCGCTAGGAATCACAGGTCTTGAGCTAAATAGATCCACGATGTCTCAGCGAATATTGCTACATGGACAAGTGAAAATGCGAACCACCTTGGAATATTATGAATAGCTCGCGATAGGCTTTGGATTCCGACTGCGGGACGGCATGGGTTCGAGTTCGCCTGGGTTCAGTCTCTGGGTTTTCGGCCTGTGTATAGGACTGGTGGCAAACCCACTATCTTGAGAAAATTTGGGATCTACCAGTGAGTAGCGTAACCCAGTCTCGGATATCTCCTATAACGAGTGAGCGTTCGACGTACTGACCCACGTCACCCTATTACCGGTTGAAGATATCGATACCTCTAGCTAGGATTGTGGGAGGGAGATTGGCAGTCGGGAGATAGGCCCAGGCTTAGATTATTTTTTAGATGTATGGTTAATAGAATGTTTTAATTTCATTTGATTTTTTTTACTTCTCGTCTCTGACCACTTTAGACTAAACGCATAAATGATGATGAGTTACGATATGGACACTCAGAAAGAACACTCCGGGATTCGAATCCGGAAAATTTTGTCCTATATAGATATATTCAGTTCTTTTTCCTCTAAACTCAATAAGCATTAAAATTACATATTAAGTAAGGCAATTACTTTAAGTTGGATACAAATACTTCCAAAATTAAATAAAATTAAAAATAATACTGAAATATTTTATATTATTTAATAAATAGATTCTACTTATTAACCATAAAAATAATAAACCCAAATGTAATTTTCTTAACCCACTCCGTCGTCGCCTTGTAATCAAGGGGTCCCGGGTTCGATACCCGGTGGAGGTACAAGTGGTTCGGATCCCACTTTAAACTGTAGGTCCAGTCCCGATTAGCCTTACTGTGCATAAAGTGGACTTAAAACACCAAATCAACCAACCAATCTTAACCCACTACTATAATTAACGTACAAACAAGATGTCTGAAAAAGGATTACCATTATAGGGTAAAGTATACATGAAACCTAACATGTTCTCATTATCATGTGGTGTAGTAGCACGTTGTGCTTACCACTCCGCCACGGAGGCCGGCAATATAATGATTATCAGCTAAGAGGTATTAATACTTTCTTTGAAATATAATGTTATAAACTTACAAACTATGAATAAGATAAATTACATCAATGAATTTATATCTGGCACAGAGTCCAGAGTGCAGATCTACGTGGCGAAGTGTTTATCAGAGTAGGCTACGTAGCCTTGGGTCCCGGGTTGGAGTTCTGGCCAAGGCATGTGTGTTCTATGTTAGTGTCCCTTCATCAAATTCATCTAATTAATGATATCATCACTCACACTCATCTTTGCGATTAGCCTAAACCGGCAGAAAATGATAGTATAATAAACCAAATCAATCAATCAGTCAATCAGAGCCCAGAGTGAATGTCCCTCTTACCACATTAGCCATAGTATTTAAGAAAGAAAGAAAAACTAGTTTGAGAAATCTAAATAACTAGTATCATGAAACGGAGGTGCTAAACTTGTCTTCTAGGTTGTAGGGATGGGCCTACAGTTTAAACAAGGATGCCAATCACTACATGCCTGCACCACATTTCGAACCCAGTAATCTAGATTGCAAAGTGACGACGTTACTTCTACCCCATGGGGGAGGCACTGATGTTTGTAATCCGAATGGAAACATATGTGGAAATGACACCACCTCGATACGTGACTTGACGTAACGTATGCTGTGAATGTAAGGAACTGGTTGTCGGCTGGGAGTCGTGGCGTGCTCCTGTAATCCAGCTTCCTGGAGGCCGGGATCATCGGATGGTTTGAGGTCGGGAGTCTTGCAGTGTAGTGCCCCATGTTGACTGGGCGTCCGCACTAAGCTCGGCATCAATATGGTTTCCTGAGGGGAGCCTCGGGTGACCAGGTTGGCTGAGGAAGGGCGTACTGGGCCAGGCGGGAGACCGAGCAGCCAAAAGCCCTCGTGTCGAGCAGTAGTGGGATAGCGCCTGGGAGTGGGAGCCTGGCTGTAGCCTTACCAATACAATCGGACGTGATTCCATTTTGAT
This sequence comes from Lepisma saccharinum, assembly GCF_977018435.1. Classification (NCBI taxonomy): domain Eukaryota; kingdom Metazoa; phylum Arthropoda; class Insecta; order Zygentoma; family Lepismatidae; genus Lepisma; species Lepisma saccharinum. The sequence goes on from NC_139253.1 coordinate 48,963,828, forward strand.
GTTCATTATACATAATACCTTTTGCATATATACGAGCAAAAATTAATTATGATTCTTATTTATGAAAATAACATCACATTAAAATTTTATTAATTTCATCTCCGTGATGGACTCTCGTTTGGCAAAAATCGCACAGTTGGGACACAAGAACAATGACCAGACTCTCCTTGAAATTCAAAACTGTCATTAAACAGTCATGTATCACAAAGTAAACTGATTGATGTTCTTTTTTTTAATATTAATAGTTTTTCCAACACCAATACTTCAACAAGTATCAACAAACTTGATCCATCGATCTCCCTGGTGGAGAATTTAGCACACAGTGCTACGACGCCAGGTTTCGCGGGTTCGAATCTTGGCCTGGGACTTTCCCTTCATCACTTTATTCAATACTTGGCCTCATAGTCGTGAATGTCTAAAACAGAAAGATATTCAACGCTCAAAGTCAAATAGAATTACAATCGTTTCCTTGTTTTTAGACTTCGTTTGTATTTTGAACATGTAGTTCTTACTCTTTCATTACAGTCGATAGAAACATAATGGAGCCGCTAGGAATCACAGGTCTTGAGCTAAATAGATCCACGATGTCTCAGCGAATATTGCTACATGGACAAGTGAAAATGCGAACCACCTTGGAATATTATGAATAGCTCGCGATAGGCTTTGGATTCCGACTGCGGGACGGCATGGGTTCGAGTTCGCCTGGGTTCAGTCTCTGGGTTTTCGGCCTGTGTATAGGACTGGTGGCAAACCCACTATCTTGAGAAAATTTGGGATCTACCAGTGAGTAGCGTAACCCAGTCTCGGATATCTCCTATAACGAGTGAGCGTTCGACGTACTGACCCACGTCACCCTATTACCGGTTGAAGATATCGATACCTCTAGCTAGGATTGTGGGAGGGAGATTGGCAGTCGGGAGATAGGCCCAGGCTAGATTATTTTTTAGATGTATGGTTAATACAATGTTTTAATTTCATTTGATTTTTTTTACTTCGCATCTCTGACCACTTTAGGCTAAACGCATAAATGATGATGAGTTACGATATGGACACTCAGAAAGAACACTCCGGGATTCGAATCCGGAAAATTGTGTCCTATATAGATATATTCAGTTCTTTTTCCTCTAAACTCAATAAGCATTAAAATTACATATTAAGTAAGGCAATTACTTTAAGTTGGATACAAATACTTCCAAAATTAAATAAAATTAAAAATAATACTGAAATATTTTATATTATTTAATAAATAGATTCTACTTATTAACCATAAAAATAATAAACCCAAATGTAATTTTCTTAACCCACTCCGTCGTCGCCTTGTAATCAAGGGGTCCCGGGTTCGATACCCGGTGGAGGTACAAGTGGTTCGGATCCCACTTTAAACTGTAGGTCCAGTCCCGATTAGCCTTACTGTGCATAAAGTGGACTTAAAACACCAAATCAACCAACCAATCTTAACCCACTACTATAATTAACGTACAAACAAGATGTCTGAAAAAGGATTACCATTATAGGGTAAAGTATACATGAAACCTAACATGTTCTCATTATCATGTGGTGTAGTAGCACGTTGTGCTTACCACTCCGCCACGGAGGCCGGCAATATAATGATTATCAGCTAAGAGGTATTAATACTTTCTTTGAAATATAATGTTATAAAGTTACAAACTATGAATAAGATAAATTACATCAATGAATTTATATCTGGCACAGAGTCCAGAGTGCAGATCTACGTGGCGAAGTGTTTATCAGAGTAGGCTACGTAGCCTTGGGTCCCGGGTTGGAGTTCTGGCCAAGGCATGTGTGTTCTATGTTAGTGTCCCTTCATCAAATTCATCTAATTAATGATATCATCACTCACCCTCATCTTCGCGATTAGCCTAAACTGGCAGAAAATCATAGTAAAATAAACCAAATCAATCAATCAGTCAATCAGAGCCCAGAGTGAATGTCCCTCTTACCACATTAGCCATAGTATTTAAGAAAGAAAGAAAAACTAGTTTGAGAAATCTAAATAACTAGTATCATGAAACGGAGGTGCTAAACTTGTCTTCTAGGTTGTAGGGATGGGCCTACAGTTTAAACAAGGATGCCAATCACTACATGCCTGCACCACATTTCGAACCCAGTAATCTAGATTGCAAAGTGACGACGTTACTTCTACCCCATGGGGGAGGCACTGATGTTTGTAATCCGAATGGAAACATATGTGGAAATGACACCACCTCGATACGTGACTTGACGTAACGTATGCTGTGAATCTAAGGAACTGGTTGTCGGCTGGGAGTCGTGGCGTGCTCCTGTAATCCAGCTTCCTGGAGGCCGGGATCATCGGATGGTTTGAGGTCGGGAGTCTTTCAGTGTAGTGCCCCATGTTGACTGGGCGTCCGCACTAAGCTCGGCATCAATATGGTTTCCTGAGGGGAGCCTCGGGTGACCAGGTTGGCTGAGGAAGGGCGTACTGGGCCAGGCGGGAGACCGAGCAGCCAAAGGCCCTCGTGTCGAGCAGTAGTGGGACAGCGCCTGGGAGTGGGAGCCTGGCTGTAGCCTTACCAATACAATCGGACGTGATTCCATTTTGATGTTCATTATACATAATACCTTTTGCATATATACGAGCAAAAATTAATTATGATTCTTATTTATAAAAATAACATCACATTAAAATTTTATTAATTTCATCTCCGTGATGGACTCTCGTTTGGCAAAAATCGCACAGTTGGGACACAAGAACAATGACCAGACTCTCCTTGAAATCCAAAACTGTCATTAAACAGTCATGTATCACAAAGTAAACTCATTGATGTTTTTTTGTTAATATTAATAGTTTTTCCAACACCAATACTTCAAAAAGTATCAACAAACTTGATCTATCGATCTGCCTGGTGGAGAATTTAGCACACAGTGCTACGACGCCAGGCTTCGCGGGTTCGAATCTTGGCCTGGGACTTTCCCTTCATCAGTTTATTCAATACTTGGCCTCATAGTCGTGAATGTCTAAAACAGAAAGATATTCAACGCTCAAAGTCAAATAGAATTACAATCGTTTCCTTGTTTTTAGACTTCGTTTGTATTTTGAACATGTAGTTCTTACTCTTTCATTACAGTCGATAGAAACATAATGGAGCCGCTAGGAATCACAGGTCTTGAGCTAAATAGGTCCACGATGTCTCAGCGAATATTGCTACATGGACAAGTGAAAATGCGAACCACCTTGGAATATTATGAATAGCTCGCGATAGGCTTTGGATTCCGACTGCGGGACGGCATGGGTTCGAGTTCGCCTGGGTTCAGTCTCTGGGTTTTCGGCCTGTGTATAGGACTGGTGGCAAACCCACTATCTTGAGAAAATTTGGGAGCTACCAGTGAGTAGCGTAACCCAGTCTCGGATATCTGCTATAACGAGTGAGCGTTCGACGTACTGACCCACGTCACCCTATTACCGGTTGAAGATATCGATACCTCTAGCTAGGATTGTGGGAGGGAGATTGGCAGTCGGGAGATAGGCCCAGGCTAGATTATTTTTTAGATGTATGGTTAATACAATGTTTTAATTTCATTTGATTTTTTTTACTTCGCATCTCTGACCACTTTAGGCTAAACGCATAAATGATGATGAGTTACGATATGGACACTCAGAAAGAACACTCCGGGATTCGAATCCGGAAAATTGTGTCCTATATAGATATATTCAGTTCTTTTTCCTCTAAACTCAATAAGCATTAAAATTACATATTAAGTAAGGAAATTACTTTAAGTTGGATACAAATACTTCCAAAATTAAATAAAATTAAAAATAATACTGAAATATTTTATATTATTTAATAAATAGATTCTACTTATTAACCATAAAAATAATAAACCCAAATGTAATTTTCTTAACCCACTCCGTCGTCGCCTTGTAATCAAGGGGTCCCGGGTTCGATACCCGGTGGAGGTACAAGTGGTTCGGATCCCACTTTAAACTGTAGGTCCAGTCCCGATTAGCCTTACTGTGCATAAAGTGGACTTAAAACACCAAATCAACCAACCAATCTTAACCCACTACTATAATTAACGTACAAACAAGATGTCTGAAAAAGGATTACCATTATAGGGTAAAGTATACATGAAACCTAACATGTTCTCATTATCATGTGGTGTAGTAGCACGTTGTGCTTACCACTCCGCCACGGAGGCCGGCAATATAATGATTATCAGCTAAGAGGTATTAATACTTTCTTTGAAATATAATGTTATAAACTTACAAACTATGAATAAGATAAATTACATCAATGAATTTATATCTGGCACAGAGTCCAGAGTGCAGATCTACGTGGCGAAGTGTTTATCAGAGTAGGCTACGTAGCCTTGGGTCCCGGGTTGGAGTTCTGGCCAAGGCATGTGTGTTCTATGTTAGTGTCCCTTCATCAAATTCATCTAATTAATGATATCATCACTCACACTCATCTTCGCGATTAGCCTAAACCGGCAGAAAATCATAGTAAAATAAACCAAATCAATCAATCAGTCAATCAGAGCCCAGAGTGAATGTCCCTCTTACCACATTAGCCATAGTATTTAAGAAAGAAAGAAAAACTAGTTTGAGAAATCTAAATAACTAGTATCATGAAACGGAGGTGCTAAACTTGTCTTCTAGGTTGTAGGGATGGGCCTACAGTTTAAACAAGGATGCCAATCACTACATGCCTGCACCACATTTCGAACCCAGTAACCTAGATTGCAAAGTGACGACGTTACTTCTACCCCATGGGGGAGGCACTGATGTTTGTAATCCGAATGGAAACATATGTGGAAATGACACCACCTCGATACGTGACTTGACGTAACGTATGCTGTGAATCTAAGGAACTGGTTGTCGGCTGGGAGTCGTGGCGTGCTCCTGTAATCCAGCTTCCTGGAGGCCGGGATCATCGGATGGTTTGAGGTCGGGAGTCTTTCAGTGTAGTGCCCCATGTTGACTGGGCGTCCTCACTAAGCTCGGCATGAATATGGTTTCCTGAGGGGAGCCTCGGGTGACCAGGTTGGCTGAGGAAGGGCGTACTGGGCCAGGCGGGAGACCGAGCAGCCAAAAGCCCTCGTGTCGAGCAGTAGTGGGACAGCGCCTGGGAGTGGGAGCCTGGCTGTAGCCTTACCAATACAATCGGACGTGATTCCATTTTGATGTTCATTATACATAATACCTTTTGCATATATACGAGCAAAAATTAATTATGATTCTTATTTATGAAAATAACATCACATTAAAATTTTATTAATTTCATCTCCGTGATGGACTCTCGTTTGGCAAAAATCGCACAGTTGGGACACAAGAACAATGACCAGACTCTCCTTGAAATCCAAAACTGTCATTAAACAGTCATGTATCACAAAGTAAACTCATTGATGTTTTTTTGTTAATATTAATAGTTTTTCCAACACCAATACTTCAAAAAGTATCAAAAAACTTGATCTATCGATCTGCCTGGTGGAGAATTTAGCACACAGTGCTACGACGCCAGGCTTCGCGGGTTCGAATCTTGGCCTGGGACTTTCCCTTCATCAGTTTATTCAATACTTGGCCTCATAGTCGTGAATGTCTAAAACAGAAAGATATTCAACGCTCAAAGTCAAATAGAATTACAATAGTTTCATTGTTTTTAGACTTCGTTTGTATTTTGAACATGTAGTTCTTACTCTTTCATTACAGTCGATAGAAACATAATGGAGCCGCTAGGAATCACAGGTCTTGAGCTAAATAGGTCCACGATGTCTCAGCGAATATTGCTACATGGACAAGTGAAAATGCGAACCACCTTGGAATATTATGAATAGCTCGCGATAGGCTTTGGATTCCGACTGCGGGACGGCATGGGTTCGAGTTCGCCTGGGTTCAGTCTCTGGGTTTTCGGCCTGTGTATAGGACTGGTGGCAAACCCACTATCTTGAGAAAATTTGGGATCTACCAGTGAGTAGCGTAACCCAGTCTCGGATATCTCCTATAACGAGTGAGCGTTCGACGTACTGACCCACGTCACCCTATTACCGGTTGAAGATATCGATACCTCTAGCTAGGATTGTGGGAGGGAGATTGGCAGTCGGGAGATAGGCCCAGGCTTAGATTATTTTTTAGATGTATGGTTAATACAATGTTTTAATTTCATTTGATTTTTTTTACTTCTCGTCTCTGACCACTTTAGACTAAACGCATAAATGATGATGAGTTACGATATGGACACTCAGAAAGAACACTCCGGGATTCGAATCCGGAAAATTGTGTCCTCTATAGATATATTCAGTTCTTTTTCCTCTAAACTCAATAAGCATTAAAATTACATATTAAGTAAGGCAATTACTTTAAGTTGGATACAAATACTTCCAAAATTAAATAAAATTAAAAATAATACTGAAATATTTTATATTATTTAATAAATAGATTCTACTTATTAACCATAAAAATAATAAACCCAAATGTAATTTTCTTAACCCACTCCGTCGTCGCCTTGTAATCAAGGGGTCCCGGGTTCGATACCCGGTGGAGGTACAAGTGGTTCGGATCCCACTTTAAACTGTAGGTCCAGTCCCGATTAGCCTTACTGTGCATAAAGTGGACTTAAAACACCAAATCAACCAACCAATCTTAACCCACTACTATAATTAACGTACAAACAAGATGTCTGAAAAAGGATTACCATTATAGGGTAAAGTATACATGAAACCTAACATGTTCTCATTATCATGTGGTGTAGTAGCACGTTGTGCTTACCACTCCGCCACGGAGGCCGGCAATATAATGATTATCAGCTAAGAGGTATTAATACTTTCTTTGAAATATAATGTTATAAAGTTACAAACTATGAATAAGATAAATTACATCAATGAATTTATATCTGGCACAGAGTCCAGAGTGCAGATCTACGTGGCGAAGTGTTTATCAGAGTAGGCTACGTAGCCTTGGGTCCCGGGTTGGAGTTCTGGCCAAGGCATGTGTGTTCTATGTTAGTGTCCCTTCATCAAATTCATCTAATTAATGATATCATCACTCACCCTCATCTTCGAGATTAGCCTAAACTGGCAGAAAATCATAGTAAAATAAACCAAATCAATCAATCAGTCAATCAGAGCCCAGAGTGAATGTCCCTCTTACCCTGTGGCCGAGTGGTTAGCACTTCGCGCTGCGACGCCAAGGGTCCCGGGTTCGAATCCTGGTCGGGCTTGGTTGTTTGTGAATGTCCATTCATCAATTTCATCATTTCATCACTCATCCCCATCTTCGCAAATTAGCCAAGAGGCACAAAACGCGAAGTAAAATAAACTAAATCAATCAATCAATCAATCAATCCCTCTTACCACATTAGCCATAGTATTTAAGAAAGAAAGAAAAACTAGTTTGAGAAATCTAAATAACTAGTATCATGAAACGGAGGTGCTAAACTTGTCTTCTAGGTTGTAGGGATGGGCCTACAGTTTAAACAAGGATGCCAATCACTACATGCCTGCACCACATTTCGAACCCAGTAATCTAGATTGCAAAGTGACGACGTTACTTCTACCCCATGGGGGAGGCACTGATGTTTGTAATCCGAATGGAAACATATGTGGAAATGACACCACCTCGATACGTGACTTGACGTAACGTATGCTGTGAATCTAAGGAACTGGTTGTCGGCTGGGAGTCGTGGCGTGCTCCTGTAATCCAGCTTCCTGGAGGCCGGGATCATCGGATGGTTTGAGGTCGGGAGTCTTGCAGTGTAGTGCCCCATGTTGACTGGGCGTCCGCACTAAGCTCGGCATCAATATGGTTTCCTGAGGGGAGCCTCGGGTGATCAGGTTGGCTGAGGAAGGGCGTACTGGGCCAGGCGGGAGACCGAGCAGCCAAAAGCCCTCGTGTCGAGCAGTAGTGGGACAGCGCCTGGGAGTGGGAGCCTGGCTGTAGCCTTACCAATACAATCGGACGTGATTCCATTTTGATGTTCATTATACATAATACCTTTTGCATATATACGAGCAAAAATTAATTATGATTCTTATTTATGAAAATAACATCACATTAAAATTTTATTAATTTCATCTCCGTGATGGACTCTCGTTTGGCAAAAATCGCACAGTTGGGACACAAGAACAATGACCAGACTCTCCTTGAAATTCAAAACTGTCATTAAACAGTCATGTATCACAAAGTAAACTCATTGATGTTTTTTTGTTAATATTAATAGTTTTTCCAACACCAATACTTCAAAAAGTATCAACAAACTTGATCTATCGATCTGCCTGGTGGAGAATTTAGCACACAGTGCTACGACGCCAGGCTTCGCGGGTTCGAATCTTGGCCTGGGACTTTCCCTTCATCAGTTTTTTCAATACTTGGCCTCATAGTCGTGAATGTCTAAAACAGAAAGATATTCAACGCTCAAAGTCAAATAGAATTACAATCGTTTCCTTGTTTTTAGACTTCGTTTGTATTTTGAACATGTAGTTCTTACTCTTTCATTACAGTCGATAGAAACATAATGGAGCCGCTAGGAATCACAGGTCTTGAGCTAAATAGGTCCACGATGTCTCAGCGAATATTGCTACATGGACAAGTGAAAATGCGAACCACCTTGGAATATTATGAATAGCTCGCGATAGGCTTTGGATTCCGACTGCGGGACGGCATGCGTTCGAGTTCGCCTGGGTTCAGTCTCTGGGTTTTCGGCCTGTGTATAGAACTGGTGGCAAACCCACTATCTTCAAAAAATTTGGGATCTACCAGTGAGTAGCGTAACCCAGTCTCGGATATCTCCTATAACGAGTGAGCGTTCGACATACTGACCCACGTCACCCTATTACCGGTTGAAGATATCGATACCTCTAGCTAGGATTGTGGGAGGGAGATTGGCAGTCGGGAGATAGGCCCAGGCTTAGATTATTTTTTAGATGTATGGTTAATACAATGTTTTAATTTCATTTGATTTTTTTTACTTCGCGTCTCTGACCACTTTAGACTAAACGCATAAATGATGATGAGTTACGATATGGACACTCAGAAAGAACACTCCGGGATTCGAATCCGGAAAATTGTGTCCTATATAGATATATTCAGTTCTTTTTCCTCTAAACTCAATAAGCATTAAAATTACATATTAAGTAAGGCAATTACTTTAAGTTGGATACAAATACTTCCAAAATTAAATAAAATTAAAAATAATACTGAAATATTTTATATTATTTAATAAATAGATTCTACTTATTAACCATAAAAATAATAAACCCAAATGTAATTTTCTTAACCCACTCCGTCGTCGCCTTGTAATCAAGGGGTCCCGGGTTCGATACCCGGTGGAGGTACAAGTTGTTCGGATCCCACTTTAAACTGTAGGTCCAGTCCCGATTAGCCTTACTGTGCATAAAGTGGACTTAAAACACCAAATCAACCAACCAATCTTAACCCACTACTATAATTAACGTACAAACAAGATGCCTGAAAAAGGATTACCATTATAGGGTAAAGTATACATGAAACCTAACATGTTCTCATTATCATGTGGTGTAGTAGCACGTTGTGCTTACCACTCCGCCATGGAGGCCGGCAATATAATGATTATCAGCTAAGAGGTATTAATACTTTCTTTGAAATATAATGTTAGAAAGTTACAAACTATGAATAAGATAAATTACATCAATGAATTTATATCTGGCACAGAGTCCAGAGTGCAGATCTACGTGGCGAAGTGTTTATCAGAGTAGGCTACATAGCCTTGGGTCCCGGGTTGGAGTTCTGGCCAAGGCATGTGTGTTCTATGTTAGTGTCCCTTCATCAAATTCATCTAATTAATGATATCATCACTCACCCTCATCTTCGCGATTAGCCTAAACTGGCAGAAAATCATAGTAAAATAAACCAAATCAATCAATCAGTCAATCAGAGCCCAGAGTGAATGTCCCTCTTACCACATTAGCCATAGTATTTAAGAAAGAAAGAAAAACTAGTTTGAGAAATCTAAATAACTAGTATCATGAAACGGAGGTGCTAAACTTGTCTTCTAGGTTGTAGGGATGGGCCTACAGTTTAAACAAGGATGCCAATCACTACATGCCTGCACCACATTTCGAACCCAGTAATCTAGATTGCAAAGTGACGACGTTACTTCTACCCCATGGGGGAGGCACTGATGTTTGTAATCCGAATGGAAACATATGTGGAAATGACACCACCTCGATACGTGACTTGACGTAACGTATGCTGTGAATCTAAGGAACTGGTTGTCGGCTGGGAGTCGTGGCGTGCTCCTGTAATCCAGCTTCCTGGAGGCCGGGATCATCGGATGGTTTGAGGTCGGGAGTCTTGCAGTGTAGTGCCCCATGTTGACTGGGCGTCCGCACTAAGCTCGGCATCAATATGGTTTCCTGAGGGGAGCCTCGGGTGATCAGGTTGGCTGAGGAAGGGCGTACTGGGCCAGGCGGGAGACCGAGCAGCCAAAAGACCTCGTGTCGAGCAGTAGTGGGACAGCGCCTGGAAGTGGGAGCCTGGCTGTAGCCTTACCAACACAATCGGACGTGATTCCATTTTGATGTTCATTATACATAATACCTTTTGCATATATACGAGCAAAAATTAATTATGATTCTCATTTATGAAAATAACATTAATTTAAAATTTTATTAATTTCATTTCCGTGATGGACTCTCGTATGGCAAGAATCGCACAGTTGGGACACAAGAACAATGACCAGACTCTCCTTGAAATTCAAAACTGTCATTAAACAGTCATGTATCACAAAGTAAACTCATTGATGTTTTTTGTTAATATTAATAGTTTTTCCAACACCAATACTTCAAAAAGTATCAACAAACTTGATCTATCGATCTGCCTGGTGGAGAATTTAGCACACAGTGCTACGACGCCAGGCTTCGTGGGTTCGAATCTTGGCCTGGGACTTTCCCTTCATCAGTTTATTCAATACTTGGCCTCATAGTCGTGAATGTCTAAAACAGAAAGATATTCAACGCTCAAAGTCAAATAGAATTACAATCGTTTCCTTGTTTTTAGACTTCGTTTGTATTTTGAACATGTAGTTCTTACTCTTTCATTACAGTCGATAGAAACATAATGGAGCCGCTAGGAATCACAGGTCTTGAGCTAAATAGGTCCACGATGTCTCAGCGAATATTGCTACATGGACAAGTGAAAATGCGAACCACCTTGGAATATTATGAATAGCTCGCGATAGGCTTTGGATTCCGACTGCGGGACGGCATGCGTTCGAGTTCGCCTGGGTTCAGTCTCTGGGTTTTCGGCCTGTGTATAGGACTGGTGGCAAACCCACTATCTTGAGAAAATTTGGGATCTACCAGTGAGTAGCGTAACCCAGTCTCGGATATCTCCTATAACGAGTGAGCGTTCGACATACTGACCCACGTCACCCTATTACCGGTTGAAGATATCGATACCTCTAGCTAGGATTGTGGGAGGGAGATTGGCAGTCGGGAGATAGGCCCAGGCTAGATTATTTTTTAGATGTATGGTTAATACAATGTTTTAATTTCATTTGATTTTTTTACTTCGCATCTCTGACCACTTTAGGCTAAACGCATAAATGATGATGAGTTACGATATGGACACTCAGAAAGAACACTCCGGGATTCGAATCCGGAAAATTGTGTCCTATATTGATATATTCAGTTCTTTTTCCTCTAAACTCAATAAGCATTAAAATTACATATTAAGTAAGGCAATTACTTTAAGTTGGATACAAATACTTCCAAAATTAAATAAAATTAAAAATAATACTGAAATATTTTATATTATTTAATAAATAGATTCTACTTATTAACCATAAAAATAATAAACCCAAATGTAATTTTCTTAACCCACTCCGTCGTCGCCTTGTAATCAAGGGGTCCCGGGTTCGATACCCGGTGGAGGTACAAGTGGTTCGGATCCCACTTTAAACTGTAGGTCCAGTCCCGATTAGCCTTACTGTGCATAAAGTGGACTTAAAATACCAAATCAATCAACCAATTTTAACCCACTACTATAATTAACGTACAAACAAGATGTCTGAAAAAGGATTACCATTATAGGGTAAAGTATACATGAAACCTAACATGTTCTCATTATCATGTGGTGTAGTAGCACGTTGTGCTTACCACTCCGCCACGGAGGCCGGCAATATAATTACTATCAGCTAAGAGGTATTAATACTTTCTTTGAAATATAATGTTATAAAGTTACAAACTATGAATAAGATAAATTACATCAATAAATTTATATCTGGCACAGAGTCCAGAGTGCAGATCTACGTGGCGAAGTGTTTATCAGAGTAGGCTACGTAGCCTTGGGTCCCGTTTTGGAGTTCTGGCCAAGGCATGTGTGTTCTATGTTAGTGTCCCTTCATCAAATTCATCTAATTAATGATATCATCACTCACCCTCATTTTCGCGATTAGCCTAAACTGGCAGAAAATCATAGTAAAATAAACCAAATCAATCAATCAGTCAATCAGAGCCCAGAGTGAATGTCCCTCATACCACATTAGCCATAGTATTTAAGGAAGAAAGAAAAACTAGTTTGAGAAATCTAAATAACTAGTATCATGAAACGGAGGTGCTAAACTTGTCTTCTAGGTTGTAGGGATAGGCCTATAGTTTAAACAAGGATGCCAATCACTACATGCCTGCACCACATTTCGAACCCAGTAACCTAGATTGCAAAGTGACGACGTTACTTCTACCCCATGGGGGAGGCACTGATGTTTGTAATCTGAATGGAAACATATGTGGAAATGACACCACCTCGATACGTGACTTGACGTAACGTATGCTGTGAATCTAAGGAACTGGTTGTCGGCTGGGAGTCGTGGCGTGCTCCTGTAATCCAGCTTCCTGGAGGCCGGGATCATCGGATGGTTTGAGATCGGGAGTCTTGCAGTGTAGTGCCCCATGTTGACTGGGCGTCCGCACTAAGCTCGGCATCAATATGGTTTCCTGAGGGGGAGCCTCGGGTGACCAGGTTGGCTGAGGAAGGGCGTACTGGGCCAGGCGGGAGACCGAGCAGCCAAAAGCTCTCGTGTCGAGCAGTAGTGAGACAGCGCCTGGGAGTGGGAGCCTGGCTGTAGCCTTATCAATACAATCGGACGTGATTCCATTTTGATGTTCATTATACATAATACCTTTTGCATATATACGAGCAAAAATTAATTATGATTCTCATTTATGAAAATAACATCACTTTAAAATTTTATTAATTTCATTTCCGTGATGGACTCTCGTATGGCAAGAATCGCACAGTTGGGACACAAGAACAATGACCAGACTCTCCTTGAAATTCAAAACTGTCATTAAACAGTCATGTATCACAAAGTAAACTGATTGATGTTCTTTTTTTTAATATTAATAGTTTTTCCAAAACCAATACTTCAACAAGTATCAACAAACTTGATCCATCGATCTCCCTGGTGGAGAATTTAGCACACAGTGCTACGACGCCAGGCTTCGCGGGTTCGAATCTTGGCCTGGGACTTTCCCTTCATCAGTTTATTCAATACTTGGCCTCATAGTCGTGAATGTCTAAAACAGAAAGATATTCAACGCTCAAAGTCAAATAGAATTACAATCGTTTCCTTGTTTTTAGACTTCGTTTGTATTTTGAACATGTAGTTCTTACTCTTTCATTACAGTCGATAGAAACATAATGGAGCCACTAGGAATCACAGGTCTTGAGCTAAATAGGTCCACGATGTCTCAGCGAATATTGCTACATGGACAAGTGAAAATGCGAACCACCTTGGAATATTATGAATAGCTCGCGATAGGCTTTGGATTCCGACTGCGGGACGGCATGGGTTCGAGTTCGCCTGGGTTCAGTCTCTGGGTTTTCGGCCTGTGTATAGGACTGGTGGCAAACCCACTATCTTGAGAAAATTTGGGATCTACCAGTGAGTAGCGTAACCCAGTCTCGGATATCTCCTATAACGAGTGAGCGTACGACGTACTGACCCACGTCACCCTATTACCGGTTGAAGATATCGATACCTCTAGCTAGGATTGTGGGAGGGAGATTGGCAGTCGGGAGATAGGCCCAGGCTTAGATTATTTTTTAGATGTATGGTTAATAGAATGTTTTAATTTCATTTGATTTTTTTACTTCGCGTCTCTGACCACTTTAGACTAAACGCATAAATGATGATGAGTTACGATATGGACACTCAGAAAGAACACTCCGGGATTCGAATCCGGAAAATTGTGTCCTATATAGATATATTCAGTTCTTTTTCCTCTAAACTCAATAAGCATTAAAATTACATATTAAGTAAGGCAATTACTTTAAGTTGGATACAAATACTTCCAAAATTAAATAAAATTAAAAATAATACTGAAATATTTTATATTATTTAATAAATAGATTCTACTTATTAACCATAAAAATAATAAACCCAAATGTAATTTTCTTAACCCACTCCGTCGTCGCCTTGTAATCAAGGGGTCCCGGGTTCGATACCCGGTGGAGGTACAAGTGGTTCGGATCCCACTTTAAACTGTAGGTCCAGTCCCGATTAGCCTTACTGTGCATAAAGTGGACTTAAAACACCAAATCAACCAACCAATCTTAACCCACTACCATAATTAACGTACAAACAAGATGTCTGAAAAAGGATTACCATTATAGGGTAAAGTATACATGAAACCTAACATGTTCTCATTATCATGTGGTGTAGTAGCACGTTGTGCTTACCACTCCGCCACGGAGGCCGGCAATATAATGATTATCAGCTAAGAGGTATTAATACTTTCTTTGAAATATAATGTTATAAACTTACAAACTATGAATAAGATAAATTACATCAATGAATTTATATCTGGCACAGAGTCCAGAGTGCAGATCTACGTGGCGAAGTGTTTATCAGAGTAGGCTACGTAGCCTTGGGTCCCGTTTTGGAGTTCTGGCCAAGGCATGTGTGTTCTATGTTAGTGTCCCTTCATCAAATTCATCTAATTAATGATATCATCACTCACCCTCATCTTCGCGATTAGCCTAAACCGGCAGAAAATCATAGTAAAATAAACCAAATCAATCAATCAGTCAATCAGAGCCCAGAGTGAATGTCCCTCATACCACATTAGCCATAGTATTTAAGAAAGAAAGAAAAACTAGTTTGAGAAATCTAAATAACTAGTATCATGAAACGGAGGTGCTAAACTTGTCTTCTAGGTTGTAGGGATGGGCCTACAGTTTAAACAAGGATGCCAATCACTACATGCCTGCACCACATTTCGAACCCAGTAACCTAGATTGCAAAGTGACGACGTTACTTCTACCCCATGGGGGAGGCACTGATGTTTGTAATCTGAATGGAAACATATGTGGAAATGACACCACCTCGATACGTGACTTGACGTAACGTATGCTGTGAATCTAAGGAACTGGTTGTCGGCTGGGAGTCGTGGCGTGCTCCTGTAATCCAGCTTCCTGGAGGCCGGGGTCATCGGATGGTTTGAGGTCGGGAGTCTTGCAGTGTAGTGCCCCATGTTGACTGGGCGTCCTCACTAAGCTCGGCATCAATATGGTTTCCTGAAGGGAGCCTCTGGTGACCAGGTTGGCTGAGGAAGGGCGTACTGGGCCAGGCGGGAGACCGAGCAGCCAAAAGCCCTCGTGTCGAGCAGTAGTGGGACAGCGCCTGGGAGTGGGAGCCTGGCTGTAGCCTTACCAATACAATCGGACGTGATTCCATTTTGATGTTCATTATACATAATACCTTTTGCATATATACGAGCAAAAATTAATTATGATTCTTATTTATGAAAATAACATCACATTAAAATTTTATTAATTTCATCTCCGTGATGGACTCTCGTTTGGCAAAAATCGCACAGTTGGGACACAAGAACAATGACCAGACTCTCCTTGAAATCCAAAACTGTCATTAAACAGTCATGTATCACAAAGTAAACTCATTGATGTTTTTTTGTTAATATTAATAGTTTTTCCAACACCAATACTTCAAAAAGTATCAACAAACTTGATCTATCGATCTGCCTGGTGGAGAATTTAGCACACAGTGCTACGACGCCAGGCTTCGCGGGTTCGAATCTTGGCCTGGGACTTTCCCTTCATCAGTTTATTCAATACTTGGCCTCATAGTCGTGAATGTCTAAAACAGAAAGATATTCAACGCTCAAAGTCAAATAGAATTACAATCGTTTCCTTGTTTTTAGACTTCGTTTGTATTTTGAACATGTAGTTCTTACTCTTTCATTACAGTCGTTAGAAACATAATGGAGCCGCTAGGAATCACAGGTCTTGAGCTAAATAGATCCACGATGTCTCAGCGAATATTGCTACATGGACAAGTGAAAATGCGAACCACCTTGGAATATTATGAATAGCTCGTGATAGGCTTTGGATTCCGACTGCGGGACGGCATGGGTTCGAGTTCGCCTGGGTTCAGTCTCTGGGTTTTCGGCCTGTGTATAGGACTGGTGGCAAACCCACTATCTTGAGAAAATTTGGGATCTACCAGTGAGTAGCGTAACCCAGTCTCGGATATCTCCTATAACGAGTGAGCGTTCGACGTACTGACCCACGTCACCCTATTACCGGTTGAAGATATCGATACCTCTAGCTAGGATTGTGGGAGGGAGATTGGCAGTCGGGAGATAGGCCCAGGCTTAGATTATTTTTTAGATGTATGGTTAATAGAATGTTTTAATTTCATTTGATTTTTTTTACTTCGCGTCTCTGACCACTTTAGACTAAATGCATAAATGATGATGAGTGACGATATGGACACTCAGAAAGAACACTCCGGGATTCGAATCCGGAAAATTGTGTCCTATATAGATATATTCAGTTCTTTTTCCTCTAAACTCAATAAGCATTAAAATTACATATTAAGTAAGGCAATTACTTTAAGTTGGATACAAATACTTCCAAAATTAAATAAAATTAAAAATAATACTGAAATATTTTATATTATTTAATAAATAGATTCTACTTATTAACCATAAAAATAATAAACCCAAATGTAATTTTCTTAACCCACTCCGTCGTCGCCTTGTAATCAAGGGGTCCCGGGTTCGATACCCGGTGGAGGTACAAGTGGTTCGGATCCCACTTTAAACTGTAGGTCCAGTCCCGATTAGCCTTACTGTGCATAAAGTGGACTTAAAACACCAAATCAACCAACCAATCTTAACCCATTACTATAATTAACGTACAAACAAGATGTCTGAAAAAGGATTACCATTATAGGGTAAAGTATACATGAAACCTAACATGTTCTCATTATCATGTGGTGTAGTAGCACGTTGTGCTTACCACTCCGCCACGGAGGCCGGCAATATAATGATTATCAGCTAAGAGGTATTAATACTTTCTTTGAAATATAATGTTATAAAGTTACAAACTATGAATAAGATAAATTACATCAATGAATTTATATCTGGCACAGAGTCCAGAGTGCAGATCTACGTGGCGAAGTGTTTATCAGAGTAGGCTACGTAGCCTTGGGTCCCGGGTTGGAGTTCTGGCCAAGGCATGTGTGTTTTATGTTAGTGTCCCTTCATCAAATTCATCTAATTAATGATATCATCACTCACCCTCATCTTCGCGATTAGCCTAAACCGGCAGAAAATCATAGTAAAATAAACCAAATCAATCAATCAGTCAATCAGAGCCCAGAGTGAATGTCCCTCTTACCACATTAGCCATAGTATTTAAGAAAGAAAGAAAAACTAGTTTGAGAAATCTAAATAACTAGTATCATGAAACGGAGGTGCTAAACTTGTCTTCTAGGTTGTAGGGATGGGCCTACAGTTTAAACAAGGATGCCAATCACTACATGCCTGCACCACATTTCGAACCCAGTAATCTAGATTGCAAAGTGACGACGTTACTTCTACCCCATGGGGGAGGCACTGATGTTTGTAATCCGAATGGAAACATATGTGGAAATGACACCACCTCGATACGTGACTTGAAGTAACGTATGCTGTGAATGTAAGGAACTGGTTGTCGGCTAGGAGTCGTGGCGTGCTCCTGTAATCCAGCTTCCTGGAGGCCGGGATCATCGGATGGTTTGAGGTCGGGAGTCTTGCAGTGTAGTGCCCCATGTTGACTGGGCGTCCGCACTAAGCTCGGCATCAATATGGTTTCCTGAGGGGAGCCTCGGGTGACCAGGTTGGCTGAGGAAGGGCGTACTGGGCCAGGCGGGAGACCGAGCAGCCAAAAGCCCTCGTGTCGAGCAGTAGTGGGACAGCGCCTGGGAGTGGGAGCCTGGCTGTAGCCTTACCAATACAATCGGACGTGATTCCATTTTGATGTTCATTATACATAATACCTTTTGCATATATACGAGCAAAAATTAATTATGATTCTTATTTATGAAAATAACATCACATTAAAATTTTATTAATTTCATCTCCGTGATGGACTCTCGTTTGGCAAAAATCGCACAGTTGGGACACAAGAACAATGACCAGACTCTCCTTGAAATCCAAAACTGTCATTAAACAGTCATGTATCACAAAGTAAACTCATTGATGTTTTTTTGTTAATATTAATAGTTTTTCCAACACCAATACTTCAAAAAGTATCAACAAACTTGATCTATCGATCTGCCTGGTGGAGAATTTAGCACACAGTGCTACGACGCCAGGCTTCGCGGGTTCGAATCTTGGCCTGGGACTTTCCCTTCATCAGTTTATTCAATACTTGGCCTCATAGTCGTGAATGTCTAAAACAGAAAGATATTCAACGCTCAAAGTCAAATAGAATTACAATCGTTTCCTTGTTTTTAGACTTCGTTTGTATTTTGAACATGTAGTTCTTACTCTTTCATTACAGTCGATAGAAACATAATGGAGCCACTAGGAATCACAGGTCTTGAGCTAAATAGGTCCACGATGTCTCAGCGAATATTGCTACATGGACAAGTGAAAATGCGAACCACCTTGGAATATTATGAATAGCTCGCGATAGGCTTTGGATTCCGACTGCGGGACGGCATGGGTTCGAGTTCGCCTGGGTTCAGTCTCTGGGTTTTCGGCCTGTGTATAGGACTGGTGGCAAACCCACTATCTTGAGAAAATTTGGGATCTACCAGTGAGTAGCGTAACCCAGTCTCGGATATCTCCTATAACGAGTGAGCGTTCGACGTACTGACCCACGTCACCCTATTACCGGTTGAAGATATCGATACCTCTAGCTAGGATTGTGGGAGGGAGATTGGCAGTCGGGAGATAGGCCCAGGCTTAGATTATTTTTTAGATGTATGGTTAATACAATGTTTTAATTTCATTTGATTTTTTTTACTTCGCGTCTCTGACCACTTTAGACTAAACGCATAAATGATGATGAGTTACGATATGGACACTCAGAAAGAACACTCCGGGATTCGAATCCGGAAAATTGTGTCCTATATAGATATATTCAGTTCTTTTTCCTCTAAACTCAATAAGCATTAAAATTACATATTAAGTAAGGAAATTACTTTAAGTTGGATACAAATACTTCCAAAATTAAATAAAATTAAAAATAATACTGAAATATTTTATATTATTTAATAAATAGATTCTACTTATTAACCATAAAAATAATAAACCCAAATGTAATTTTCTTAACCCACTCCGTCGTCGCCTTGTAATCAAGGGGTCCCGGGTTCGATACCCGGTGGAGGTACAAGTTGTTCGGATCCCACTTTAAACTGTAGGTCCAGTCCCGATTAGCCTTACTGTGCATAAAGTGGACTTAAAACACCAAATCAACCAACCAATCTTAACCCACTACTATAATTAACGTACAAACAAGATGTCTGAAAAAGGATTACTATTATAGGGTAAAGTATACATGAAACCTAACATGTTCTCATTATCATGTGGTGTAGTAGCACGTTGTGCTTACCACTCCGCCATGGAGGCCGGCAATATAATGATTATCAGCTAAGAGGTATTAATACTTTCTTTGAAATATAATGTTATAAAGTTACAAACTATGAATAAGATAAATTACATCAATGAATTTATATCTGGCACAGAGTCCAGAGTGCAGATCTACGTGGCGAAGTGTTTATCAGAGTAGGCTACGTAGCCTTGGGTCCCGGGTTGGAGTTCTGGCCAAGGCATGTGTGTTCTATGTTAGTGTCCCTTCATCAAATTCATCTAATTAATGATATCATCACTCACACTCATCTTCGCGATTAGCCTAAACCGGCAGAAAATCATAGTAAAATAAACCAAATCAATCAATCAGTCAATCAGAGCCCAGAGTGAATGTCCCTCTTACCACATTAGCCATAGTATTTAAGAAAGAAAGAAAAACTAGTTTGAGAAATCTAAATAACTAGTATCATGAAACGGAGGTGCTAAACTTGTCTTCTAGGTTGTAGGGATGGGCCTACAGTTTAAACAAGGATGCCAATCACTACATGCCTGCACCACATTTCGAACCCAGTAATCTAGATTGCAAAGTGACGACGTTACTTCTACCCCATGGGGGAGGCACTGATGTTTGTAATCCGAATGGAAACATATGTGGAAATGACACCACCTCGATACGTGACTTGACGTAACGTATGCTGTGAATCTAAGGAACTGGTTGTCGGCTGGGAGTCGTGGCGTGCTCCTGTAATCCAGCTTCCTGGAGGCCGGGATCATCGGATGGTTTGAGGTCGGGAGTCTTGCAGTGTAGTGCCCCATGTTGACTGGGCGTCCGCACTAAGCTCGGCATCAATATGGTTTCCTGAGGGGAGCCTCGGGTGATCAGGTTGGCTGAGGAAGGGCGTACTGGGCCAGGCGGGAGACCGAGCAGCCAAAAGACCTCGTGTCGAGCAGTAGTGGGACAGCGCCTGGAAGTGGGAGCCTGGCTGTAGCCTTACCAACACAATCGGACGTGATTCCATTTTGATGTTCATTATACATAATACCTTTTGCATATATACGAGCAAAAATTAATTATGATTCTCATTTATGAAAATAACATTAATTTAAAATTTTATTAATTTCATTTCCGTGATGGACTCTCGTATGGCAAGAATCGCACAGTTGGGACACAAGAACAATGACCAGACTCTCCTTGAAATTCAAAACTGTCATTAAACAGTCATGTATCACAAAGTAAACTCATTGATGTTTTTTGTTAATATTAATAGTTTTTCCAACACCAATACTTCAAAAAGTATCAACAAACTTGATCTATCGATCTGCCTGGTGGAGAATTTAGCACACAGTGCTACGACGCCAGGCTTCGTGGGTTCGAATCTTGGCCTGGGACTTTCCCTTCATCAGTTTATTCAATACTTGGCCTCATAGTCGTGAATGTCTAAAACAGAAAGATATTCAACGCTCAAAGTCAAATAGAATTACAATCGTTTCCTTGTTTTTAGACTTCGTTTGTATTTTGAACATGTAGTTCTTACTCTTTCATTACAGTCGATAGAAACATAATGGAGCCGCTAGGAATCACAGGTCTTGAGCTAAATAGGTCCACGATGTCTCAGCGAATATTGCTACATGGACAAGTGAAAATGCGAACCACCTTGGAATATTATGAATAGCTCGCGATAGGCTTTGGATTCCGACTGCGGGACGGCATGCGTTCGAGTTCGCCTGGGTTCAGTCTCTGGGTTTTCGGCCTGTGTATAGGACTGGTGGCAAACCCACTATCTTGAGAAAATTTGGGATCTACCAGTGAGTAGCGTAACCCAGTCTCGGATATCTCCTATAACGAGTGAGCGTTCGACATACTGACCCACGTCACCCTATTACCGGTTGAAGATATCGATACCTCTAGCTAGGATTGTGGGAGGGAGATTGGCAGTCGGGAGATAGGCCCAGGCTAGATTATTTTTTAGATGTATGGTTAATACAATGTTTTAATTTCATTTGATTTTTTTACTTCGCATCTCTGACCACTTTAGGCTAAACGCATAAATGATGATGAGTTACGATATGGACACTCAGAAAGAACACTCCGGGATTCGAATCCGGAAAATTGTGTCCTATATTGATATATTCAGTTCTTTTTCCTCTAAACTCAATAAGCATTAAAATTACATATTAAGTAAGGCAATTACTTTAAGTTGGATACAAATACTTCCAAAATTAAATAAAATTAAAAATAATACTGAAATATTTTATATTATTTAATAAATAGATTCTACTTATTAACCATAAAAATAATAAACCCAAATGTAATTTTCTTAACCCACTCCGTCGTCGCCTTGTAATCAAGGGGTCCCGGGTTCGATACCCGGTGGAGGTACAAGTGGTTCGGATCCCACTTTAAACTGTAGGTCCAGTCCCGATTAGCCTTACTGTGCATAAAGTGGACTTAAAATACCAAATCAATCAACCAATTTTAACCCACTACTATAATTAACGTACAAACAAGATGTCTGAAAAAGGATTACCATTATAGGGTAAAGTATACATGAAACCTAACATGTTCTCATTATCATGTGGTGTAGTAGCACGTTGTGCTTACCACTCCGCCACGGAGGCCGGCAATATAATTACTATCAGCTAAGAGGTATTAATACTTTCTTTGAAATATAATGTTATAAAGTTACAAACTATGAATAAGATAAATTACATCAATAAATTTATATCTGGCACAGAGTCCAGAGTGCAGATCTACGTGGCGAAGTGTTTATCAGAGTAGGCTACGTAGCCTTGGGTCCCGTTTTGGAGTTCTGGCCAAGGCATGTGTGTTCTATGTTAGTGTCCCTTCATCAAATTCATCTAATTAATGATATCATCACTCACCCTCATTTTCGCGATTAGCCTAAACTGGCAGAAAATCATAGTAAAATAAACCAAATCAATCAATCAGTCAATCAGAGCCCAGAGTGAATGTCCCTCATACCACATTAGCCATAGTATTTAAGAAAGAAAGAAAAACTAGTTTGAGAAATCTAAATAACTAGTATCATGAAACGGAGGTGCTAAACTTGTCTTCTAGGTTGTAGGGATGGGCCTATAGTTTAAACAAGGATGCCAATCACTACATGCCTGCACCACATTTCGAACCCAGTAACCTAGATTGCAAAGTGACGACGTTACTTCTACCCCATGGGGGAGGCACTGATGTTTGTAATCTGAATGGAAACATATGTGGAAATGACACCACCTCGATACGTGACTTGACGTAACGTATGCTGTGAATCTAAGGAACTGGTTGTCGGCTGGGAGTCGTGGCGTGCTCCTGTAATCCAGCTTCCTGGAGGCCGGGATCATCGGATGGTTTGAGATCGGGAGTCTTGCAGTGTAGTGCCCCATGTTGACTGGGCGTCCGCACTAAGCTCGGCATCAATATGGTTTCCTGAGGGGGAGCCTCGGGTGACCAGGTTGGCTGAGGAAGGGCGTACTGGGCCAGGCGGGAGACCGAGCAGCCAAAAGCTCTCGTGTCGTGCAGTAGTGAGACAGCGCCTGGGAGTGGGAGCCTGGCTGTAGCCTTATCAATACAATCGGACGTGATTCCATTTTGATGTTCATTATACATAATACCTTTTGCATATATACGAGCAAAAATTAATTATGATTCTCATTTATGAAAATAACATCACTTTAAAATTTTATTAATTTCATTTCCGTGATGGACTCTCGTATGGCAAGAATCGCACAGTTGGGACACAAGAACAATGACCAGACTCTCCTTGAAATTCAAAACTGTCATTAAACAGTCATGTATCACAAAGTAAACTGATTGATGTTCTTTTTTTTAATATTAATAGTTTTTCCAAAACCAATACTTCAACAAGTATCAACAAACTTGATCCATCGATCTCCCTGGTGGAGAATTTAGCACACAGTGCTACGACGCCAGGCTTCGCGGGTTCGAATCTTGGCCTGGGACTTTCCCTTCATCAGTTTATTCAATACTTGGCCTCATAGTCGTGAATGTCTAAAACAGAAAGATATTCAACGCTCAAAGTCAAATAGAATTACAATCGTTTCCTTGTTTTTAGACTTCGTTTGTATTTTGAACATGTAGTTCTTACTCTTTCATTACAGTCGATAGAAACATAATGGAGCCACTAGGAATCACAGGTCTTGAGCTAAATAGGTCCACGATGTCTCAGCGAATATTGCTACATGGACAAGTGAAAATGCGAACCACCTTGGAATATTATGAATAGCTCGCGATAGGCTTTGGATTCCGACTGCGGGACGGCATGGGTTCGAGTTCGCCTGGGTTCAGTCTCTGGGTTTTCGGCCTGTGTATAGGACTGGTGGCAAACCCACTATCTTGAGAAAATTTGGGATCTACCAGTGAGTAGCGTAACCCAGTCTAGGATATCTCCTATAACGAGTGAGCGTACGACGTACTGACCCACGTCACCCTATTACCGGTTGAAGATATCGATACCTCTAGCTAGGATTGTGGGAGGGAGATTGGCAGTCGGGAGATAGGCCCAGGCTTAGATTATTTTTTAGATGTATGGTTAATAGAATGTTTTAATTTCATTTGATTTTTTTACTTCGCGTCTCTGACCACTTTAGACTAAACGCATAAATGATGATGAGATACGATATGGACACTCAGAAAGAACACTCCGGGATTCGAATCCGGAAAATTGTGTCCTATATAGATATATTCAGTTCTTTTTCCTCTAAACTCAATAAGCATTAAAATTACATATTAAGTAAGGCAATTACTTTAAGTTGGATACAAATACTTCCAAAATTAAATAAAATTAAAAATAATACTGAAATATTTTATATTATTTAATAAATAGATTCTACTTATTAACCATAAAAATAATAAACCCAAATGTAATTTTCTTAACCCACTCCGTCGTCGCCTTGTAATCAAGGGGTCCCGGGTTCGATACCCGGTGGAGGTACAAGTGGTTCGGATCCCACTTTAAACTGTAGGTCCAGTCCCGATTAGCCTTACTGTGCATAAAGTGGACTTAAAACACCAAATCAACCAACCAATCTTAACCCACTACCATAATTAACGTACAAACAAGATGTCTGAAAAAGGATTACCATTATAGGGTAAAGTATACATGAAACCTAACATGTTCTCATTATCATGTGGTGTAGTAGCACGTTGTGCTTACCACTCCGCCACGGAGGCCGGCAATATAATGATTATCAGCTAAGAGGTATTAATACTTTCTTTGAAATATAATGTTATAAACTTACAAACTATGAATAAGATAAATTACATCAATGAATTTATATCTGGCACAGAGTCCAGAGTGCAGATCTACGTGGCGAAGTGTTTATCAGAGTAGGCTACGTAGCCTTGGGTCCCGTTTTGGAGTTCTGGCCAAGGCATGTGTGTTCTATGTTAGTGTCCCTTCATCAAATTCATCTAATTAATGATATCATCACTCACCCTCATCTTCGCGATTAGCCTAAACCGGCAGAAAATCATAGTAAAATAAACCAAATCAATCAATCAGTCAATCAGAGCCCAGAGTGAATGTCCCTCATACCACATTAGCCATAGTATTTAAGAAAGAAAGAAAAACTAGTTTGAGAAATCTAAATAACTAGTATCATGAAACGGAGGTGCTAAACTTGTCTTCTAGGTTGTAGGGATGGGCCTACAGTTTAAACAAGGATGCCAATCACTACATGCCTGCACCACATTTCGAACCCAGTAACCTAGATTGCAAAGTGACGACGTTACTTCTACCCCATGGGGGAGGCACTGATGTTTGTAATCTGAATGGAAACATATGTGGAAATGACACCACCTCGATACGTGACTTGACGTAACGTATGCTGTGAATCTAAGGAACTGGTTGTCGGCTGGGAGTCGTGGCGTGCTCCTGTAATCCAGCTTCCTGGAGGCCGGGGTCATCGGATGGTTTGAGGTCGGGAGTCTTGCAGTGTAGTGCCCCATGTTGACTGGGCGTCCTCACTAAGCTCGGCATCAATATGGTTTCCTGAAGGGAGCCTCTGGTGACCAGGTTGGCTGAGGAAGGGCGTACTGGGCCAGGCGGGAGACCGAGCAGCCAAAAGCCCTCGTGTCGAGCAGTAGTGGGACAGCGCCTGGGAGTGGGAGCCTGGCTGTAGCCTTACCAATACAATCGGACGTGATTCCATTTTGATGTTCATTATACATAATACCTTTTGCATATATACGAGCAAAAATTAATTATGATTCTTATTTATGAAAATAACATCACATTAAAATTTTATTAATTTCATCTCCGTGATGGACTCTCGTTTGGCAAAAATCGCACAGTTGGGACACAAGAACAATGACCAGACTCTCCTTGAAATCCAAAACTGTCATTAAACAGTCATGTATCACAAAGTAAACTCATTGATGTTTTTTTGTTAATATTAATAGTTTTTCCAACACCAATACTTCAGAAAGTATCAACAAACTTGATCTATCGATCTGCCTGGTGGAGAATTTAGCACACAGTGCTACGACGCCAGGCTTCGCGGGTTCGAATCTTGGCCTGGGACTTTCCCTTCATCAGTTTATTCAATACTTGGCCTCATAGTCGTGAATGTCTAAAACAGAAAGATATTCAACGCTCAAAGTCAAATAGAATTACAATCGTTTCCTTGTTTTTAGACTTCGTTTGTATTTTGAACATGTAGTTCTTACTCTTTCATTACAGTCGTTAGAAACATAATGGAGCCGCTAGGAATCACAGGTCTTGAGCTAAATAGATCCACGATGTCTCAGCGAATATTGCTACATGGACAAGTGAAAATGCGAACCACCTTGGAATATTATGAATAGCTCGTGATAGGCTTTGGATTCCGACTGCGGGACGGCATGGGTTCGAGTTCGCCTGGGTTCAGTCTCTGGGTTTTCGGCCTGTGTATAGGACTGGTGGCAAACCCACTATCTTGAGAAAATTTGGGATCTACCAGTGAGTAGCGTAACCCAGTCTCGGATATCTCCTATAACGAGTGAGCGTTCGACGTACTGACCCACGTCACCCTATTACCGGTTGAAGATATCGATACCTCTAGCTAGGATTGTGGGAGGGAGATTGGCAGTCGGGAGATAGGCCCAGGCTTAGATTATTTTTTAGATGTATGGTTAATAGAATGTTTTAATTTCATTTGATTTTTTTTACTTCGCGTCTCTGACCACTTTAGACTAAACGCATAAATGATGATGAGTGACGATATGGACACTCAGAAAGAACACTCCGGGATTCGAATCCGGAAAATTGTGTCCTATATAGATATATTCAGTTCTTTTTCCTCTAAACTCAATAAGCATTAAAATTACATATTAAGTAAGGCAATTACTTTAAGTTGGATACAAATACTTCCAAAATTAAATAAAATTAAAAATAATACTGAAATATTTTATATTATTTAATAAATAGATTCTACTTATTAACCATAAAAATAATAAACCCAAATGTAATTTTCTTAACCCACTCCGTCGTCGCCTTGTAATCAAGGGGTCCCGGGTTCGATACCCGGTGGAGGTACAAGTGGTTCGGATCCCACTTTAAACTGTAGGTCCAGTCCCGATTAGCCTTACTGTGCATAAAGTGGACTTAAAACACCAAATCAACCAACCAATCTTAACCCACTACTATAATTAACGTACAAACAAGATGTCTGAAAAAGGATTACCATTATAGGGTAAAGTATACATGAAACCTAACATGTTCTCATTATCATGTGGTGTAGTAGCACGTTGTGCTTACCACTCCGCCACGGAGGCCGGCAATATAATGATTATCAGCTAAGAGGTATTAATACTTTCTTTGAAATATAATGTTATAAAGTTACAAACTATGAATAAGATAAATTACATCAATGAATTTATATCTGGCACAGAGTCCAGAGTGCAGATCTACGTGGCGAAGTGTTTATCAGAGTAGGCTACGTAGCCTTGGGTCCCGGGTTGGAGTTCTGGCCAAGGCATGTGTGTTTTATGTTAGTGTCCCTTCATCAAATTCATCTAATTAATGATATCATCACTCACCCTCATCTTCGCGATTAGCCTAAACCGGCAGAAAATCATAGTAAAATAAACCAAATCAATCAATCAGTCAATCAGAGCCCAGAGTGAATGTCCCTCTTACCACATTAGCCATAGTATTTAAGAAAGAAAGAAAAACTAGTTTGAGAAATCTAAATAACTAGTATCATGAAACGGAGGTGCTAAACTTGTCTTCTAGGTTGTAGGGATGGGCCTACAGTTTAAACAAGGATGCCAATCACTACATGCCTGCACCACATTTCGAACCCAGTAATCTAGA
Source organism: Lepisma saccharinum (assembly GCF_977018435.1). Lineage (NCBI taxonomy): Eukaryota > Metazoa > Arthropoda > Insecta > Zygentoma > Lepismatidae > Lepisma > Lepisma saccharinum. The sequence continues at coordinate 48,991,994 of NC_139253.1, forward strand.
TTGCAAAGTGACGACGTTACTTCTACCCCATGGGGGAGGCACTGATGTTTGTAATCCGAATGGAAACATATGTGGAAATGACACCACCTCGATACGTGACTTGAAGTAACGTATGCTGTGAATGTAAGGAACTGGTTGTCGGCTAGGAGTCGTGGCGTGCTCCTGTAATCCAGCTTCCTGGAGGCCGGGATCATCGGATGGTTTGAGGTCGGGAGTCTTGCAGTGTAGTGCCCCATGTTGACTGGGCGTCCGCACTAAGCTCGGCATCAATATGGTTTCCTGAGGGGAGCCTCGGGTGACCAGGTTGGCTGAGGAAGGGCGTACTGGGCCAGGCGGGAGACCGAGCAGCCAAAAGCCCTCGTGTCGAGCAGTAGTGGGACAGCGCCTGGGAGTGGGAGCCTGGCTGTAGCCTTACCAATACAATCGGACGTGATTCCATTTTGATGTTCATTATACATAATACCTTTTGCATATATACGAGCAAAAATTAATTATGATTCTTATTTATGAAAATAACATCACATTAAAATTTTATTAATTTCATCTCCGTGATGGACTCTCGTTTGGCAAAAATCGCACAGTTGGGACACAAGAACAATGACCAGACTCTCCTTGAAATCCAAAACTGTCATTAAACAGTCATGTATCACAAAGTAAACTCATTGATGTTTTTTTGTTAATATTAATAGTTTTTCCAACACCAATACTTCAAAAAGTATCAACAAACTTGATCTATCGATCTGCCTGGTGGAGAATTTAGCACACAGTGCTACGACGCCAGGCTTCGCGGGTTCGAATCTTGGCCTGGGACTTTCCCTTCATCAGTTTATTCAATACTTGGCCTCATAGTCGTGAATGTCTAAAACAGAAAGATATTCAACGCTCAAAGTCAAATAGAATTACAATCGTTTCCTTGTTTTTAGACTTCGTTTGTATTTTGAACATGTAGTTCTTACTCTTTCATTACAGTCGATAGAAACATAATGGAGCCACTAGGAATCACAGGTCTTGAGCTAAATAGGTCCACGATGTCTCAGCGAATATTGCTACATGGACAAGTGAAAATGCGAACCACCTTGGAATATTATGAATAGCTCGCGATAGGCTTTGGATTCCGACTGCGGGACGGCATGGGTTCGAGTTCGCCTGGGTTCAGTCTCTGGGTTTTCGGCCTGTGTATAGGACTGGTGGCAAACCCACTATCTTGAGAAAATTTGGGATCTACCAGTGAGTAGCGTAACCCAGTCTCGGATATCTCCTATAACGAGTGAGCGTTCGACGTACTGACCCACGTCACCCTATTACCGGTTGAAGATATCGATACCTCTAGCTAGGATTGTGGGAGGGAGATTGGCAGTCGGGAGATAGGCCCAGGCTTAGATTATTTTTTAGATGTATGGTTAATACAATGTTTTAATTTCATTTGATTTTTTTTACTTCGCGTCTCTGACCACTTTAGACTAAACGCATAAATGATGATGAGTTACGATATGGACACTCAGAAAGAACACTCCGGGATTCGAATCCGGAAAATTGTGTCCTATATAGATATATTCCGTTCTTTTTCCTCTAAACTCAATAAGCATTAAAATTACATATTAAGTAAGGAAATTACTTTAAGTTGGATACAAATACTTCCAAAATTAAATAAAATTAAAAATAATACTGAAATATTTTATATTATTTAATAAATAGATTCTACTTATTAACCATAAAAATAATAAACCCAAATGTAATTTTCTTAACCCACTCCGTCGTCGCCTTGTAATCAAGGGGTCCCGGGTTCGATACCCGGTGGAGGTACAAGTTGTTCGGATCCCACTTTAAACTGTAGGTCCAGTCCCGATTAGCCTTACTGTGCATAAAGTGGACTTAAAACACCAAATCAACCAACCAATCTTAACCCACTACTATAATTAACGTACAAACAAGATGTCTGAAAAAGGATTACTATTATAGGGTAAAGTATACATGAAACCTAACATGTTCTCATTATCATGTGGTGTAGTAGCACGTTGTGCTTACCACTCCGCCATGGAGGCCGGCAATATAATGATTATCAGCTAAGAGGTATTAATACTTTCTTTGAAATATAATGTTATAAAGTTACAAACTATGAATAAGATAAATTACATCAATGAATTTATATCTGGCACAGAGTCCAGAGTGCAGATCTACGTGGCGAAGTGTTTATCAGAGTAGGCTACGTAGCCTTGGGTCCCGGGTTGGAGTTCTGGCCAAGGCATGTGTGTTCTATGTTAGTGTCCCTTCATCAAATTCATCTAATTAATGATATCATCACTCACACTCATCTTCGCGATTAGCCTAAACCGGCAGAAAATCATAGTAAAATAAACCAAATCAATCAATCAGTCAATCAGAGCCCAGAGTGAATGTCCCTCTTACCACATTAGCCATAGTATTTAAGAAAGAAAGAAAAACTAGTTTGAGAAATCTAAATAACTAGTATCATGAAACGGAGGTGCTAAACTTGTCTTCTAGGTTGTAGGGATGGGCCTACCGTTTAAACAAGGATGCCAATCACTACATGCCTGCACCACATTTCGAACCCAGTAACCTAGATTGCAAAGTGACGACGTTACTTCTACCCCATGGGGGAGGCACTGATGTTTGTAATCCGAATGGAAACATATGTGGAAATGACACCACCTCGATACGTGACTTGACGTAACGTATGCTGTGAATCTAAGGAACTGGTTGTCGGCTGGGAGTCGTGGCGTGCTCCTGTAATCCAGCTTCCTGGAGGCCGGGATCATCGGATGGTTTGAGGTCGGGAGTCTTTCAGTGTAGTGCCCCATGTTGACTGGGCGTCCGCACTAAGCTCGGCATCAATATAGTTTCCTGAGGGGAGCCTCGGGTGACCAGGTTGGCTGAGGAAGGGCGTACTGGGCCAGGCGGGAGACCGAGCAGCCAAAAGCCCTCGTGTCGAGCAGTAGTGGGACAGCGCCTGGGAGTGGGAGCCTGGCTGTAGCCTTACCAATACAATCGGACGTGATTCCATTTTGATGTTCATTATACATAATACCTTTTGCATATATACGAGCAAAAATTAATTATGATTCTTATTTATGAAAATAACATCACATTAAAATTTTATTAATTTCATCTCCGTGATGGACTCTCGTTTGGCAAAAATCGCACAGTTGGGACACAAGAACAATGACCAGACTCTCCTTGAAATCCAAAACTGTCATTAAACAGTCATGTATCACAAAGTAAACTCATTGATGTTTTTTTGTTAATATTAATAGTTTTTCCAACACCAATACTTCAAAAAGTATCAACAAACTTGATCTATCGATCTGCCTGGTGGAGAATTTAGCACACAGTGCTACGACACCAGGCTTCGCGGGTTCGAATCTTGGCCTGGGACTTTCCCTTCATCAGTTTATTCAATACTTGGCCTCATAGTCGTGAATGTCTAAAACAGAAAGATATTCAACGCTCAAAGTCAAATAGAATTACAATCGTTTCCTTGTTTTTAGACTTCGTTTGTATTTTGAACATGTAGTTCTTACTCTTTCATTACAGTCGATAGAAACATAATGGAGCCGCTAGGAATCACAGGTCTTGAGCTAAATAGATCCACGATGTCTCAGCGAATATTGCTACATGGACAAGTGAAAATGCGAACCACCTTGGAATATTATGAATAGCTCGCGATAGGCTTTGGATTCCGACTGCGGGACGGCATGGGTTCGAGTTCGCCTGGGTTCAGTCTCTGGGTTTTCGGCCTGTGTATAGGACTGGTGGCAAACCCACTATCTTGAGAAAATTTGGGATCTACCAGTGAGTAGCGTAACCCAGTCTCGGATATCTCCTATAACGAGTGAGCGTTCGACGTACTGACCCACGTCACCCTATTACCGGTTGAAGATATCGATACCTCTAGCTAGGATTGTGAGAGGGAGATTGGCAGTCGGGAGATAGGCCCAGGCTTAGATTATTTTTTAGATGTATGGTTAATAGAATGTTTTAATTTCATTTGATTTTTTTTACTTCGCGTCTCTGACCACTTTAGACTAAACGCATAAATGATGATGAGTTACGATATGGACACTCAGAAAGAACACTCCGGGATTCGAATCCGGAAAATTGTGTCCTATATAGATATATTCAGTTCTTTTTCCTCTAAACTCACTAAGCATTAAAATTACATATTAAGTAAGGCAATTACTTTAAGTTGGATACAAATACTTCCAAAATTAAATAAAATTAAAAATAATACTGAAATATTTTATATTATTTAATAAATAGATTCTACTTATTAACCATAAAAATAATAAACCCAAATGTAATTTTCTTAACCCACTCCGTCGTCGCCTTGTAATCAAGGGGTCCCGGGTTCGATACCCGGTGGAGGTACAAGTGGTTCGGATCCCACTTTAAACTGTAGGTCCAGTCCCGATTAGCCTTACTGTGCGTAAAGTGGACTTAAAACACCAAATCAACCAACCAATCTTAACCCACTACTATAATTAACGTACAAACAAGATGTCTGAAAAAGGATTACCATTATAGGGTAAAGTATACATGAAACCTAACATGTTCTCATTATCATGTGGTGTAGTAGCACGTTGTGCTTACCACTCCGCCACGGAGGCCGGCAATATAATGATTATCAGCTAAGAGGTATTAATACTTTCTTTGAAATATAATGTTATAAAGTTACAAACTATGAATAAGATAAATTACATCAATGAATTTATATCTGGCACAGAGTCCAGAGTGCAGATCTACGTGGCGAAGTGTTTATCAGAGTAGGCTACGTAGCCTTGGGTCCCGGGTTGGAGTTCTGGCCAAGGCATGTGTGTTCTATGTTAGTGTCCCTTCATCAAATTCATCTAATTAATGATATCATCACTCACCCTCATCTTCGCGATTAGCCTAAACTGGCAGAAAATCATAGTAAAATAAACCAAATCAATCAATCAGTCAATCAGAGCCCAGAGTGAATGTCCCTCATACCACATTAGCCATAGTATTTAAGAAAGAAAGAAAAACTAGTTCGAGAAATCTAAATAACTAGTATCATGAAACGGAGGTGCTAAACTTGTCTTCTAGGTTGTAGGGATGGGCCTACAGTTTAAACAAGGATGCCAATCACTACATGCCTGCACCACATTTCGAACCCAGTAACCTAGATTGCAAAGTGACGACGTTACTTCTACCCCATGGGGGAGGCACTGATGTTTGTAATCTGAATGGAAACATATGTGGAAATGACACCACCTCGATACGTGACTTGACGTAACGTATGCTGTGAATCTAAGGAACTGGTTGTCGGCTGGGAGTCGTGGCGTGCTCCTGTAATCCAGCTTCCTGGAGGCCGGGATCATCGGATGGTTTGAGGTCGGGAGTCTTGCAGTGTAGTGCCCCATGTTGACTGGGCGTCCTCACTAAGCTCGGCATGAATATGGTTTCCTGAGGGGAGCCTCGGGTGACCAGGTTGGCTGAGGAAGGGCGTACTGGGCCAGGCGGGAGACCGAGCAGCCAAAAGCCCTCGTGTCGAGCAGTAGTGGGACAGCGCCTGGGAGTGGGAGCCTGGCTGTAGCCTTACCAATACAATCGGACGTGATTCCATTTTGATGTTCATTATACATAATACCTTTTGCATATATACGAGCAAAAATTAATTATGATTCTTATTTATGAAAATAACATCACATTAAAATTTTATTAATTTCATCTCCGTGATGGACTCTCGTTTGGCAAAAATCGCACAGTTGGGACACAAGAACAATGACCAGACTCTCCTTGAAATCCAAAACTGTCATTAAACAGTCATGTATCACAAAGTAAACTCATTGATGTTTTTTTGTTAATATTAATAGTTTTTCCAACACCAATACTTCAAAAAGTATCAACAAACTTGATCTATCGATCTGCCTGGTGGAGAATTTAGCACACAGTGCTACGACGCCAGGCTTCGCGGATTCGAATCTTGGCCTGGGACTTTCCCTTCATCAGTTTCATCAATACTTGTCCTCATAGTCGTGAATGTCTAAAACAGAAAGATATTCAACGCTCAAAGTCAAATAGAATTACAATAGTTTCATTGTTTTTAGACTTCGTTTGTATTTTGAACATGTAGTTCTTACTCTTTCATTACAGTCGATAGAAACATAATGGAGCCGCTAGGAATCACAGGTCTTGAGCTAAATAGGTCCACGATGTCTCAGCGAATATTGCTACATGGACAAGTGAAAATGCGAACCACCTTGGAATATTATGAATAGCTCGCGATAGGCTTTGGATTCCGACTGCGGGACGGCATGGGTTCGAGTTCGCCTGGGTTCAGTCTCTGGGTTTTCGGCCTGTGTATAGGACTGGTGGCAAACCCACTATCTTGAAAAAATTTGGGATCTACCAGTGAGTAGCGTAACCCAGTCTCGGATATCTCCTATAACGAGTGAGCGTTCGACGTACTGACCCACGTCACCCTATTACCGGTTGAAGATATCGATACCTCTAGCTAGGATTGTGGGAGGGAGATTGGCAGTCGGGAGATAGGCCCAGGCTTAGATTATTTTTTAGATGTATGGTTAATAGAATGTTATAATTTCATTTGATTTTTTTTACTTCGCGTCTCTGACCACTTTAGACTAAACGCATAAATGATGATGAGTGACGATATGGACACTCAGAAAGAACACTCCGGGATTCGAATCCGGAAAATTGTGTCCTATATAGATATATTCAGTTCTTTTTCCTCTAAACTCAATAAGCATTAAAATTACATATTAAGTAAGGCAATTACTTTAAGTTGGATACAAATACTTCCAAAATTAAATAAAATTAAAAATAATACTGAAATATTTTATATTATTTAATAAATAGATTCTACTTATTAACCATAAAAATAATAAACCCAAATGTAATTTTCTTAACCCACTCCGTCGTCGCCTTGTAATCAAGGGGTCCCGGGTTCGATACCCGGTGGAGGTACAAGTGGTTCGGATCCGACTTTAAACTGTAGGTCCAGTCCCGATTAGCCTTACTGTGCATAAAGTGGACTTAAAACACCAAATCAACCAACCAATCTTAACCCACTACTATAATTAACGTACAAACAAGATGTCTGAAAAAGGATTACCATTATAGGGTAAAGTATACATGAAACCTACAGTTGGGAGCTCAGAAGACTGCAAGGCTGAGGAATGCGAAACTGTTGTCGCCGTGCGCAGCCAGCTCGTCTTCCTTTCAGGGTGGCAGCGGCATAAATGAAAAAGGCATGGTACGAAAACGCATTGCAAATGAATGGAACATATTACATAGTAGCAAGTGAAAGCAATACTAATAATGGAGGAATTTTACTTTGATGATTAAAGTATTTGTACAATAACATGCTTTCCACTCACCTTTCATCAGTCATCGTCACTATCTGATAAGGTTTGTGCCAATTTCGATCCCGAAGATGAATCGCTGTCACTGATGTTGTCGTCTTCATCACTGTCAATACCACCTAGTGAAATAACGATTCTATCCACAGTGTCCTCCATCAGACCATCTTTCTGCCAGTAGTCCTGTTCGACAGTGATGACATGCCTGTCATATCCTTCCCAGTCAGCTGGCGTCACAGATTCCACCGCATTCTTTGTCACTTCCTCCAACCTTGACAACGTCAAATCTCCTGTTATATTTTTCTCCCTCACAAGTCGTTTTATTTTAGCCCACGCTAGTTCAATGGCATTCAATTCGCACATGTAAGGAGGCAACCGAAGCACTGCATGGCCATTCGTCTTCAAAAGTTCGTCCACACGAAAAATCTTATCTGGCGGCCTGTACTTTTCGATCAATTGGAATAATTCAAATTTTTTCATGCTTTCTGAAAATGGCACTTCGTTTAGTCTTAACCAGTCTATCATCTCCTGCTTCACAGAATATTTAGTCGGAGGCTTATTCACCTGTATGTTGTGGTAGGGAGCGTTATCCAATACACAAACACTTGCCCTCGGGAGGGCCGGCAGAAGTTTTTCCCTCACCCATTTCTCGAAGTTAACGGAATTCATCTGTCCATGATAGTCTCCGGTTGCCTTTCCTGCCCTAAATATCAAGTTTGCTACATTTATGAAGCCGTGCCTTGAACCAGCATGAACTAAAATTAACCTATTGGAGGAACTGGTGTTGGTTGACACTCCTTGTACTGAGTCACTTTGCCAGCATTTCCCAAAGGTGAGATTATTGTCGACCCATGACTCGTCGATATATACTATCACACGATTCTCCGATCTCAATTTTTTAATTGCCCTTAGATATTTGGCACGCCAATGAACAATATTTGGACGTTCTATGAGAATTTTTCTGTTGCTTCTGCATTTTTTCCAACTGAAACCCATATCATGAAGCAGACGACGTAAACTATGCACTTTCCACGGAAAATTAATTTTTTCACGAATGGCTGAAAGAAGTTTCGGTGCCGTTGGTATTGTATTTTTCACAAGGTAAAATTCTTGTATTACGTCTCTGATGACCCTTCGATCGAATTCGTCGCAATGGAATCTGTATTGCTCGGCTCGTCGTCGTTTCTTACCCGGTGTAGACAGTGACGTCTCGCCCGCTTCATGGGACTCTTTCCTTATTTTTGATACACTCCGCACAGATACGCCCGTGTAATTACACACACGCAAATTTGATTGCTGTAGCAAGTACTTTAATTTTCCTTCTTTGGCCTCTTCATCCCACTGCTGTATCACGTTTCTTATTATCTCCCTAGCTTCACTGTGAATTGTCTGTCCCATTCTTCGCGAAGAAGACATACTCGCACTGCAACAATGGAACAAGAGCACTGGAGTTAGCAAGACGCACACACACAGATCCAAAATAGTATATAATATAACAGTTGGGCTGAAAAGTTCGTAGGCTAACATAGTAAAAAATATTTTTTTGACAAAATTCGATTTTATTATTCAATATAGTTGCCTTCGAGGGCGATACAACGATTATAGCGGTCAAACAATTTTTCGATGCCATTTTTATAGTACGATTTCTCTTTAGCCTCAAAATAGGCCTCAGTTTCGGCGATTACCTCTTCATCAGTGCTAAATTTCTTTCCAGCGAGCATTCTTTTAAGGTCTGCAAACAGGAAAAAGTCACTGGGGGCCAGTTCTGGAGAATATGGTGGATGGGGAAGCAATTTTATTACGGTTGAATATCGCTAAACATTGCTCCGAATCATCAAAACGTTGTTGCTTTTGATCGCACGCGCGGCACCCATTTTACACACAGCTTTCGCATGTTCAAATATTCATGCACAATATGTCCAACACGTTCCTTTGATATTTTTAAAGTCTCAGCTATCTCGATCAACTTCACTTTACGATCATTTAAAATTATTTTGTGGACTTTTTTGATGTTTTCGTCGGTAACATCCTCTTTGGGGCGTCCACTGCGTGCATCGTCTTCGATGCTCATTTCGCCTCGTTTAAATTTAGCAAACCACTTCTCAACAGTTGATTTTCCTGGTGCAGAGTCCGAATAATGTTTATCAAGCCAAACCTTGGCTTCAGCAGTATTTTTTTTTTCCAAAAAGCAATGCTTTATTAACACATGAAATTCTTTATTATCCATTTTTTCACAATAACAAAAGCTGCTTCACTCACAATGCTATATCTCACGAACTAATTATCCGGCAGCTGTGAAATTTATACACGTATCTTTTGAAGGTTAGTACTAAGTAAAAATCACATGGATTTAATTCTAGTAATGCCATCTATGAGTCAGCCTACGAACTTTTCAGCCCAACTGTTAGTTGAGAAAGTAGCGCAGTCTTCCCTCCCGAAGCTGAAAAAAGAGGGTCGTGGGAGGTTCCAACCCTGACGTCAATCACGGGACAGGGGTGACGCTGTCACTGACCTTTCCGCTTGTTATAGGATCTGCATTTGTGCGAGGGAACTTGAAAGTGCCTTGTGTTTCCTTTTCTTTGGCTTGTGTGATAGTGGGGATTTTCTTGTTTTTGCAACAACAGTAACACTTCAGTAAGATGCCGCGCAATTGTGCTGTTGCTTTGTGCCAGAACAACGCAAGAAATACAGTAGGTGTAAGCTATTTGCTCCCAAAGCATGGCCGTATTTAGGGGGGGTTAGGGTTCAAGCCCCCCCCTACCGAAACTTCTGGCATGTTGGATTAATACGAGTTCAGAAACTAAAATTTGTAACATATTTTTTAAAAAAAATATTCGCAGTTGCACAAAATACAACAGACACAAAATTCTGAAATGATGGAGTTGAAATTTTCAAACATTTTGAATTCTGAAATTTGAGCGAAACGGGTTTCATTCTCAGAATCACAGCCCACCCATGACCCCTTCATTTTCACTTCTGCTGTCCTCTTTCCAGTGCTGTTCCTGGATCAGACTGAAAATTCCCTTGCGATTATCGCAAAATTCCAGTTACAACTTTTAATTCCCTGTTCGATAAGGGTTTAAATGCCCCTTCATAAGTGTTCAAACCTAGAATATCCTGCTTCATATCGTGTTACATTAACTATCCTTCACCCAGAAGTCGATATACGGTAGAACATACTGTACATTTAACCTATATGCGGTCCTATAAAGCACATACTTGTATAGGGCATAGTGGTTGTAGTATATCATGCTGTTTGGAAAGCATAGGAACAATATGAGCGTCGGAAAGTGGGATCGAACTAGTCTATAGAATAGACATCGTTTGTTGCAAGTTACAAAATAGCACAACGTTTGTTAGTTTTATTAATAAAGTCCAGTTAGTTAGTATTCGAACAGAATAACCGAAGAAAAACAGCGTTAGATATAAAAATTGAGGTTCAATGCAGGTACCAGGTTATGTTTTACCATTTAAACCAAAGAATTACTGCTTTCCACAGTTTTCAAAATCCCAAAAATTAAGTTTCATGTGAATGGTCAAACAACATAATTTTTATGACTATAGATTATGCGACGCCCATGGGAAAAATTAAGAGTGAACCCCCTCCCCAACATTTTTCCTGCCTATGGCCCTGTCCCAAAGGATCCGATTATGTGCAAGATGTGGGTTTCAAAGTGTAAGAGATTAGATCCTGTTAATATCAAAACAGCCACAGTGTGCTCATCGCATTTTCTGGATGCCGATTACGAACTAAACTTAAAAGCAGAACTGCTGAGCAATGCCTGTAGAACGCAGCTTAATAAAAATGCTGAACCAAGTTTAAATTTACCTGGTTGTGTGGTGAATTGTAGTGTGCAACAGCCAAATTACATAATTGATCGAAGTGGACGTGCCAATAAACGTCAAGATTCGAAAGCGAGCAGTGGAAAACTTGAAGAGTTATCTTCTTGCAAAAGAATTTGCACGGCACACAATAATTCAGAGACTTTGAGTACTGGAAATATATTCAATATACCCAATCTCCAAGAATAATAGGGCCTCCCCCATGGCGCAGTGGTAGCGTCATTGCCTTGTAATCAAGGGGTCCCGGGTTCGATACCCGGTGGTGGCACAAGTGGTTCGGATCCCACTTTAAACTGTAGGTCCAGTCCCGTTTAGCCTTACTGTGCATAAAGTGGACTTAAAACAGCAACTCAAACAAACAAAACCAAGAATAATAGTGAGTTGAAACTGTGAAACAGAAATTAAAATGTGCTGAAGAACAAGTAAAGAAACAATGCAATCGTTTATTGCATAAAGTGAAGAATGTTAGCAATAAACGTTTGAGGCAACAATTAGTAGAACTTCACAAATTAAAGCAATCTGCTTCCAACGTGACTAACAAAGTAAGGGTGTGTGCTTTTTGTGTATTTCCTAGCGTCTTGTTAATGCTTCTTCGCGAGAGCACCTGACACGGTCGTCCCTCGGGAAAGATGTGAGCAACCGGAGAGTCCCGATTCCATTATCAGATTCTCACCCTTTCCTACAGGAATTTCTGTATGTCTGGCAACACTGAAAAATTGAACACCAAGTCGAAGCTTCCCTCCACACACTTCCTCCCCGTTCACCCCCGAACCTCACCCCGCACTCGCAGTCTTCTCAGCTCTCAACTATTGGGAGCTCAGAAGACTGCAAGGCTGAGGAATGCGAAACTGTTGTCGCCGTGCGCAGCCAGCTCGTCTTCCTTTCAGGGTGGCAGCGGCATAAATGAAAAAGGCATGGTACGAAAACGCATTGCAAATGAATGGAACATATTACATAGTAGCAAGTGAAAGCAATACTAATAATGGAGGAATTTTACTTTGATGATTAAAGTATTTGTACAATAACATGCTTTCCACTCACCTTTCATCAGTCATCGTCACTATCTGATAAGGTTTGTGCCAATTTCGATCCCGAAGATGAATCGCTGTCACTGATGTTGTCGTCTTCATCACTGTCAATACCACCTAGTGAAATAACGATTCTATCCACAGTGTCCTCCATCAGACCATCTTTCTGCCAGTAGTCCTGTTCGACAGTGATGACATGCCTGTCATATCCTTCCCAGTCAGCTGGCGTCACAGATTCCACCGCATTCTTTGTCACTTCCTCCAACCTTGACAACGTCAAATCTCCTGTTATATTTTTCTCCCTCACAAGTCGTTTTATTTTAGCCCACGCTAGTTCAATGGCATTCAATTCGCACATGTAAGGAGGCAACCGAAGCACTGCATGGCCATTCGTCTTCAAAAGTTCGTCCACACGAAAAATCTTATCTGGCGGCCTGTACTTTTCGATCAATTGGAATAATTCAAATTTTTTCATGCTTTCTGAAAATGGCACTTCGTTTAGTCTTAACCAGTCTATCATCTCCTGCTTCACAGAATATTTAGTCGGAGGCTTATTCACCTGTATGTTGTGGTAGGGAGCGTTATCCAATACACAAACACTTGCCCTCGGGAGGGCCGGCAGAAGTTTTTCCCTCACCCATTTCTCGAAGTTAACGGAATTCATCTGTCCATGATAGTCTCCGGTTGCCTTTCCTGCCCTAAATATCAAGTTTGCTACATTTATGAAGCCGTGCCTTGAACCAGCATGAACTAAAATTAACCTATTGGAGGAACTGGTGTTGGTTGACACTCCTTGTACTGAGTCACTTTGCCAGCATTTCCCAAAGGTGAGATTATTGTCGACCCATGACTCGTCGATATATACTATCACACGATTCTCCGATCTCAATTTTTTAATTGCCCTTAGATATTTGGCACGCCAATGAACAATATTTGGACGTTCTATGAGAATTTTTCTGTTGCTTCTGCATTTTTTCCAACTGAAACCCATATCATGAAGCAGACGACGTAAACTATGCACTTTCCACGGAAAATTAATTTTTTCACGAATGGCTGAAAGAAGTTTCGGTGCCGTTGGTATTGTATTTTTCACAAGGTAAAATTCTTGTATTACGTCTCTGATGACCCTTCGATCGAATTCGTCGCAATGGAATCTGTATTGCTCGGCTCGTCGTCGTTTCTTACCCGGTGTAGACAGTGACGTCTCGCCCGCTTCATGGGACTCTTTCCTTATTTTTGATACACTCCGCACAGATACGCCCGTGTAATTACACACACGCAAATTTGATTGCTGTAGCAAGTACTTTAATTTTCCTTCTTTGGCCTCTTCATCCCACTGCTGTATCACGTTTCTTATTATCTCCCTAGCTTCACTGTGAATTGTCTGTCCCATTCTTCGCGAAGAAGACATACTCGCACTGCAACAATGGAACAAGAGCACTGGAGTTAGCAAGACGCACACACACAGATCCAAAATAGTATATAATATAACAGTTGGGCTGAAAAGTTCGTAGGCTAACATAGTAAAAAATATTTTTTTGACAAAATTCGATTTTATTATTCAATATAGTTGCCTTCGAGGGCGATACAACGATTATAGCGGTCAAACAATTTTTCGATGCCATTTTTATAGTACGATTTCTCTTTAGCCTCAAAATAGGCCTCAGTTTCGGCGATTACCTCTTCATCAGTGCTAAATTTCTTTCCAGCGAGCATTCTTTTAAGGTCTGCAAACAGGAAAAAGTCACTGGGGGCCAGTTCTGGAGAATATGGTGGATGGGGAAGCAATTTTATTACGGTTGAATATCGCTAAACATTGCTCCGAATCATCAAAACGTTGTTGCTTTTGATCGCACGCGCGGCACCCATTTTACACACAGCTTTCGCATGTTCAAATATTCATGCACAATATGTCCAACACGTTCCTTTGATATTTTTAAAGTCTCAGCTATCTCGATCAACTTCACTTTACGATCATTTAAAATTATTTTGTGGACTTTTTTGATGTTTTCGTCGGTAACATCCTCTTTGGGGCGTCCACTGCGTGCATCGTCTTCGATGCTCATTTCGCCTCGTTTAAATTTAGCAAACCACTTCTCAACAGTTGATTTTCCTGGTGCAGAGTCCGAATAATGTTTATCAAGCCAAACCTTGGCTTCAGCAGTATTTTTTTTTTCCAAAAAGCAATGCTTTATTAACACATGAAATTCTTTATTATCCATTTTTTCACAATAACAAAAGCTGCTTCACTCACAATGCTATATCTCACGAACTAATTATCCGGCAGCTGTGAAATTTATACACGTATCTTTTGAAGGTTAGTACTAAGTAAAAATCACATGGATTTAATTCTAGTAATGCCATCTATGAGTCAGCCTACGAACTTTTCAGCCCAACTGTTAGTTGAGAAAGTAGCGCAGTCTTCCCTCCCGAAGCTGAAAAAAGAGGGTCGTGGGAGGTTCCAACCCTGACGTCAATCACGGGACAGGGGTGACGCTGTCACTGACCTTTCCGCTTGTTATAGGATCTGCATTTGTGCGAGGGAACTTGAAAGTGCCTTGTGTTTCCTTTTCTTTGGCTTGTGTGATAGTGGGGATTTTCTTGTTTTTGCAACAACAGTAACACTTCAGTAAGATGCCGCGCAATTGTGCTGTTGCTTTGTGCCAGAACAACGCAAGAAATACAGTAGGTGTAAGCTATTTGCTCCCAAAGCATGGCCGTATTTAGGGGGGGTTAGGGTTCAAGCCCCCCCCTACCGAAACTTCTGGCATGTTGGATTAATACGAGTTCAGAAACTAAAATTTGTAACATATTTTTTAAAAAAAATATTCGCAGTTGCACAAAATACAACAGACACAAAATTCTGAAATGATGGAGTTGAAATTTTCAAACATTTTGAATTCTGAAATTTGAGCGAAACGGGTTTCATTCTCAGAATCACAGCCCACCCATGACCCCTTCATTTTCACTTCTGCTGTCCTCTTTCCAGTGCTGTTCCTGGATCAGACTGAAAATTCCCTTGCGATTATCGCAAAATTCCAGTTACAACTTTTAATTCCCTGTTCGATAAGGGTTTAAATGCCCCTTCATAAGTGTTCAAACCTAGAATATCCTGCTTCATATCGTGTTACATTAACTATCCTTCACCCAGAAGTCGATATACGGTAGAACATACTGTACATTTAACCTATATGCGGTCCTATAAAGCACATACTTGTATAGGGCATAGTGGTTGTAGTATATCATGCTGTTTGGAAAGCATAGGAACAATATGAGCGTCGGAAAGTGGGATCGAACTAGTCTATAGAATAGACATCGTTTGTTGCAAGTTACAAAATAGCACAACGTTTGTTAGTTTTATTAATAAAGTCCAGTTAGTTAGTATTCGAACAGAATAACCGAAGAAAAACAGCGTTAGATATAAAAATTGAGGTTCAATGCAGGTACCAGGTTATGTTTTACCATTTAAACCAAAGAATTACTGCTTTCCACAGTTTTCAAAATCCCAAAAATTAAGTTTCATGTGAATGGTCAAACAACATAATTTTTATGACTATAGATTATGCGACGCCCATGGGAAAAATTAAGAGTGAACCCCCTCCCCAACATTTTTCCTGCCTATGGCCCTGTCCCAAAGGATCCGATTATGTGCAAGATGTGGGTTTCAAAGTGTAAGAGATTAGATCCTGTTAATATCAAAACAGCCACAGTGTGCTCATCGCATTTTCTGGATGCCGATTACGAACTAAACTTAAAAGCAGAACTGCTGAGCAATGCCTGTAGAACGCAGCTTAATAAAAATGCTGAACCAAGTTTAAATTTACCTGGTTGTGTGGTGAATTGTAGTGTGCAACAGCCAAATTACATAATTGATCGAAGTGGACGTGCCAATAAACGTCAAGATTCGAAAGCGAGCAGTGGAAAACTTGAAGAGTTATCTTCTTGCAAAAGAATTTGCACGGCACACAATAATTCAGAGACTTTGAGTACTGGAAATATATTCAATATACCCAATCTCCAAGAATAATAGGGCCTCCCCCATGGCGCAGTGGTAGCGTCATTGCCTTGTAATCAAGGGGTCCCGGGTTCGATACCCGGTGGTGGCACAAGTGGTTCGGATCCCACTTTAAACTGTAGGTCCAGTCCCGTTTAGCCTTACTGTGCATAAAGTGGACTTAAAACAGCAACTCAAACAAACAAAACCAAGAATAATAGTGAGTTGAAACTGTGAAACAGAAATTAAAATGTGCTGAAGAACAAGTAAAGAAACAATGCAATCGTTTATTGCATAAAGTGAAGAATGTTAGCAATAAACGTTTGAGGCAACAATTAGTAGAACTTCACAAATTAAAGCAATCTGCTTCCAACGTGACTAACAAAGTAAGGGTGTGTGCTTTTTGTGTATTTCCTAGCGTCTTGTTAATGCTTCTTCGCGAGAGCACCTGACACGGTCGTCCCTCGGGAAAGATGTGAGCAACCGGAGAGTCCCGATTCCATTATCAGATTCTCACCCTTTCCTACAGGAATTTCTGTATGTCTGGCAACACTGAAAAATTGAACACCAAGTCGAAGCTTCCCTCCACACACTTCCTCCCCGTTCACCCCCGAACCTCACCCCGCACTCGCAGTCTTCTCAGCTCTCAACTGTAACATGTTCTCATTATCATGTGGTGTAGTAGCACGTTGTGCTTACCACTCCGCCACGGAGGCCGGCAATATAATGATTATCAGCTAAGAGGTATTAATACTTTCTTTGAAATATAATGTTATAAAGTTACAAACTATGAATAAGATAAATTACATCAATGAATTTATATCTGGCACAGAGTCCAGAGTGCAGATCTACGTGGCGAAGTGTTTATCAGAGTAGGCTACGTAGCCTTGGGTCCCGGGTTGGAGTTCTGGCCAAGGCATGTGTGTTCTATGTTAGTGTCCCTTCATCAAATTCATCTAATTAATGATATCATCACTCACCCTCATCTTCGCGATTAGCCTAAACTGGCAGAAAATCATAGTAAAATAAACCAAATCAATCAATCAGTCAATCAGAGCCCAGAGTGAATGTCCCTCATACCACATTAGCCATAGTATTTAAGAAAGAAAGAAAAGCTAGTTTGAGAAATCTAAATAACTAGTATCATGAAACGGAGGTGCTAAACTTGTCTTCTAGGTTGTAGGGATGGGCCTACAGTTTAAACAAGGATGCCAATCACTACATGCCTGCACCACATTTCGAACCCAGTAACCTAGATTGCAAAGTGACGACGTTACTTCTACCCCATGGGGGAGGCACTGATGTTTGTAATCTGAATGGAAACATATGTGGAAATGACACCACCTGGATACGTGACTTGACGTAACGTATGCTGTGAATCTAAGGAACTGGTTGTCGGCTGGGAGTCGTGGCGTGCTCCTGTAATCCAGCTTCCTGGAGGCCGGGATCATCGGATGGTTTGAGGTCGGGAGTCTTGCAGTGTATTGCCCCATGTTGACCGGGCGTCCTCACTAAGCTCGGCATCAATATGGTTTCCTGAGGGGAGCCTCTGGTGACCAGGTTGGCTGAGGAAGGGCGTACTGGGCCAGGCGGGAGACCGAGCAGCCAAAAGCCCTCGTGTCGAGCAGTAGTGGGTCAGCGCCTGGGAGTGGGAGCCTGGCTGTAGCCTTACCAATACAATCGGACGTGATTCCATTTTGATGTTCATTATACATAATACCTTTTGCATATATACGAGCAAAAATTAATTATGATTCTTATTTATGAAAATAACATCACATTAAAATTTTATTAATTTCATCTCCGTGATGGACTCTCGTTTGGCAAAAATCGCACAGTTGGGACACAAGAACAATGACCAGACTCTCCTTGAAATCCAAAACTGTCATTAAACAGTCATGTATCACAAAGTAAACTCATTGATGTTTTTTTGTTAATATTAATAGTTTTTCCAACACCAATACTTCAAAAAGTATCAACAAACTTGATCTATCGATCTGCCTGGTGGAGAATTTAGCACACAGTGCTACGACGCCAGGCTTCGCGGGTTCGAATCTTGGCCTGAGACTTTCCCTTCATCAGTTTATTCAATACTTGGCCTCATAGTCGTGAATGTCTAAAACAGAAAGATATTCAACGCTCAAAGTCAAATAGAATTACAATCGTTTCCTTGTTTTTAGACTTCGTTTGTATTTTGAACATGTAGTTCTTACTCTTTCATTACAGTCGTTAGAAACATAGTGGAGCCGCTAGGAATCACAGGTCTTGAGCTAAATAGATCCACGATGTCTCAGCGAATATTGCTACATGGACAAGTGAAAATGCGAACCACCTTGGAATATTATGAATAGCTCGCGATAGGCTTTGGATTCCGACTGCGGGACGGCATGGGTTCGAGTTCGCCTGGGTTCAGTCTCTGGGTTTTCGGCCTGTGTATAGGACTGGTGGCAAACCCACTATCTTGAGAAAATTTGGGATCTACCAGTGAGTAGCGTAACCCAGTCTCGGATATCTCCTATAACGAGTGAGCGATCGACGTACTGACCCACGTCACCCTATTACCGGTTGAAGATATCGATACCTCTAGCTAGGATTGTGGGAGGGAGATTGGCAGTCGGGAGATAGGCCCAGGCTTAGATTATTTTTTAGATGTATGGTTAATAGAATGTTTTAATTTCATTTGATTTTTTTTACTTCGCGTCTCTGACCACTTTAGACTAAACGCATAAATGATGATGAGTTACGATATGGACACTCAGAAAGAACACTCCGGGATTCGAATCCGGAAAATTGTGTCCTATATAGATATATTCAGTTCTTTTTCCTCTAAACTCAATAAGCATTAAAATTACATATTAAGTAAGGCAATTACTTTAAGTTGGATACAAATACTTCCAAAATTAAATAAAATTAAAAATAATACTGAAATATTTTATATTATTTAATAAATAGATTCTACTTATTAACCATAAAAATAATAAACCCAAATGTAATTTTCTTAACCCACTCCGTCGTCGCCTTGTAATCAAGGGGTCCCGGGTTCGATACCCGGTGGAGGTACAAGTGGTTCGGATCCCACTTTAAACTGTAGGTCCAGTCCCGATTAGCCTTACTGTGCATAAAGTGGACTTAAAACACCAAATCAACCAACCAATCTTAACCCACTACTATAATTAACGTACAAACAAGATGTCTGAAAAAGGATTACCATTATAGGGTAAAGTATACATGAAACCTAACATGTTCTCATTATCATGTGGTGTAGTAGCACGTTGTGCTTACCACTCCGCCACGGAGGCCGGCAATATAATGATTATCAGCTAAGAGGTATTAATACTTTCTTTGAAATATAATGTTATAAAGTTACAAACTATGAATAAGATAAATTACATCAATGAATTTATATCTGGCACAGAGTCCAGAGTGCAGATCTACGTGGCGAAGTGTTTATCAGAGTAGGCTACGTAGCCTTGGGTCCCGGGTTGGAGTTCTGGCCAAGGCATGTGTGTTCTATGTTAGTGTCCCTTCATCAAATTCATCTAATTAATGATATCATCACTCACCCTCATCTTCGCGATTAGCCTAAACTGGCAGAAAATCATAGTAAAATAAACCAAATCAATCAATCAGTCAATCAGAGCCCAGAGTGAATGTCCCTCATACCACATTAGCCATAGTATTTAAGAAAGAAAGAAAAACTAGTTCGAGAAATCTAAATAACTAGTATCATGAAACGGAGGTGAAACTTGTCTTCTAGGTTGTAGGGATGGGCCTACAGTTTAAACAAGGATGCCAATCACTACATGCCTGCACCACATTTCGAACCCAGTAACCTAGATTGCAAAGTGACGACGTTACTTCTACCCCATGGGGGAGGCACTGATGTTTGTAATCTGAATGGAAACATATGTGGAAATGACACCACCTCGATACGTGACTTGACGTAACGTATGCTGTGAATCTAAGGAACTGGTTGTCGGCTGGGAGTCGTGGCGTGCTCCTGTAATCCAGCTTCCTGGAGGCCGGGATCATCGGATGGTTTGAGGTCGGGAGTCTTGCAGTGTAGTGCCCCATGTTGACTGGGCGTCCTCACTAAGCTCGGCATCAATATGGTTTCCTGAGGGGAGCCTCTGGTGACCAGGTTGGCTGAGGAAGGGCGTACTGGGCCAGGCGGGAGACCGAGCAGCCAAAAGCTCTCGTGTCGAGCAGTAGTGGGACAGCGCCTGGGAGGGGGAGCCTGGCTGTAGCCTTACCAATACAATCGGACGTGATTCCATTTTCATGTTCATTATACATAATACCTTTTGCATATATACGAGCAAAAATTAATTATGATTCTTATTTATGAAAATAACATCACATTAAAATTTTATTAATTTCATCTCCGTGATGGACTCTCGTTTGGCAAAAATCGCACAGTTGGGACACAAGAACAATGACCAGACTCTCCTTGAAATCCAAAACTGTCATTAAACAGTCATGTATCACAAAGTAAACTCATTGATGTTTTTTTGTTAATATTAATAGTTTTTCCAACACCAATACTTCAAAAAGTATCAACAAACTTGATCTATCGATCTATCTGGTGGAGAATTTAGCGCACAGTGCTACGACGCCAGGCTTCGCGGGTTCGAATCTTGGCCTGGGACTTTCCCTTCATCAGTTTATTCAATACTTGGCCTCATAGTCGTGAATGTCTAAAACAGAAAGATATTCAACGCTCAAAGTCAAATAGAATTACAATCGTTTCCTTGTTTTTAGACTTCGTTTGTATTTTGAACATGTAGTTCTTACTCTTTCATTACAGTCGTTAGAAACATAGTGGAGCCGCTAGGAATCACAGGTCTTGAGCTAAATAGATCCACGATGTCTCAGCGAATATTGCTACATGGACAAGTGAAAATGCGAACCACCTTGGAATATTATGAATAGCTCGCGATAGGCTTTGGATTCCGACTGCGGGATGGCATGGGTTCGAGTTCGCCTGGGTTCAGTCTCTGGGTTTTCGGCCTGTGTATAGGACTGGTGGCAAACCCACTATCTTGAGAAAATTTGGGATCTACCAGTGAGTAGCGTAACCCAGTCTCGGATATCTCCTATAACGAGTGAGCGTTCGACGTACTGACCCACGTCACCCTATTACCGGTTGAAGATATCGATACCTCTAGCTAGGATTGTGGGAGGGAGATTGGCAGTCGGGAGATAGGCCCAGGCTTAGATTATTTTTTAGATGTATGGTTAATACAATGTTTTAATTTCATTTGATTTTTTTTACTTCGCGTCTCTGACCACTTTAGACTAAACGCATAAATGATGATGAGTTACGATATGGACACTCAGAAAGAACACTCCGGGATTCGAATCCGGAAAATTGTGTCCTATATAGATATATTCAGTTCTTTTTCCTCTAAACTCACTAAGCATTAAAATTACATATTAAGTAAGGCAATTACTTTAAGTTGGATACAAATACTTCCAAAATTAAATAAAATTAAAAATAATACTGAAATATTTTATATTATTTAATAAATAGATTCTACTTATTAACCATAAAAATAATAAACCCAAATGCAATTTTCTTAACGCACTCTGTAGTCGCCTTGTAATCAAGGGGTCCCGGGTTCGATACCCGGTGGAGGTACAAGTGGTTCGGATCCCACTTTAAACTGTAGGTCCAGTCCCGATTAGCCTTACTGTGCATAAAGTGGACTTAAAACACCAAATCAACCAACCAATCTTAACCCACTACTATAATTAACGTACAAACAAGATGTCTGAAAAAGGATTACCATTATAGGGTAAAGTATACATGAAACCTAACATGTTCTCATTATCATGTGGTGTAGTAGCACGTTGTGCTTACCACTCCGCCACGGAGGCCGGCAATATAATGATTATCAGCTAAGAGGTATTAATACTTTCTTTGAAATATAATGTTATAAACTTTCAAACTATGAATAAGATAAATTACATCAATGAATTTATATCTGGCACAGAGTCCAGAGTGCAGATCTACGTGGCGAAGTGTTTATCAGAGTAGGCTACGTAGCCTTGGGTCCCGGGTTGGAGTTCTGGCCAAGGCATGTGTGTTCTATGTTAGTGTCCCTTCATCAAATTCATCTAATTAATGATATCATCACTCACCCTCATCTTCGCGATTAGCCTAAACCGGCAGAAAATCATAGTAAAATAAACCAAATCAATCAATCATACAATCAGAGCCCATTGTGAATGTCCCTCTTACCACATTAACATAGTATTTAAGAAAGAAACAAAAACTAGATTGAGAAATCTAAATAACAAGTATCATGAAATGGAGGTGCTAAACTCTTCTTCTAGGTTCACTTTCTGCACAAATAAGTTAATCATTGATGGGCCTACAGTTTAAACAAGGATGCCAATCACTACATGCCTGCACCACATTTCGAACCCAGTGACGACGTTACTTCTACCCCATGGGGGAGGCACTGATGTTTGTAATCCGAATGGAAACATTATGTGGAAATGACACCACCTCGATACGTGACTTGACGTAACGTATGCTGTGAATCTAAGGAACTGGTTGTCGGCTAGGAGTCGTGGCGTGCTCCTGTAATTCAGCTTCCTGGAGGCCGGGATCATCGGATGGTTTGAGGTCGGGAGTCTTGCAGTGTAGTGCCCCATGTTGACTGGGCGTCCGCACTAAGCTCGGCATCAATATGGTTTCCTGAGGGGAGCCTCGGGTGACCAGGTTGGCTGAGGAAGGGCCAGGCGGGAGACCGAGCAGCCAAAAGACCTCGTGTCGAGCAGTAGTGGGACAGCGCCTGGGTGTGGGAGCCTGGCTGTAGCCTTATCAATACAATCGGACATGATTCCATTTTGATGTTCATTATACATAATACCTTTTGCATATATACGAGCAAAAATTAATTATGATTCTTATTTATGAAAATAACATCACTTTAAAATTTTATTAATTTCATCTCCTTGATGGACTCTCGTATGGCAAGAATCGCACTGTTGGGACACAAGCACAATGACCAGACTCTCCTTGAAATCCAAAACTGTCATTAAACAGTCATGTATCACAAAGTAAACTGATTGATGTTCTTTTTTTAATATTAATAGTTTTTCCAACACCAATACTTCAACAAGTATCAACAAACTTGATCCATCGATCTCCCTGGTGGAGAATTTAGCACACAGTGCTACGACGTCAGGGTTCGCGGGTTGGAATCTTGGCCTGGGACTTTCCCCTCATCAGTTTCATCAATACTTGTCCTCATAGTCGTGAATGTCTAAAACAGAAAGATATTCAACGCTCAAAGTCAAATAGAATTACAATCGTTTCCTTGTTTTTAGACTTCGTTTCAATTTTGAACATGTAGTTCGTATCTCGGCCTGGGCATTGTTGTTCTCTATGACTTTCCCTACATCCTCATAGTCGTGATTGCCTAATACAGAAATGCGGCGCTAGAAGTCAAATAAAAATGCAATCGTGTTTTCATTGTTAGATTTCGTTCTATTTTGAATATGTAGTTGTTACTCGTTACATTACGGTCGATAGAAACATGGGGAGCCGCTAGCTCCTGGTTTCGAATGCCGGAGTGACGTCACTCATAATCATTTTTGAGATTAGCCTAAGTGGCAGAAATGCGAAGTAAAATAAACCTCATCAAATTAAACATTGTATTAACCACACATCTAAAAAAATAATCGAAAAGAAGCGGTAAAAATAAGACAACGATTGTCGTTTTTAAATGATTCTTATCACCGTATTTCTTTCTGTTTTAGGCAATCATGACTATGAGGATGAGTATTGATGAAACTGATGAAGGGAAAGTCACAGAGAACAATCATGCCCAGGCCAAGATTCGTACCCACTAGCCAGTGGCTTAGCCCAGTGCCCTGGAACCCCCTGCAACTAAAGGATTGGGGCCCCTTGGTAAAAAAAGAATATCGATAATACTACAAAGTATCGTATAGCCTTCCTAGAAATAAGGATGGGCGGCTGCGAGAGGTAATTATGTCGATTCATTGGGTATGGAATAGATGGATGTTGATCCTTGGCAAAAGGAACGAACAAACGCCTACGAATTTACGTAGTCGAATTCTAAAATACACATTTATTCCCACATTTCTAGCAACTTGTACAGTGACTCTCAAAAGTTTTAGGACAACGACATTTTAAACTAGGCAACCCAAATTACGTAAGGCGCTGGTGGGTTGCGTGTAGAGTTAGGCTCAATTTCAGGGTTGCCATATGCACAATATTTATGAAATACGCGAAAGGAATAAAACGAAGTATTATTGTATAAAACTCTAAACAAATATCAATATTACATTTGTCGCAAATAAGAAATACTTTCTGAAAGAAAGAAAATCGATTTTCTAGTATTTCATCGCTGATGAGCCTACACAAGGGAAGAGAGGAAACAAAAAGGGCAACAAATGAGATGAGAAAAGAGAGAGCGGAAGGGGAAGAGAAAAAGTAAAGAAGGGAAGAAAAGATAGGACAGATGTAGATAGGAGACGTAACGAGGAGAAAGGGAAAAGATGCGAGGAGAGATGAGGAAAAAGAGGAGAAGAGAGGAGGGAAAGAGATGAGAGGAGAGGAGAAGAGGAGGTTTTAGAGGAGAGGAGAAGACCAGAAGAGGAGAGTTAATGGTAGAGTAAAAGAGAGAACATGAGAAGAACGAAAGGAAGAGGAGAAGAGTGCAGTGGAGTCGGAAATCTAAAACAGGAGAGGAAGTAAGAGGAGTGGAGAAGAATGGGATGGAGACAAGAGGCGAGAACAGGAGGGAAGGCGATATGACATATAAGCAGAGGAGAAGAAGGGGAGAGAAGAAGGAGAAGAAGAGAAGAGAAAGGAGACAAGAAGAGATGAGGTATTTCTAGAAAATATCGTCTCAGCGTCAAGAATTGATGCATTGATCAAAATATTGACATGAAACATTCAATAATATTTTCAAATGAATTGGAGAATGTATCGGTGATAAATGTATGTATCGGTGATAAATGCCTTTTGGCTGAGTTCAGAGCGAGATAAAATCTGCCACGTAAGATCTTTGATTCTAGCTTCGATTAAAAATAAATAAAAACATGAATGTAATTTTCATATTTATAAGGATTATCCAACTTTTCTCCACTCCTCAATCGGTGTTGTAATGGAAGTTTTGTTATTTAACATTTCTCCTAACAGAATCATTCCGTTTCACACTGCGTGGACAATGAACACAATGGGATGTGTCTAAAACTTAAGAAAATTTTCTGCCACCGGAGGAGTTTGAACCTACGACCATCAGCTTGACAATCTACTACGGTAAGCACTATCCTACAAACTTTCGTTGTTGAGAATAGCTACGAGGAGCTGACCAGTGTGAAACGTAGATGCAACTTTCCTCCTACATGTAATGTGCAAAGAATACTTGTTTGAAACAAAGAAAACGAAGGTAGTACGAATCGGCGCAAACATTTTATGGAGAATTGCACATGATGAAAACTTTTCATTCGATATTTGCGGAGGTATGCTTGCATTGAACTGGAGTGGGTAAAGGGGTAAAATTTATGTCCTGAATTACCACAAATATAAATAGTTATTTCATTAATATTTGTCAATGTCCTTGAAGCAGTACACAATTTTCGTTAGAGTATCATAATTCAAGATCTGATACGTAAAAATATCCCTTTGAACATGTGTCAATTCATTTATTTGTTTAATTTTTATTAGTAAATTCCAGATGAAGAACAATGTGGCCACTCTACACTGTTATTAAAAGTAATGTTACAATGCTCTTTTAATAAAAGGGGAATTAAGAAAAAGAACACGTCGGAAGGAGACTTGAACCTGGGACCGCTAGATGCCCAGGCGAGAACTCCGAGCACTACACCACGCTTTTACCTTCCGTTCAAACAACAACTTTTATATATTCAGTCACTCCAATATTGTAAATGTAGTTCATGTAGTTTAACTTTTACTTTAATTTTGAATTGCTTTTCTTGTATTAGCAGCTATCATTGATAAAATAAATTCGAAGTGATGAAGAAAAACGAGAATATTGGTAGCTGTTTCAGAAAGTATTTCTTATTTGCGACAAATGTAATATTGATATTTGTTTAGAGTTTTATACAATAATAGTAAAGTAACCCTATAGCGCTACAGCCCAATATTGGGCCAAGGCTTACCTACCGACTGCTGGCCTCCCTCCCACGCGGGCCACCAAAGAAGTGGAGATCTGCAGCCAGACTAGGGGGAAGGGTGGTCGGCCCGACCAACCCCCAGCCGTTGTAGGACTTCGCGACTGGATTACGCTCACTCACTCGGAGCTCCCCAATTTCCTCAAGAAGGTGGGTTGTCACCGGCCGAAAATTCCCGGAGACTGAACCCGGGATCGAACCTATGCCGTCCCGCAGCCGCAGCCAAAGCAAGGTGCCTTAGACCGCACGGCCACGGAGGAGGACTTTATACAATAATACTTAGTTTTATTCCTTTGGCGTATTTCATAAATATTGTGCATATGGCAACCCTGAAATTGAGCCTAACTCTACACGCAACCCACCAGCGCCTTACGTAATTTGGGTTGAATAGTTTAAAATGTCGTTGTCCTAAAACTTTTGAGAGACACTGTACAAAGACAGACAGATTCACATTTAGGTGCTAGGTTGGTATGATTTACCTGGGATGCGTGAGGACCTTCTCCTGAAATGGATGCTATTTCGTTGCCCACTTTAATTCAACTGCCCTACCCTTGTTCTACCTTTTCCAACAAAACCAGTGGCGGATTAAATACGATCTCTTGGAGGGGACGGACACTCATTTCGGCACCCAGCACACTTCCCTCACAAACTACGGCCCTACCATATACGTCACAAAATCACTGTCGTAATTAAAACGTTGGAGGTCCAGCCGTGTGTCGTTTTTACCCACAACCATAGTATGCCTTGCGCTATGAGGGCGGTTATAATTATGAATTGCATGCTTATAACGTTTTTAAGTAAGAAAATCCACATCGTGTGGCTGATGTTTATTGAAAGAAGTTTGCATTATACAGCAAATCAAGTAATGAATGTGTATTTAATACATATCGAAAAGTGAATATACAAAAAGTAAGTAACGACATAAAATTCAGTATAAAATAATTATTTGAAGAAGTAAAACATTCTCTTGCGTGTTTTGGCATGAGCGAAGTGTTTCACAGCGTGTTCGACGTTTAGCCGTCCATTTTGCATGTGCTCATTGATCAAAATGAACATGCTTGTTTATCTTTGCTGAGGAGCGCTATTTCGCAGATCATATTTTATTGGCTGAAGTTTCGAAAGTGCGCGTTCTACAGAGGCCACAGTTGCGTTTAAAGTGAGGAAAACCAAATAAGCAGTGAATAAACCCGGAAAAGGAGTGTAATAGTCGTGTTCCAGGATGAAAGTAGTAACGTCTTCAATGGTATCCAGTTTTGTGAACAGAGACGTGTGGGTGTGTGTGTGTGGGGGGGGGGGGTGTCTGGTTGATGGGAGAGTCAGAACCCTCACTTTGTCCCAGTATTTCTAAAAAAAGAGAAAGTACACCACCCCCTTTCGAAAATCCTGGTTACGCCACTGTTTGTGATATCTTCGATTGTGTAGTGTATGAATGTATTGGACGTACGAGATTAGAACTAACATCGCTGGTAGCTACACTTTTGAAGTTCGTTTTTTGATAAATCAAGGAACACCGCAGGACAAAGAAACGATTTTGTTATTGGTCGGCAAAGTCTCTATCTTGCGTTGCGGCGGCCTGCTGCACGTACGTTTAGTACAAGGCTGTGTTACTTAATAAGTGATATATAAGTAATATATCATTAATTTCTCCAATTTCATCTTTATTTAATTGTAAAACAAAAAATGAGAAAGGGATATTCATAATAATTTTTTTTTAAAAAAAAAGCTGAACCCCAAAGTTTGAAGTACCACTTGCACCTCCGGTTTTTATAGCACTGTATAAAATACTACAACGTTTGCTGAGCACACCAATCATTCTAAATAGCTTAACTTCAATAATATAAAGACTGTAATAGATTTCTAAAAAATCACAATAAATTGACTTTTGATTACAATAGATTTGAGTGTTGGGAACAGCGGAGCAGCTTAGCATGTCTTGCCCCAACAGCAAATCAAAGCAATGCTGTGTCACCTCCCATGGTTGCTAATTTTGAAATTTTGGGTATGTCATAGAACGCCAAATGTTTGTTGTATTTCATTCCAACTTTTCAAATTTGCCAATAACTAACAAACTAAAGCTCTTGTGAGGGGTGCAGGAGAAGAACGATCGCTCCCTCAAGCCTTTAATTCACCCTTGCAGCAAGCTACCAAGATTGAGAGTTGTAGTTCGCTTTTTTTTTTCATCATCACCCTAATGGCGCTGGTGTACATGTCAGCTGCTCTCTCTCTCTCTCTGCCCTGGGTACGGTCATTCCAGAGACTGAGCATGCAAAATAATGAGTGAGGAGGCTGAGGTGGCGGGAAAATTTTGTAGATCCTCTGTAGAGGGGACTCACGAACCCTTTGATCCACCCTAGTAATCTTACTAGTCCTTCACCTAAAGTTTATTTCGTGCTTATCTTTCGCCCCTCTTCCTTTGTCATTCTTATCTTTGTTCGCCCTTTGTCTCTCGTCTCGTCGTATCTTACGTCGCCTCTATCTTTCATTATTCATATCTTTGTTCGCCCTCTTATCATTCGTCACCTTCTATCTTTCGTCGCCCCTATCTTTCGTCGTTCTTATCTTTGTTCGCCCCTGTCTCTCGTCACCCCTTATCATTCGTCGCCCCTATCTTTCCTCGTTCTTAACTTTGTTCGCCCCTGTCTCTCGTCACACCTTATCATTCGTCGCCTCCTATCTTTCGTCGCCTCCTATGTTTCGTCGCCCCCATCCTTCGTCATTCTTATCTTTGTTTTCCCCTTGTCTCTCGTCGCCTCTTACCATTCGTCACCTGCTATCTGTCGTCACCCCACCCTTTCTCATTCTTATCTTTGTTCGCCCCTGTCTCTCGTCGCGTCCTATCTTTCGTCATTCTTATCTTTGTTTGCACCCTGTCTCTCGTCGCCTCCTCATTATTCGTCGCCTCCTTATCTATCGTCACCCGTATTTTAGTCACTCGCTGCACTCGCGTTAAGCTTCCTGCTCCCCCACAACGGTGGTTCTTCGTTTATCGCATTTCAAACTTGCATATTATTGAAGAAATAAAATAAGGCCCTTGAGGGTCTGTCGCCCCCTCCGGTAGTGGGGTGCCTTCTGTAACCCCCTTTATTCCGCTCTTGTATGTTTTTTAATTGACACTATGTGTGTTACATTTCATTCCAACTGTATAAATTTTTTATCAATATATGAAAAAAATAAAATAGGTCCTCGGTGGAAGTCGCCCACGACGCCCCCCTTTAATTCTCCCTTGACCAAAATTACGATCATTCACCTCTCTACGTCAACATCCTTACCACGTCTTGCACTCGCACCATTAGCTCGTGCTGACGCTTACACTTCCTCGTTCCTCACTCTTTCCAAACATGCCACATTATATATAATCATCGATGACGTCAGAGGGTAACGAACGTACAACAGTTAGCTACCCCCCTTTGAAGTGTTTAACAATTAAGATAAATTTGAACTACCTTGTCACACTATAGCTAAAAAAATTGAAAATAATCTGTAACACTTAACAGGTGTGGACTATGTGGGAAATTTGTCTCAGTTATTTGAATATGAAAATGGCTTGGGCCCCCTTCGAAAATATTTGGTGGGAAGTTATATTCTAAATACCACACATAAAACTAATATTAGTGGTAAAAGTTACCAAGTTTTCTTGTTTGTGTGGCAATAAAAAACAGACTGTCCGAGCAACTGAATCTTCCTACTTGATTCATAACTGCAGACAATTTATACTCTAAAAGATTCCGGCAAACGGTATATCAATAAAGGTATGAGATGAGGGATCTTTTTTCCTATTTTAGGCGATCTGCGAGCAAGTAAATTCATAGCATTTCTGAGGGCCCACAGGTTAAGTTGCCAGGGTCCCTTTGATTGAGATAGTACGCCCCTGCTTACTATCGCAGACATTTATTATATTTTACTGAGAACCGACTCGATCACCCTCCACATGAAAGTAAATAAATAAATAAAACAGCCATGAAGTTATTTGTGGGGTCCATAGACTCGTAAGTTACAGTAACTCTGTTGATACGTATTTTAAGTTCACCGATTGGGCGTTTCTATTAGTGAATTTCGCCCACCCCCTCGTGGCAGAGTGGTTAGCACATCGCGCTACGACTCCAGGGGTCCCGGGTTCGAATCCCGGCCTGGGCATGGATATTTGTGGGTGTCCATTCATAAATGTCATCATATCATCACTCATCCCCATCCTGGCAAATTAGCCAAAAATAGGGGTGTGCGGGACAGAATTTTTTGGTCGGGACGGGAAATATTCGCCATTTCCCGACAAAGTCGGGAAATTTTCAGGACGGGAAATGATGGAAATTTCCCAAAGCTCTAAAAATCTCGAATTCTACATGAAATTTTCACTTTAAGTGATTGGTTTTGCATTTCTGCAATGAAAAGTACCAATTTGCGATAAGTTCCAGAAATTTACAATGCAGAAAACGTCGAAAATTAACGACTTTTTAAAATGGCCATTCGGCATTTCCCGACTCCTCGGGATCCAGAAAAGTCGGGAAATCATTTCCTGAAGTCGGGATCCGGACGGGAAATTTTTTCCCCCATATATATAACCGACACTATGTGTTGAATTTCTAAAATTATATAAAATTATCGCGGGACCCCTACACCTCGGAGGCACCCCCCCCCCCCCGCATTTCGGGGGTTGCGGGGGCGGCCACTGCCGCGTACCCTGGCGTCGTAGCACTGTGTACTAAATACTCCACCAGGGAGATCGATGGATCAAGTTTGTAGATACTTGCTGAAGTATTGGTTTTGGTAAAATTATTAATATTCAAAAATCATCTATCAGTATACTTTGTGATACATGACTGTTTAGTGACAGTTTTGGATTTCAAGGAGAGTCTGTTCATTGTGCTTGTGTCCCAACAGTAGCGTATTTCGTGAGATTTTTGCCATATGAGAGTCCATCACGTAGAAGAATTAATAAAATTTTATAGTGGTGTTATTTTCATAAATAAGAATCATAGTTAATTTTTGCTCGTATAGACCGTGTTAAAAATGTAAACATAAACATTGGTGAGGTCTTGCCCGGTCCCCCCGGAACTTCCGGTTTAGGCCAGTCCCCGTTGTTGCCAGTGCAGATTCACCGGCATACGAAGTAAGAAATGAGCGCTTGTTTTCATCAGTTGTGAGACGATAGTCAAGAAAGATATTTTTTAAAGTTCTACTATGAAGGAGTGGACGTCTAGAATCCGTCGGATGATCATCTGCAGAGCAGATTATTAAAATATGACGTGTCTTTGTGGCCGCCAGTTGTATTGCACACTACGTACATACAAGTATCTCATGTAGACGCACGACGAACGTTTAGATATATTGCATTATTTTGTAAATGGAAAAGTGAGGGAAAGATAATTCTATAAAACTAGTGATATTATTATTTTATAAAGTAAAGTAGAGTAAAGTAAAGCTTAAGTGAATCCTTGCCAACAAATCTGCAGAAGTAATGACACCTATATGTGCTTTCAACGTCGCCTTTCCGCCTGAGGGATTTAGGGAAAACCTATGATATGGCATGCCACATTCACTTGAACTAATATACTTCAGACTGAAGCGACAAGCAATATCTGGATTTTGTACAGAAGCATTGGATCTAAAGCAAACCATTCACCAGCCACGCTTGCGCAAATAACAGGCCGGGGCAACGCAATGCACGGTATTGATAAAACGGCCCAGTCCGAGCGACAAGCGACACCTCCAACTTGTCGTGTCGCTTTAATTCGGAAGGTGTTTTTTATTTTTGAATGTTGGTTTCCAAGAAACACGTATCGCTGCAGTCTGAAAGCTTCCTTTCGAACCAATTCATCACGAGAAAATACACGTGTCGCTTGGACTGGACTGTTGTTTTGTCAGCACCATGCATCGTGTCGCCTCGGTCTGTTGTACTCGTATGCAAGGTGAATTGTTTCCTTTAGAGTAAAGGGACTGTTGCTTGTCGCTTCGGGGTGTTATCTCCGTGCCACTTAAAAGTGAATCCTCAGTGATCAATGAAATTTTTCGAACCGAAGGGATAAACAAGCTGCACGTGTCGCTCAGATTCCCAATGGCGTGTATTGTGCTTATTTATAGACTAAATGGGCCTGTGTCGCTTGTCACTTCGGTACGAACCACTGCTGTCGCGTGTCGCTTCGGTTTGAAACCTCACTAAGAGGCGTGATTTTCACCACAACACAATACGCAGATAAACGATCAACATGCTTAACAAAATGCAAGTCGTACAAATACTTTCCGGGTACCAATCCTTTCTTCGTTCTGCTTGTATCAACAGGTTTCGTCTCTACGTCCTTCGGAAACCTACGAAGTGGTACTTGACTCAATAAATTTGTTCCCGATCGAACTGTGGAACCATATGCTACACAGTTGACACCCTATTTCCTTGTAAAAGAATCTCCACCTTGCTCTTTCATATTGACGTCCATAGCACCTTAAGCGTAACCGGATGTTCGAGGGGGACCAGACGAGTGCGCATGCTCCGCAGTAGCTCCGCCTTTAACACCGTCTGTATATGCAAAAGGTATTATGTATAATGGACATGAAAATGGAATCACGTCCGATTGTATTGGTCAGGCTACAGCCAGGCTCCCACTCCCAGGTGCTGTCCCACTACTGCTCGACACGAGGGCTTTTGGCTGCTCGGTCTCCCGCCTGGCCCAGTACGCCCTTCCTCAGCCAACCTGGTCACCCGAGGCTCCCCTCAGGAAACCATATTGATGCCGAGCTTAGTGCTGACGCCCAGTCAACATGGGGCACTACACTGCACGACTCCCGACCTCAAACCATCCGATGATCCCGGCCTCCAGGAAGCTGGATTACAGGAGCACGCCACGACTCCCAGCCGACAACCAGTTTTTTAGATTCACAGCATACGTTACGTCAGGTTAGGTATTTAGGTGATGCCATTTCCACGTATATTTCCAGCCCGATTAGAAATTTGTGAGTATAATTTCTGTTAAAGCGTATTGTATGTATATACCAACAAGGACGCATGGTTTCCTTATATTTGGACTTTGGCTGAGAATGGTGATTTTATGAATTAGTTAGACTATATATTATTCTGCTTAGTGTTGGAATCAGACAATATGCAAACGTGAATTCATTCTATGAGTATTATTCCTTTTTTGCAGTATGTGAATTTCACCTTGATGGTAAGTTTTTCTGTATGTGAAAAAATTACTATGATGTTTTGCACATATGATTTTGAATTTCATTATGTAACCTGTTCTGCAGATCGCTATGTTATTCAAGGAAATCATAGAGATGCATGGGGTTATGGTGCCGTTGATCCTTCGAGTGGAACTGCACAGCTTTTGGAAACTGTTCGTGTTCTGGGACAGCTAAAGAAGGAAGGCGAGTTCTTTGTTTTATTAATATCGAAATCATTATTACCGAAGGTTTATTTTTTTACTGTGAATTGTAGTATATCGCCCAGGCAGTTTTAGGCCTTTATGTGTAGAGATTAGTTAAGACTTGACCTATACTTTTTAAGAATTTTAAGAACTTTTTTTCAAATAGTTATAATCTGAAGCACATTCCATAGGTAATCGAAATCGAATATAACATCCCCAGGAAGCGCTGAATGTCAACACAGTATTACTGTCAGTGCCAGGCTCCCGTCAGCTATGTGGTCTAGATTGTTTCATCTGGCATCCGTGCAGTGGCTACCTCCACAAGGGAAGGGCCCTACAATGTACTTGCTTGGTACTCTGGAGGTTTTGCATAATCTCATAAATTCAACAGATAATGATTCTCATGTGGTTGAAGGGAGCACTGAATAGAAAGATCCCTCTTTCTTTTTCTGTCAGTGTACTTGCAATACTAAAGTTGGATCCGAACCAGTGAGCCCCCACCAGGTATCAAACATGGGAACTCTTGATTAGAAAGCGACGGCATTACCACGACACCACAGTGACAGAGATTTGCAACCATAGACGGGATGAAGCATGCAGAGGGAGAAATTTTCTCTCACCCCCGTCAAACGCCATTCTGCATATATATATATATAAGAGTAACTGGGAGTTTGTTTCTGATGGTGTCTGATTGTTTCTTATGAATCAAATAATTTATGAATATGCCAATGAGAAATTCCAAAACCTGTGAAAATAGACATACCTCTAGAAACAAATCAGTTCGTAAGTTTAAGAATCTGCTGTGTGTGTTTTGTGTAAGGATGATTTATTAAGTGATATATTATTAGGTTTGTGACTTTTTACTTGTTTTCCCAACCACAAAAATTGGGGTTAATCTATAGCTTTCCTGAGTTAGCTAAGGGTAAAGGAGAGAGAAATGTTTTCTTGTAAATCAAGCAACTTCATTTGGATATGATTCATAAACTACAGTTCTGCATGAATAAATACAATACATTGAGGCCTAATATGAATAATTGTGAAACAAGTAACATTTAACTACCAACCATAGCTTTCCTGACTTCTAACTTTTTTGAGATATGTATAAAAATGAAGGGAGTTATTGTAAGATAGGTGTACATGCATGAAGAATTTTCGAACAACCGTACGTCTAAGCTTTGATGTCCACTGCCTATAATATCAACATGAATTAGTTGTGAAATGAACTTAACACCTCGCTGTTTTAATGACTAAGTACAAAAATAAGTTGTGACAATACAAACATTTAATTTTCTTACAGGATGGCGCCCAAGACGAACTCTTGTATTTTGTAGCTGGGGAGCTGAAGAGTATGCACTTATTGGATCTACGGAATGGGTAGAAGTAAGTACTGTTCACACTTGACTACAGATTGCATTCTCAGTGAAGAAAGTAGGATATCTCATATCAGCTGAAGCATGGGGAATTATTGCATTCATACTTTGGAATGATGTTTATGAGGAACATGCTTGTGAGTAAATAAAAAATATGCCATGGCCAGAGTAGAATCAGATTTATATTCTGAAACACAACTGATGAAGTATTTTAATTACAAGATAAATGGCTGGAAATATTACATATTTGATAAAAACTGGATGTGTGGGATGTAGGAAGGCAGGATGATGAAGAGATGTTACGTATTTATCTAAAGAAACTACAGCAATGGAAAGTGTTTCTCTTCAAATGCTCTTTAATAAACATAAATAAACCTACAACTACTTCACGGAAGGGGAAACTGGACCAGTCTTTTCTTATCTCTTATACTCAATAGTTTTTGATGTTTAGTTTCAGGCTTCAAGGAGGGCATCCTCCCCTTGTAACCCATCCATACTTTTAACTGTAACAAATTGAAGAGCTTATTTCCAAATTATCATGCATCATCATGTTGCTATGAAGTTTCTTCAGGTTGTCATAATATTGTTTATTTCGATAATATAAATCTCACTGAAAACACTTGGAGATTATTTTCCCAGTAATGTATCAGGGCACCTATCTACATGTCGCTTATTTTTATCTAAATATGCATTTCACATTAATTGCAACTAAAATGCAGAACACAGAAAGTAATGCTACTGCTTGTTTTTATAAACACAATACTTTTACTAACCTTACAATGGTCCTATTTGTATCATTCAAACAAATTGTAGACTTATTTATGCCTCACCAGAATTCACACTTAAATTTGACCTCAAATCATCCACATACTATCTCCAGGTTACATAAGGTTGATATCAACAATGGGGTAACAATGAAACGTGCTTTCAGAAGCCAATGGGCATTGTTATAGAATTTCTTACATAACGAATTAGGAAAATTAGAAAAAAGAAACAAATGATAAATTAATTTGAATAACAATAGCACTTATTGATACTCCATGAATTAGTAGACCTAGTGAAAACTTTCCTGCATCTTGAATCTAAAATTATTAATAAACCCATAATTATTCAAACAGTGGTACCATCCCACACCCCCACAAGGGAACCCTTTGTGTTAGTCTTGTTTCATTGACATCTATTGTCACAGCTATTTGTGCATTTATTGGACATTGTGAAGAGTTGAAAAGCATACGAAGAACTGCTTCTTCTTCCAGAAGACGTGAACAAGACTGGCTCTAGGTGGGTGAGGGGCCTGGGTCATACAATATACGATCGGCCTATAACCAAAATTTTTCCAGACCTCTATAAAAACAGAGATTTTTGTTTCTTAGTGTAAAGTACATGTAACCTATATAACATCATTACAATTAGTAAACAATGAATATATTTATTTCGTATTGTTACCTAAGAACAATTAGCACAACAGGTTGAAGGTAGAAAGCAAGAATTAATAAATTTTAAATTAGTGCTTCATTTCATTGCCATGTGCCACTGGTTCGACCTTCATTACATTTAATTACAAAACTGAGTGTGTTTGACATCAAACTATCATATTACCTATTAAAGTGGTAATTCTTAATCGTACCCAATAACATTCTCTGTCATAACTTTCTTTTGCTTACTTTTGATTGAATTTTGATGCTGCAGTGAATTACATTGTTTCACTTAAAATAAAATTTTCACTTCAGGCTTTCATTCTGTAATTAAACGAAGAGTGCACATTAACTATTGGGTCATTCCACATCAAATCAACACAAAAAACGAAGATTTTGTCACCCACTATCTCAGATTTCAATGAAATTTGGTATATACACCCTTCCCTTATGGTTGAAAGAAACACCCTAATTTTTTTTCATTCTATCTCAAACGGTTTTCATTTTACATCACTTCGAAATGTCATTAAATCTGGTTGTCTATCACTCTTGAGACTCTCGACACAAGATACCCTTGCTTACATTTTTTCCCCAAACTTTCCCCTGTTGTAACTTTGTTATCTATGGAATATCATTCTCAATTTTTTTACAGGCACCTCTCATTGAGTACACTTTATGCTGTAAAAAGAGATGGGTCCAAAATTTTGAAAAGAAATGAAAATTGAGCATTTTCAAAGAGAAACCAGTAACAAGAGCTCAAATATTTTCTGCTAAAACTTTGGATGTATATGATTCCTCTATAAAAAATATAGCTCTGATATTACATTACTTCCCTACTAAAAAGAACCTTTAACATTGATTTCTCTTCAAAATTAAATATCAGTTTTGGTCCTCAATTTGAGCCATTTGCATTAGAGATGGTGGTGAAAATAGGTACATAACATAAAATGTAGCTTGAAATGTACTGAAAACAATGTATTTTAGCAGTGTTTGGAAAGTTACTTTTTTAAAGGTAACTAGTTACATTTACAGTTACTTGATTAAGAAAGTAACAGAGTTACAGTTACTCATTTTAAAAAGTAACTCAGTTACTTGTACCGTAACTTTCTGCTGGAAATTTTCTTGCAAATAAATTATACGCAATCAATAATCACTAATTGCATTAAAATAATATGTGAATATGTTTTATTTATGTTTCTGGTACATAATATAAGTATTCATATATTTATATTATCAGTGTTGTACATAAGAAATTTCCATTGGGAGGAGGGGAATTCTACTAATTGTATGGAAACAGTATGGGATAGAGATTTTATACCATCTAACATACCCGTTTCTCACTTTCTTATGGGCACATATATGAGATTGATTAATTTAATTGGGTTATTTTACGTAGCTTTTCTACCATTTTTGGCTAATCACGATGATGAGGATAAAGGATATGAAAAATCGATGAAGTGACACTCACAAAGAACACTCATGACCAGTCGGGATTCGAACCCGAGATGTTGAAGAACTTGAATGCTATGAAATTATATTTTCACGGAGTGGGGAAGGATATGTGTATAAAGAGTATTACAGAGAGAAAATAAATTTAAAGTGCCTGAAAACTGTAATTATACGTTATCAATGAAGCTGAGAATGACATTTCAAACTTACTCCTACAATCCTCCCAGAGACGATTACATAAACAAGTATGTGTATTGGCTACGTTCTTCATCTTTGTTGGTTCGTCACATGAGTGTTGCAATTGCCACACTGTTCTTAGAGAATGAGTTCATAAGGGAATAATGCACTCACATCAAGAATTCAATGAAGGCTATCTTCCGCTTACTATTATTGTTCCACTCATTCATTCAGATATAGAAATTCTTCAGTGAGTCACGTGACAACTTTCACATTCGTTGTGATGTTATTTTGAGACAAATTCAATAGACAGAGAAAAGGGAAGAGGAGGTTACCCTTGACCATCACTTTAGGGGTGATGCCTTGAGGCTGCTACTGTATTCCCCAAATACAGCTTTCAACTGTCTGACAGGAAAGTGTGACAAAAAATAAGCCAAACCGTCAATAATTTATGACACAATAACAATTTAAGTTTCATAAAGTAACTGTTGAAACGTTACTTTTTTTTAAAAAAAAGTATAACTCTGTTACAGTTACAGTTACTTAATTATAAAAGTAACTAGTTACAGTTACATTTCTTCAAAAATTAACTGTTACTTGTAACTGAGTTACTTCTAACTAGTTACTTCCAAACATGGATTTTAACCCAACTTTCTATCATTTTTCTTAGCTGAGTTACTATAATTATCGCAACTGTTTGCAAAGGCCAAAAATGCTGCAAGTCATGAAACAAAAATGGCCGCCATTTTGAAACGAAGTCAAGTTGAGAAAAACGATGCCTGTTTTGAACTACCCTTGGATAGGAGTTAGAACAACAAAAAAAAAATTTTAAAAAAAATGGTCGTGCGACCAGTGCTGGACCATTTCACCCTGAAATTTTCTACAATGCCAAAAAAACGTAAAATTTTCGGTACATGGAGTAAAAAAAACAAATTTTATTCTTTGTAGAGAAAGAGCATGTATTTGCAATGATTTTCAAGATCCAAGTTTTTTGGTTCAATCATGCCCACATGCTGAAAATTCAGGTTTTTGTTATCTAGTTTTCCAACACAAAAATTAGGCTACAAGCCCATTATTAGTCTTTTTTGAGACTTTTATAAAATTTACTGAGTGCTAACGAATTTTTTCTGAAATCCTCATTATTTCATTGAGCCTTGTGTAAAATTTTAAAGAGGTCTGATCATTTTTAAGGAGAAAAAAATAAAATCTAAGCAAGGGTATCTTGTGTCGAGGGTCTCAAGAGTGACAGACAACACAGATTTAATGATACTATTTCGAAGTGATGTAAAATGAAAACCGTTTGAGATAGAGTGAAAGAATATAGGGGGTTTCTTTCAACTAGAAAAAAATAAAATCTATGCAAGGGTATCTTGTGTCGAGGGTCTCAAGAGTGACAGACAACACAGATTTAATGATAATATTTCGAAGTGATGTAAAATGAAAACCGTTTGAGATAGAGTGAAAGAATATAGGGGGTTTCTTTCAACTATAAGGGAAAGGTATATACTAAATTTAATGAAAATCTGAGATGGTGGGTGACATGACCTCGTTGAATTGGCATGAAATGACCCTATTTTTGCTTGAAATATTTGAACTTGCTTTTTATGTAGAAATTTGCTTAATTGGTAGCTCCAGCATTCAATAAACTTGTAATATATCATACATAAAGAATTATTTCAATCTGGCCCAGTGCCTGCGGCAATTAAAAATTCAAGTGGCACCTCCCAAGAGCTGGCTCTACAAGTGCACATTCTTGGTAATGACTGCTATCAGTGATAAAAATATTGAGCCCTCAGTTTACGCGCTTGTAAAATTGTACTCCATGGGAGGAAAAAATTCAAATATACCTCATTGGAAATCTTCAAGTATCTACTTTTTAATAAGCATTATCTCAAAATTAATCTTAACTTGGTTATCTTACTATAATAAAAGAATTACTGAAAAGTGTATTTTTTCTTCCAATTTTCACGAACGGGGAACTTAACACCATACAGTTCATAATCGACTGTACATATAATTTTAAGATTTTGTGTACTTGAAGTTTGATTATTTCTGCACCTCTGTAGAAAAAATGAAATGCATATTTTTACTAGATGCTTAAAAAATTGGCGTTTTAGGGAAACGTGCAAACTTGAAATACATAATTACAAATTTAATGAAATTGCAGAAAACTGTTGATATAACGCAGAAGTTTGGCGTGTGTACCTCAAATATGGTTCCAGATATTAATTATTCATTCGCACTCATAATATAGTAAACGGGTGCATGACGTATGCCCGGGTGCAGCCAATCTCAGACTCCGCAGGTTGCAGGTGACTTCCACAGCATTGCCGTTACACTGCACTTCGCTTTGAGAGAGCGCAAGCACGTTCCATGTAGCCGATCCATAGTATTGTCACAGCATAAAATAATAAATGAAATATTTCTCATATTGCAAATGGAGTACTGCTGTACTGCAGTTTTTTTTTTTGGGTGGGTGTGATATCTTCTAGCTGTTAACTTCATATGAACGTTGTCTCCTTCGATACCCGGTGGAGGTACATAGTGGTTCGGACCCCACGTTAAACTGTAAGTCCAGTCCCGATTAGCCTACCTGTGCATAAAGTGAACTTAAAGAAAGAGAAAACAACTTCACTCAGCTTTATATGAACGTCATTTTTCTAATATTATTTTATGTCTTACATTTAAACAGATATATTGAGTGCATCAATGTTCGATGAGAGATCCAGTCTTCTCTTTATACAATAATAATGCACATGCTGTGTACAGCGATTTCATAAGCAAGGGAAACGGAGCGAGGTGCATACTAGTGATAGCAACACATAAAAATTATATTGAAAAAATTGCGCATTTGAAGCCTTCACGCCAACTAACATTTTAAAATATATTTCGAGCAAAAACGCATGTAAATTGTGTTTATCTCGCAAAATTCACTTGAGCATTGTATCGAGTAGTGGTGGTGTGTTCAGCATTTAACGTGTTGCTATAAATTCCACCTGAAATATTGCTTTTATATTTTGGTTTTTTACACAGCTGCAACTGTTGTAATACTGTTGTAATAAGCAAGGAGTTGTGGGTTTAGTTAGAGAGACAGAAGGACTAAAATCTAATAAATTTTCAATAAATATAATGAGTGAAAGGTAAAGTATAAAATGCTGTTCATAATGGATTCTGTTGAACTGGATAATTAAAATAAAAGTTGCATATCTTTCTTCTCATCACATCTTCCAAAAACTCGCCCAATAAAATATTGGGTCGATGCAAGTTTTTGTTGTTCCCTTTTTCTTTACATACCTTTTTCACTGTGCTCACGTAACCCCCAAACACTCCGCCGTGCACTTGACACCTTGGCTTATGTTGTGAGATGCGCCAATATTTCTCCTGGCAGAAATATCTCTTGGCATTGACTATCATTTCTTTTGCACCACTATGATATTACTGTCTTGATATTATCATGCAACAAAAAAAATCACTTTACAGGACCTCTATCACTCAATACTGTGCGTACGAACAAACAAGCAAACTTGTGAGAGACCGACTGCCTGGACAGAATGCACGGAAGAATTATTATGGCCATGTTGGTGTTCAGGCAATATTCATGGCAGGAATGTAAACACAGAAGTGACAAATGAAACTCTTGGCATCTCTACAATGCTTTCCTTTGTGCAACACATTGTTTCGGCTCATTTCCCATGTCAAAGCTTCTTGGACGCAAAGTTTAAAGGGCAATGGAAACGCTTGGCAACAAAGCTCACTTGCTCTGCATGCATTCATAGCAACGATGTGAATCGCACGGGGACTGGTTGCCAAGAAAACAATTCCCTCTGTTGTTTTCATTTTGCACAGTGTGAAAGAATGAGATATGGAAATTTGATTTTTTTTCCACGGCCATCATTTTGATATGCATTTCATGACCATTGCACTTACCATTTCTGAGATTGCAACATCATAATTAATCATTAATTGTGGCTGTTCTACAGCTGATAGTACCATTATATTTGACTGAGATATTTCCACATAACCAAGCTTCAATCACAAAAAAAATCATATTTTTACGACTGTTTTACACGAAGCTACACACAATTGAATTCGACTGACGTAAAAATTACACGAAAAACTACACTTTTACAAACACTTTTGTCTGAATAGAAAAGAGACAGAGTTAAAATCACTTTGTCTTGCTTTTGTCTAAAAGCAGACACTTGCAGCTTTCCAATGAGATATATTTGACTTTTTTCCTCCTAAGGAGTACAGTTTTACAAGCACGTAAACCTAGGGCTCAATATTTTTGTCATGGATAGTAGTTACTGTTTGGAAGAGCGAATGCAACACATGCATTAATATAAGGTTTGATTTCAAAAGTTCTGAAACATAAGTAATTGATATTAGTAGTAACCCAAACTACTCTGATTAATTTGGAATGTGAAAACTAACTTAGTTAATATGCAGATAAGATAGTTATGCATTGATAACAAAGCCATAATAATTAAGTAATGCATTAAAGAAAGGAACAATTTATTATGTAAGTGGCCTTTTAAATTAAACTTAGAGTAGCCTAACTCGTAGGCACAGTGCTGTTGGGGAGTCAGATACATGTCATGCATTTTTCTTTCCCCTTGTTTTTTTAATATGAGAATGGTATTACAAGTTTGTATTCAGAACAAAACAGTGCTTGTAATATTTTAAGTTTTAGATTAAGAAAGAAGCCAAAAATTCAGAATAATACACATTGTGTGGCTGATGTTTGTTGAAAACATTATGTACTTTACATCAAAATAAGTAATGAATGTACATTTAACACATATTGAACAATCAAGATTAAAGATATAAGAAATGGGAATAAATTCAGGGGGAAAATGTAGACACTAAAAGTTTTGCTTGCATGCTTCGGTATTAGCAAACTACTTCACAATATGTTGAACATTTAGCCATTCAGTTTGCTTTGCCTGTGCTCACTGTGTAAAATAGATAAGTTTGGCATTTGCTGAGAAATACTATTCCACAGATACTTTTTTTATTAACCTAAGTTTTTCGAAAATTATAAGGGGACAGTTAGTGCTGTTAGCTTCAATTATGTAAGTAATTGACTTGAATATATTACTGCAAAGTCACTGGCACACTTTGAAGCTTGTTTGCTGAAAAATCAAGGAGCTCCATAAGGGACAAAGAATCGAAAAACTCTTGGTAACTTTATTCATGGTTTGCATTTGGTGGTTTAACTGTGACAAATGCAGTCAACATTAGGAACGAAGACAGTCACACAAAACTTATCTTCAAAGACATTCAGTCTCCTGTTGGATGTTAATTCATCGAAATGTGATTTTGCATATCTCATTCTTCTTATGGGAAACACCTGTGGAATACCCCATTCGCTTCATAATGACTTCTCCTCTGTAACAATCCATCACACTTCTATTCCTGCATCAGATAAAAGAAAGTCTTCAGCTTGTTTTGAGCTTGTTGATAGGTTGGTGTTGGCACCCTGGAAAGACTTTGAAGATGCATGTCATGTAAAGGTCTCATAATGTGATCAAATTTCATCTTTATTTAATGTGATACAAAAATAGAAACGAGCATTCTTCATTAGTATTTTCTTTAAAGAAAGAATGTTGGATGGGGGTCCCAGGTGTGATGCACCGTTTGCACCATCGATTTTTATGGCACTGAGTGGGTCTCATGAAACCGATGAAAATATTTGCTTCACAAACAAATAACAATGATATATAATAATGGTGACACCAAATGATATGACTGCTCAGCTTGATTATATTATTAATTCCAAATAGCCATTATTCTTTGGGTTCGAACATGAAAAAAGTAAAGTAAAAATAATATCAACCCATACTGCTGCTATTAACAACATTATAGCGTTTAGTGTA
The DNA here is from genome assembly GCF_977018435.1 of Lepisma saccharinum. Classification (NCBI taxonomy): domain Eukaryota; kingdom Metazoa; phylum Arthropoda; class Insecta; order Zygentoma; family Lepismatidae; genus Lepisma; species Lepisma saccharinum. The sequence goes on from NC_139253.1 coordinate 49,036,041, forward strand.
AATTGACATATATCTCAAATATACAATTTTGAGAATAATAATAATAATAAAAAATAACAGAACCTTGTGGTTCCAAAGTGATGTCATTCCACTCTAAGAATTGCAAGTTCTCTGATTATATTGCTCCAGGATATCTGCTTATTACACTGATATATTTACAATTACAAACAGAGTTACATAAAAAAGTAAAAGTAAAGTGCTCCACTTTGCTTTGCACCATGCCATGAAGGTGTATACAGGGTGTGGAGTTAGGGCACACTTTCTTGATGAGGTGAGGGTGATGTGATCAGCAACATGCCTCTGGCTGCCTTTACCCCCAGAGTTTAATCCAGGTACTCACTTTATATGATGGTGGGTGGGCACCAGAGCCCCTTGAACAGGTGGAAAAAATCCCAGTTCTTCCCCACTGGGGATCGTACCTGGGTCTCTTGATTGGTAGTCAGAGTCCCTAACGAGTTACATATGAAAAATTATATTTTCTTTTAGTAATTAAACCTCATTTTCATTTTTTTCTTGCTTTCTGAAATGTTGTATGGTAAATATAAGGCCACTTTGCAATAAGCTCTTCAATTGATTTTTGTGGTGAGATTTTTTTTTAAAAGACATTAAATTTAAAACTTTTATGCATGATAGTTTTTTGGAAGGCAAATGGTATTGATTATGTTTCTGAACAGGAGCATGGCAAGAAACTGTCTGAACGAGCTGTTGCCTACATTAACACTGACACCTGTGTAGCTGGCACCTCGCTGGAACCATCTGCCTCTCCTCTCCTAAAAGATATGTTTGTGGATGCCACTAGAATGGTAAGTAGAGTTGAAATCAATTATAATTGATGTTCATTTAAAAATTTATTGGGTAATACCTTGCCCTGAAGCAGTTTATTTTGGAGTGTAGGTGCTTACTATGAAAAGAAAGTTTAAGTGGCACATGCAGGGCTCGAAGTGAAGGTTGGGTACTGGAAAATGGTCCACCCCCCAAGTAAGTGACATTCCAGGATTTTGGAAAGGGGGTTACATATACTTCTTTTAGTAGCAGCCCTCATTTTTCCATCATTTTGTCCCTTTGACATTCTATTTTTTTTAAGGAATACTGGGCGAACTGAGGGGGGATTATGACTCTCACCAACACCCCCCTTGAGCATGCCACTTTCCCAGTGTGATACTTCAAAAAATTTCCAGTGAGGCTGAGGTTCCAATAACTATTCTTGAAACATCAGTATATTATATAAATTGCACATAGTCCACCAGAGAGTAATATATATATATATATATATATATATATATATATATATATATATATATAAAAATCAAATAAGGTAAAAGGAAACACTCACCGGACAGTAGGAAATTTTGAATTTTCCTACTGTCCGGTGAGTGTTTCCTTTTACCTTATTTGATTTTTACTTAGCCCTTTTGGCCCTCCTTGCTTTTATCCATTATATATATATATATATATATATATATATATATATATATATATATATATATATATATATATATATGTATGTATGTATGTATGTATGTATGTATATATCAACAAGAGTAGGAAAATCCCTCTCATCCCCCTTCAAATATTACCCCTCAGGTAGCAAAATTTATGAAATTCATCCAACCAGCTGTCTTATTGTCACCATGTTAAACTATTGGAGCATCTCCCTAGCTATTCCCAAGCCTTCAGTGAACAACCTTTCCACCCCCGCCCATCAGTTTTCACTTCAACTGTTGGGTTCATGTTAGCATGAATGTTCATAATGAACATTTAGTATGTGTGTTTGTGGATAAGTATATTTTGTACAATTATGCAAGATCCATCTAAAATATACTCAATCTTGTTTTTCTTCAAATGAATGTAACGTTGATAGGGTGGAAACAGCATGCACAGTGATGCAGATAACCTTGCAGCATATGCCTGTATTTTGGGAGTCTTGCTGGGTGTAACGTTGCTAGTGTGTGAGACGGTGCAGTTTATGCTTGCTACATTTCCATTTGGGTCATGGTCAGGCACGTAGCTAGAATTGATCTCCAGGGGGGGGGGCTCATGGGTTATCAGGGGGGCTTTATAGACCAAGTCCATTTTCGAAAGTTTAACAGTATTAAATGATGGTAATGTGTGTGTGGAGGGGGTGGGGGGTGTTCAAGTTAATCATACAAGAAAAATACACAATATTCAATCATAGTGCCTACAGTACATTCCACCCCTGCCTGAGGCAATACAACTCCCCTTCGTTCCCAAAAATTGGGAGCTGGTGACCTTTCATGCAGATGTGGAAGGGGCAGAGAAGGTAGATAAAGAATTTCCCTGAAAAAATAACATTTTAAAGCCCAGAGAATCTTCTACCTATACTTTGGCTCATAAACAAGATGAATGAATGTAATAGCTGCTGTCTGTATTTTCACTTTTCACTGAAAACAAATTATACAAAAAATAGTTTTATCTAATGAGCTAATGTCTAGGGGGCTGATGGCAGTGCCAGGAGGGGCTGAGGCTCCCCCCCCCCCCAGCACCTGCTTGGCTACGGGTCTGGGCGAGATGATGGAACATGTGGTGCAGCAATACAAATTTTGCCAGAAGCTTGGAGATAAGCAAGCAGAAATAATTCGCAAAGTTCAACAGGCATTTGGTGACAATGGCATTGCGGTTTGACCAAATAAAATAATATTACAACCAGTTCACAAATTGCTGCATGTTGGTGGAGAGCTCCCAGTGTTCCAAGAGGCCATCAAATACTGTACACAGAAGTTGTTGCGAAAGCACAACGTAAATATGAAACATTGTCATTTGAGGCAAGAAAATTTGCTAGCGACATTGGTATCAAAGATTCTGTGTATGAATTGTAAAGAGATATTTATTCACAGGGCAGCAGCAAAATGTGTGTAGAAGCAGCTTTTGCATGACATGCTTGAGCCAGCTAGCATACTCCAAGTTCCTACATATCATGATAAATGGGAATGAAACTTATGCAGTTTTCACATGCTTTGTCATCTCAGCCCAAATGCAAATGTGTCAAGCATGCACTTCACCTCCTCATGCACCAATTGCCTATCAGTGACTTCTGTACTTGGAAAGCCCACAAAAAATGAGGCATGAGAATGAAGAGTGATATTTTTACCATCCTAATGCACAACATACAAAGCTTAACTCCCAAAATAGCAGAACTCGAAGTATTGATCAACACGATCGACCCGGAACCAGATGTAATATGCTTAACAGAACATTGGCTCAACAGTGAAAATATAAAACTTTTGAAAATTAGTAATTATAAAATAATTAGCGGTTTTTTTAGAGTGACATACCAACGAGGTGGTTCTCTAATTTTAGTAAAAAACTCTCTGCTGCCACATGCTAGACTACCTAACAAACTGTGTAACGAGTCCTCGGAATTAAATTTTGAATGTGCTGCTGTTACAATAGATAATTTGAACCTTGTCATACTTTCGGTCTACCGAAGCCAATTAGGGTCTTTAGAAATATTTCTTGAACGTCTTGAAAATGTGCTAAATAACATACCAAATATTCATAAGAAAAAAGTATTAGTTTGTGGAGATTTCAATGTTGATTTTCTAAAAGACTGCCCTGAGCGAAACCGTTTGTTGACACTAACTTTATCGTATAATATTAACTATTTAATTAAAAAACCTACCAGAATAACATCTAATTCCGAAACTGCAATTGACAATGTTCTTACAAATCTCGATCACGGTGACATCTCATATGACATTAAGAACGGTCTCTCTGATCACACGTGCCAAATAATGCACGTAAAAACTACACGTGTTACCAAACAACCTGTTATGCATGAAAATAGAATATATAGTCAAAGAAATATGTACAAATTTAAATCTTTGATAGAAATAGAATCTTGGAGCCAAATATATGTAAGTCAAATAGACAGTGATGAAAAGTTCACAATTTTTACAAATACACTCTACAATATTTTTGACAATGCTTTCCCCAAAAGAAAAATACAAGCCAAAACTGGAAGGAGAAAACAATGGATAACACGAGAGGTAAAACAATATAGCAAAATAAAAAGATCCCTAATAAGTCAAAGTCAACGCACTCCCATAAATAAATCTGTAAATAAATTTTACATAAATTACTATAAAAAACAAATAAGAGATGCCAAACAAAAATATTATGCGAACAAAATTGTGTCTTCAAACAACAAAAGCAAAGCAATGTGGGACGTTGTAAATGAAAATACTGTAATGAAAGAGAGAAAAACAAATAACAATATAAAATTATGCACAAATGATATTGAAATAGACGATCCATTTGTAGTGTGTGAAACATTTAATAAATACTTCACCGAATTAGGAGATAACTTAGTAACAAATATAAATAATGCAAAAAACCCATTGCAACTTTTGTGTAACTCTAAACCGCGCACTCTAGAAAGCATGTTTTTAACACCAACCACAACAAATGAAATATCGAAAGAGATATGTAATTTAAAAGACTCAAAGGCTGTAGGAGACGAATTTCCAATCAGAGTAATAAAAGAAATCAAGGAGTTGTTAGCACCCATTTTAGAATATCTCTTTAATGAATGTATCGCGAATGGTATCTTTCCCACTAAGCTAAAAATAGCAAAAGTCAACCCAGTATTTAAAAATGGAAGTAAAAACATGGTTCAAAATTACAGACCAATTTCATTACTACCTGTGCTAAGCAAAATTCTAGAAAACTTACTAAAACGCCGCCTTCTACAGTTCCTTAATAAACACAACATACTATCAAAAGAACAACATGGATTTATTGAAAATAAAAGCACAGTAAGTGCAACACATACATTAATCGAAAACATCTTGCAAGGTATAAACGATAAAAAATTAGTTCTCGGAATATTTTACGACTTGACAAAAGCCTTTGATTTAGTAAACCACAAAATATTAATTTCTAAAATGGAACACTATGGGATAAGGGGTAACGCGCTTGAAATTATGAAATCATACTTATCAAACAGAATGCAATGTGTTGAAATTAGCCACGAAAGAGAAGGAAACGTAAGAAAATACAAATCCACTCTAAAGACATTAAAATATGGAGTTCCCCAAGGATCAATATTAGGCCCACTACTTTTTCTTTTGTACATAAATGATTTACCATTTAATATACAGAATACAAAGATTTTGTTGTACGCAGACGATACTAGCGCAATAATAAAGGGAAATGATGTGAACGAGTTAGAAGCCAACATTGAAAAAACAATGGAAGAAATGAAATCTTGGTTTGACAGTAATAAATTACTATTGAATGAACAGAAAACAAATTACGTGCTATTTCACACAAAACAAAACAATAAAATTAAAGATGTAGTAAAGAATAGCCATCTTCCAATAATATTAGTTAGAGAAACAAAATTTTTAGGAGTTACTATAAATGAAAATCTAAATTGGTCAAACCACGTAAAAATACTTGTTAAAAAACTAAATTCCAAAATATTTGCACTGCGGTTATTAAAACAAACACTTCAAACAAATTCACTAATTCAGGTATATTATGCAATGTTTCATTCACTAATAAATTATGCAATAGAATTTTGGGGGAACTCACCGGCAAGTTTAGAAGCATTTAGAAAACAAAAGCAAGCCATTAGGATTATAGCAGGTATAAAGCCTAGCGAATCGTGCAAAACGTTGTTTAAGAAATTTAAAATATTAACCCTCCCTTCTCTGTACATATATGAAATGTCATTATATGCCAGAAAAAATATTGCGCTGCGAAGTTCAATAGAACACACATATGACACCCGAAATAAACAGCTCTTAAAGCCATACTTCACCAGGCTAACATTAGTTCAAGAAGGACCCCAACAGATGGCAATTAAAATATTCAACCATTTACCAAATGATATAAAAGCAGAAAGTATGACAAGTTTCAAAAATAAATTAAAGAAACTATTAGTTAATAAGGAATATTATAGTGTTAGTGAATATCTAGATTGTAAATTATAGAAAATTTGTAATTATATATTTTTCTTTTATATGAACTGTACTGAACCCTCCAAATACCAATGTATATGGTTTATATGGAGTAATAAAATTGAAATTGAAATTGAATTGAAAATTGATTCCCCCCCTTTTACTGTGCAAAGTGTTGCCACTCATCATCACTACTTTCTTCAGGAGAAAATAGCCTCCCCGATGGTGCAGTAGTAGCGTCGTCGCCTTGTAATCAAGGGGTCCCGGGTTCGATTCAAGGTGGAGGCACATAGTGGTTCGGATCCCACTTTAAACTGAAGGTCCAGTCCCGAGTAGCCTTACTGTGCATAAGGTGGACTTAAAAACAACAACTCAACTCAACTTCAGGAGAAAATAAAGTATGTTACTTTTTAGGCAGACCTCCTCTATGTATTATGTTAATAAACACCGAGATCTACATACAAGCATTACCCATCTGTGGATTCTATTATTGATTTATTGATTGAATTGCTTTATTTTACTTCGCTTCTTGTGCCACTTTTGGCTAATTTGCGAGGATGAGGATGAGTGATGATATGATGAAATTGATGAATGGACACTCACAAACATCCATGCCCAGGCCAGGATTTGAACCCGGGACCCCTGGCGTCGTAGCATGATGTGCTAACCACTTTGCCAAGGGGCCCGGCATGGGGATTCTATGAGTTGTTCCTCGAGATGATGCCAGTAATATGGCCTCTCAATACAGGCAACTTACTCTTACTGTGTCTCTACTATTGTTTGTTGGGTATTCGGAAGTTTGTTGTAAATTATATGGTTTACTGTTATCACATGGAACCATAGTTATTTGCACTCTAATCTATCTTTTATTTTATTTTGATTGCATTAGCATGTTAGATGCATACAGTGATACATATGGCATCTCATATGAAAATAACATGTAAAAGAATTGTAGAGAGTGTCTTCCTTGAGAATTAACAACTGCTAGTACCTATTGAGACTTTTATAGGCTGAACATACTACTAGTTTTCAAAAGTTGGTAAGTTGGTAAGTTAACCTTTATATCTCACAATCAGAACTTTTGACATCACATATGGGGATCCTGTTTCAAATGCATACTGTGATATTACAGATAAAGTCACCATTAGATGAGGAAGCAACACTATATGCATCATGGAAGTCACAGATAAAAACAGAGGACTTAATAAATGATGAACCACCGTAAGTATATTCGCTGATATACTCATATAAATCAATGAATGTTTATGCACTCTTGACGAATTCTATTTTTTCGAACATAAAATCATTAAAGTCAACCACGATCGATCATACCTTACCTGGATTTAGATCTAGGTTTTGTAGTTTTTTAAGTACAACTCCAATAACTACTATCTACTAACAACTGCCAATCTATAATACTCACCTACTAGATGAAGGAAGTTACATAGCATTAGAAACAATGAGTTGACAAGTAGGGTTTAAAATTGCTTGCTGCTTCAATACCATACACTGATATTTGTGAAGATTTGAATTTATTATAAGGTCAAAAGGATCCAGGTTTTTTATATTCAGAATTTTTGGATAAGTTATGGAGTCCATATCCATATGTAGAAGAGACACGTGCCTTAGGGTTTATCTCCTAGTATTGGATTTTGGAAATTGGACAACTACGAATGCTTCATATTTATGTGTTACCATTCTCATATCATTCAGTAATGAGATAAAGCATTGCAACAAACTAAAATGTTTTATTTAAATAAATATTATTTAATGAACTTAAAATTAATGGTTTCCTTTTACCCTTTGCACTGATTTTTATTGTGTTCTGGAGTACCTTAATGGTCCAATATGAGACCCCCATTAATTAAAGACTTACCTGAAGATTTAATTAGTTCTAGTAAATGGTTGTTTGCTGATGATCTAAAATTCTACAAATAAATTGAGGATTGGGTTTGTCTACAAAAGAGGATAAATAGATATGGTGCTCATACAATGATCATTTCATAAATGTAGGAAAATGCAAATTCCAATATATAAAATAAATAACATCATTATTAGAAAATCGGTAATGGCGAGAGATCTAGAAATATATTTTGACTCCCGCTTAAAATTAACTAACCATATTAATAGGATAGTAAAGTGATACCAATACTTGTTGGGTTTGTAACTAGAATGGCTATAAGCTTAACAATATTCTTACCCTGAAGATATTTTAGAATATTTTAGTGCATATGAAATTTGTATTTGAGTTTTGAGTTTTTGTTTTAAGTCCACTTTTATGCACAGATAGACTAATTGGGAGTGGGCCTACAGTGGGATTCGAACCACTCCACCAGGTCAGGGCTCTAGTTAGAGAGGGATGGTATCAGGTGGAGCAAGCTCACCCTCAGTCAGCAGTTTGCCCACCCTGGAATTTATAAATCGATGCACAACAGTGTTCTTACATCCTACCAGAGGCATGGCATGCATGTAACCAGTATTACCTTAGGTAAGAGCAAAATGTAAGGAATTAAAAAGTTGTTTCAACAAAGTAACAACATTTTTAAATATGTTAACCAATGGCATTGCCGTCGAGTAGATATTGCAGAGGACATTTTTTTCTGCAGCCAACAGAAGCAAAGAGGGAGGCCGTTTCTGCTACCCTGAAGAGGTAACAAGGGGAGAGGGTACCAATGCAAGGGGAGAGTAGGGGATGACTTTGGGATAGTGCGCTATGGGGTTATTCATGTGCCGGTTCAGGAGCCCAGTTACCAGTCATGCCTGCTGGTAAAGGCCAGTGTTGCCACATTGGATTGGCAGAAATGAGCTATATCACACCTAAAATGGGGATACTATTTCTCTGAAGCAACTAGAGCTAGACTGCAATGCCAAGGCTGGATTGAGCTACAAGTGAGACCGGTCAGATAATAGACGATAATATAGTTCCTTGATGCAATTCGTGATTTGGAAAAAACTTGATCCAAAATACTAAGTTGGCAACAGTAGTACATACAGCTGGAGTTTCCCTCCACAATTTGACTGTCGCTGGAGGAGCAGAATTCTGTTGTCTGCTCACTGACTGGACAAACGTCAAACTGACCCGAGAAATGTGTGGTTCTTCTTCTTCCCCTTTCCACCTTATTTGAAAAGAAACAAATGAAGAATTTACAAGGTTCGACCACCATTCATTGGATTTTCGTGGTAGCTGTCTCATGAGTGGTGGTTCTTGCTAGTAGAGTTTGTGGCTAAATCACTGAGCAGATTGCAAAAAAAGAATGAAATGAACAAAAATCTAGGTCGAAGGCATGTATTCTTTTTTTGGGAGGGAGGAGGTGTAGATGATAAATGTTTAGCAGAATAATTGTCATACTGATGGCCGTTTGGCTGGTAACACTTTTGAAAAAGTCAATCCATGCCACTACACCCTACATAATTTCCCCAATCTAAAAAAAAATAGTTGCCAATCTATCTCTAGAATTCTGTCTATGTCACTGATTTATGTCTATCAAATCGAACATTGAAATTCTGAAATATCCTATAAATTTATAATGACGGCAGTCAAAAAATATTTTGCTACTTTAATACTAACGAGTGGGGTATTCTTCCATGTTATCTGGTTTACAGCCAGTAAACGAACAATTTTTCATATAATGGAAATTACTGGAAAATTTGAAGTTGTTGGACTTCCGTTTTTGTTTTACTTGCATGCCTGCATTGGTGTTTTATTTCTATTATAACAAATTAATACATGAAAAATATGTACATTAAATAAGAATTGTTGTGATAAACTGGGTCAAATTTTCAGAAAACTCCACAGATAATACTGGAAGACGTTTTAATTTAATAGAAGATTCAGTATGTACAGACTTAATCCAAAAATAAGGGCAGTCCTTTACATGCTGCTTTGAAAAATGTTTAATGGCAACTTTGTTCTTCTCTATGTTCTATGTATCATGCAGTTAAAAATATGTGTTCCAAATAGCAAGGAATGATGCAAAATTGAAATCTCTTATGAGAGTAGAGCGAAAACACATATTATGAAAAGATCACCTATCTGGAGCATGAGTACTCTACAACATTATAGAAAAGAGTATTTCAAAAATATATATTGATATGTTTTTTTATGTAATTTATGAAATTTAAATAGCTGATAATGAAAACACTGTCAAATAACACTGGTTGAAGAATGTTACATAGCTTGTAAAGAACTTTATTTCTGATTGTATTATGAATCATCAATTGTAGTATGGACTCTTTATGAACATCAACCTGTTGAGTTAACTATAAATAAATAAATAGATTTTATATTTGATATTTGCATCTTGATTGATTAAATATTAGTACTAATAAGAAAAATTAATCAAGTTTAGAACTAATATTTTATTAGTACAAATTTAGCTATCATCCCTAAAGAAGCTATTGACTCTGATCAAACGCAAGTATCAAGTTAGGCATTCATTAGAAATGATGTTGAGAGTAATATTATACATACTGATATATTTACATCTTGAGGTTGATCTCCCATAGGATGTTTAGGAAGTCTTTGTTATTTATTAATTTGTGGTATGAAAGGAAATTATACAAGTAGCACTATTTAAGTAGTGATTCTATAACATAAAACTTTATTTCACCAATACTTTCTGATATTAGTTTCTTTTTCTTTACAAGGGTCTATGACTTGGGGTCCAGCAGTGATTATACAGCTTTTGCTTTTCAAATAGGAGTCCCATCTGTTGATTACTGGTTCACTCGAAATGAGGTATGGTTAGTATTCACCTGCATTGAAAGCTACAAATTGATGAAAAATTGAAAGAATATCCATTTAACAGTTTCAAAACACAAATTTTGTTTATTTTAGTCTTGTCTCACAGGCTATCACATCCATAGGAACATGTATTTTAAAATTAATACATCTGTATAAGCCATAAAGTTCAGTAGATAATTGAATATTTAAGCTAGGTTGATGTAATTTTTTGGGAGGGGGCAAATTTTCTCTCTCACAGACATGCATGTATGCATATGCATATGCGAGTGTGTAAATTTGCCTCCCCTTCACCAAAAACACAAGCTACATTTCTGGCTCAAACATTCTACAGCTTTTATACTTTATGCGCCAAAGTGATGTATCTTACACAGGATCAGGCAGGCCCACCAGGCCACTGGGCAAGATCCAGGTTCACCCTGGCTCAGGATGCCGACAAGATGCATACATTACCTGCCATTAAAACAGAGTCCAGTTCATACTATTATCTCTAAAACATTCTTTAATACACTTTTTTGATTATGATGAAATAACACTAAAATAATCAAGCTTGTTCTTTTATGTTAATAGATGGCAGCACAGGTTTATTAATGTCTGTTGGCTACATAAACCATTTCTGCATTTCATTTGCAGAAACAACTCACAGTTTAAATTTAACTTTTCTAAATGAATTACAGTTCATAATTACAGTTCAGAGGTCAGGAACCTCAGTAGATTGGCAGAACTAATTTTTATTAAGCGTGCTTAATAATTTGTTATGATAATTGAACAAGGAATATTTTCCTTTCAGTCTATGTACAACTTCAGCATTTACCCAGCATATCACACTGGTTTTGATACATTCCATTTAGTTGACAAGTTGATGGATCCAGATTTTTCCTATCATAAGACATGCAGCCAGATAGCATTGGTGCTTCTAATAAACTTGGCAGGTAAGTTTCATGTGTGTTATCAACCCATGCATAGAAATGTCACCTTAGAAAAATAATGGGAGAGTTAATAAAGATTTCAACAAAATGTAATGTTGTTATGATTTAAAATAATGTCGATTTCTTGATATTATATTTTGGTAGTTTAGAAAATACCTTATCTATGTCCACTTCATAGTTATATTAATTTTGTGGACTTGAGAATTTCTAAGTTTGATTCAGATGATGCATATTAAGGGTATGGGCAGGGTGGTATATGGAGGTGAGATAAATGGGGAGTTCCCACCTTTGGTTTCAGCACCCCATCCTCTGCTTCCCAATATTTTATCTTGCTGGGGAGGAGGGTACCATACAGAAATATATATAATGTATATTTGTAATCCCAGTGCTTCAAAGATAGTTATTAGAATCACCAACCCTTTCCCAGTGGAATTTTTTTCAAATACCATACAGGCTATGGAACAGTTTTCTGATTTCAAGTGCTGAGGGTAAGAGATAAGTTGAGAAAAATCTTTCCTTTGCAAATGATCTCTGATGCTTTTAGTTGCTTTTATATGATGATTTTTAACCATCCCTCATGGTGAAATGGTTACATAGTGTACCATAAAGTCGGAGGTTGTAGGCTTGAATTCTGAATACGGCATGGACATTTTGGATTTTAGATTCCTTCACTGATTTCACATCATTTTAAAGATGAGTGATGTAATATAACCTAAATTTCAAATTACAGGATGTTTTTAGCTCTCCGTTAGACACGTGGGGTACATGTGTCACCCATCTATATTCATTGTGAGATTGCAACACTCTGAACTATACTGCATATGGGTGCTCTTGTGTAGCTGAATGTTCTTTCTTTATCTTTGTTTTAAGTCCAGATGTGTTGTTCTGTTGTACTTCTAAGCTACGTAATATTATAAAGTTAATGTGAGTCGCATGCTTGGGTGACTAAAAAGGTAACATGAAAAATATCAAAACAAGAAAGACAGAGCACACAGCAGATTCAGATGTTATACGGAAGTGAGTTAGCGAGGAAGGGGTGGACACGTAGGTGTGTGTTATTGATGAAAGTGAACATGAAAGTGACCACACAACCAAAAGTTAACATGACACTGCTTCGGTTGTTACATATTTTGGCACGTGGGAGACAACTGTCTCCCAAGCATACGACTGACGTTAACTTTATAATATTACGTCATTTAGAAAGTGGATCAGAAAATTGCAGTTGATATCAGAAGACAGACAAAGAAAGAACATTCAGCAAGCATGTTTAGTATATTCACGATGCATTTCATTCCGTAAAGATAGCTAAAGGGTTAGGGGACAGGTGTACCCCATGCACCTTTGTAGGTTACAAAAAACCACGTGCCTAATGCAGTGTTAATGAAACTCATACTGAGTTCTGAAGAGTTCCGACTATATACAATTGAGAGCACTTCATTAATTAAAAAAGAAAAAATGTAAACATCATACCCAAATTTTAGATTCCTTTTTATGCTCCTTTCCCTTTTCTAACATTATATTTTTAAAACAATGCATTAAAGGAAATGATGCTTTCCTGTCGGGAAAATATTTCTGACAAGTTGCAAATTTACCAGGATTTTTTGAATTTTGAATTTAAAATTTTGGGAGCGTCAGCACTTAGGCTATTTTGCTCCCGTCACATTATACGGGGACCAGCCCCTTACCATTACAAATAACAACTCTAACGTTGCATAACTAAAACTCTTAAAATGTTCTGACTTCTATTAAAAGCTGAGGCTGTAAACGGGCACTCAGCACACACAAGGACAAAAAACAGGACAACACACACAAAATTATACTGGCCATAGTGCCAGTCGCCAGAGCCTCGTTAGTCTTTAGTCCAGGGTGCACTATGTGGAAGTGAGGATGACTTTTGGGCGCCTACGTGGAAGGTACCCCGTACACCCCAAATTTACCAGGAGTTTATGTTTGTGAAAGGTTTGGTTAAAATCTACTGGAATAAACATTATAATTTTGTTCAAGCACGACCCTTTCATACTCATTTCCACTTCCTTTATTTGCAGATTCTTCTTTGCTCCCATTCAATCCAATAAGATATAGTGAAGCAATGAAAAAAGATATTGAAAAATTGAAGTCGGGGAAAGCTGGAGAATTGTTACAAAGACTGAACATTTCACTTGGCAAGTTCTCTTTGAATTTACTAAATTTCCTAGAACAAAATTAAAATTAATGTTTGTAGCAATGTTAGTCAATGTTAACAGTACAATAAATATATTGTGAATATTACAAGGAGAGTTTGCATGTGCTTATCAAATTATTAAATATATATGAGACAAATCATGAAAAAGGAAGTAAGAAATCATGTTCATTTGCTTAGCTTCTTTAACAGAATTATTAATTCAAATGAACAGTGAGTGATTGTAACAAACATAGAATAATGCTTGCACACATAATTTTAAATGTAAAGCACAGTTTTATAATTCTTTTGTAATTTTGTTGTAGTTGCAGATGTTAATTTAAATATAGGCTATATTTCATGTTTTATTATTATTATTACTATTATTATTATTCAGGCATGCTGGAATCTTCAATTAAGAAATTCTCAAAGGCAGTGAATACCTGGGTAAATAATCTTCAAGTTGAAAATTTGAATGAGTAAGTGGATTTATTTACACTGTTATAGTAGAATCAGTTTTTAATTAAAAATGATGTTTAATTTCTAATTTGCAAATGTATAATTTCGCCCATACTTCCAACTTTGCCTAGCTTTCAACTTTAGCAGTTGATTGAAATATTTTTTCACATCAAATTATCACACTATAGATTTGGCAGTATGTTCTTCTCCAAATTATAAGCTTTGTGAGAAAGATATCCGTATTTCTAACCACATTGTTTGATATGGAACTAATATTGTAACATGTAGTATACTTAATTGGAACTGATAATATACATATACTACATGAACTTATATTACTTTTCTAAAAAAAATGGAGATGGTTTTTCTATAGATTCTTCATGGTATTTACAGAGTATTTAAGCTGTTTCTAGAATACATAAAAATGATTCTAATAACAACAGCAATGATATAAACATCATAAAATGTAAAAGTATATTATTGCAGTTATTCATTCAGACCAATCGTTGCTTTGCTCTATGTATGTTAATTCTGCATTATTATCTACATAGTAATACTCCTTTAAAAAAAAACACATTATAATCACTTTAATATATGGTGCAAAATCCTTGGAAGGAACTATAAAATAGGGGAAGGTGAGGCAATTGTGCACACATAACGACAATTATTCATGGTTGCTGAGCACATAATAGAGACATTTATGCAAACTTCAACAAATGCACTTTCTTCGTTCCAATACTTTTCCCTTTGAGGAAATATCGTTTTCTAGAAATATTGATTTCTTAAAATGTTCCACGAGCACAGTTATATACATAGGAGGGTAATTGTATGTATAGGCTTTGGTAATGGTACAATATCAAGACACTGGGTAGAAATTGTTTATCAGAAGCCAGCATGCAAGATGTTTATTTCTGCATAACATCACCTTCACATGAAACAAATAGAAGGGAAGAAACACATAGTCCTACATAGACATGAGAAGAAAATGTTACTAATTTCCAATAATACAACATGGTCTTGTGCTGTGAATGATTACTAGTGAAGTAGCATTTCTCCTTCTTTGCTTTTCATTTAGCTCTTTGGGCCCTCCCTTCATTTATCCTCTCTCTCTCTCTCTCTCTCTCTCTCTCTCTCTCTCTCTCTCTCTCTATATATATATATATATATATATATATATATATATATATATATATATTGGATAAAACAAGGAGGGCCAAAAGGGCTAAATAAAAATCAAAGAAGGAGAAAGGAAACACTCACCGGACAGTGGAAAAATTCAACATTTTTGCTAGCTTAGTAGCATCATCGGTCTCTTTCGTCTCACACCGATGATGCTACTAAGCTAGCAAAAATTTTGAATTTTTCCACTGTCTGGTGAATGTTTGCTTTCTCCTTCTTTGATTTATATATGTATATATATAAAATGTTTGTGTTTAGGGCTCCCCCCCTAAAAGAAACCTGGGTATGGGCTTGATATACAATATGATACAATATGTATATGTATAATGCAATATCACATTAATAATGTGGCCGCGGTGGCTCAGTCGGTAACGCGTCTGACTACCATGCTAAAGGTCCCGGGTTCGATCCCCGGCCGGTTCAAATCCGGGAACTTTTCTAACGATGGAAGCGGCCCCGGTGCCCACCCAGCATCGAATAACATGGGAACCTGGGGGAAACCCTAGGGGGTAAAGGCGGTCAGGGGCGTGATGCTGATCACATCACCCCCACTTACGACCGGATCAAGAAAGTGTGGGGCGTTAGCACCAACTAACAAGATAAGAGGGTTCTCATGTCAGCCACAGGCGAAAGACATTTAGAAAAGAAAATGTGAGCAAAGCCATTGAATGAATTTTTATCTTCATAGCCCAGATTTTAACTGTATACAACCTTTTGCAGATACATTTTCCATCTGTAAATAATTAGGTAGCATTATTATTAACCCCTAATGAGAGCATGGGCAAGGGAGAGGGATCGAACGGGTCGGTGGACCCCACTGGAAATTGACATCCTTCATTTAAAAATTCAAGAAAGCCGAAAGTTTGTTACTTTTATCGTTCTCTTATTGTTAAGAACATAAATAAAGTTCATTTAGTTAGTATTCGAACAGAATAATCAAAGTAAAAATGCATCGGATCGAAAACATTGAGTGAAAAATACAGGAACAAGGTTATATTATACCATTTCATCCAAAGAACAAATGGTTCCACAGGTTTCAAAATTCTAATAATGACAGTTGTAGGTGAGAGGTCACACAACAAACTATATGAAAAAAAAATCCCCCTAACATTTAAAGCCTTCTTTTGAACGAGAAGTGCAAAAGTTAATATCAAAATGCATTTCAGATACTAACTGCATAAAATGCAAAAGAAATAATGGAAAATAGTTGTGCTGGTATTTACTGGTTTGGTGGATCAAGTCTCCACATCTATATAATAATAATAATTATTATTATTTCGAATAAAATGTATTTTTGTTAGTTTATAATATTTATTTTTGTATAATAACATTTATAACCATGGTAATAATACTTATTGTTATCCTACTATTCAACTTTTTCCTATTTGCCAGACCCTCCTTGCAAAAATTTCTAGCGACGCCCATGAATGAGAGTATTGAAATGAAAAGGGATTTTTTTTTATTGGTGAGGATTCTGGTATATACTCTCCATGAAAACGTAGATTGATTCAATGACATTTAAGAGAAGTCTGTCTGTATATGTATTACAGCAAAAGCATAGTAACGTCACTTCAAGTTTTAAATTTATTTTCTATTTGTGATGTGCTTCTAGATATTTCATAAACTATAAATTTGTGATTTCATTTCTAGTATTGTTATAAAATAGTGGATATTTAAGATTTTATATTTATTTTAGTGAATTGAAACTTCGAATGGTGAATGATCAAATGATGCAACTTGATAGAAGCTTTCTTCTTCCAACTGGATTGTATGGTAGACCAGAAATAAGGTAATCATTGTCACTTATCAGTTATTTTACCATTCCTTCAGTAGCTAATTGTTTTTTTATAATTCCTGTCTTCCAGAATGAAAATGTGACAATTTTAAATATGTTGTCACAGAATGTAGAAGCAAATTTAATTTCTGTTATGCATGTAATGTATACTTTATGAAATCTTCAAGAGCTTTTATTCTTTCTATGAAGTTTTCAAGTATGCCCTTGCTCTGGATTTTATTAGTTAATCTCATTATATATAAGAAATAATAAAAATAACCCATGGTGCGACAGCCTGTTAAGGCCAGGGCCTACCTACCGACTGGTGGACTCACTCTCAAGATCATCCAACCAGTTATGGGGTGACATGTGGTCAACACGACAAACACCCAGTCGTTGCTGTAGGTTTCCATGACCGGGTTACACTACTCTTTCATAGCTCCCCAATTTACTCACATGGTGGGTGTCCACTGGTCCATACACAGGCCTAAATCTCAGGAGAAAAGTTGTTAGCTTGCTTCCCCCAGGAGACTAGAACCTGCCCCGTAGCCAGAGCCCAAAGCATGATGCCTTATACTACATGGCGACGGTGCAGGACTTTTCCTTTATGTAAAAATATATAAGAAATACTATGTGCAAAAGTTTCATTTACTGCAATGCAGTGACATAGGTGTGCGCAGACCCTCTGATTAAAAGGGGGCGAAAGTTCAGTGTGAGAAAAAAGACCTCATTCCTTATCACGGTTTTATTGTATTGATGGGTACTAAACTTGGGCACATACACTATCTGGCCATTCGTCACCGGACACCTGGAACGAGTACTTTAATCCGGTTTCAGGCGTCCGTCAGTATCCTGTGGGGCCATCTTTCGCAGCAAGTACAGCCGCAACCCTCTGAGGAAGACTGTCCACCAAATTGCGATAGGTTTCGACGGGAATCCTGCTCCATTCCTCTTGCAAAGTGGCGAACAACTCTTTAGTGTTTTTTGGGCAGTGTGGCTTGGCTCTCAACCGGCGCTCCAACTCGTCCCAAAGATGCTCAATCGGGTTGAGATCAGGACTTTGGGCGGGCCAATCAAGTTTTTGCACACCCATATCCTCGAACCACATGTTTATCACACCTGCCGTATGACATGGGGCATTGTCGTGCTGAAACAGATAAGGACCACTACCGAATTGTGCCCACAATGTCGGTAGCGCAGAATTGTCCAGGATCGTTTGGTATGCATCTGCATTCATGTTTCCACGCACTAACACAAGAGGACCAAGACCATACCAGGAGAAGCACGACCACACCATGATGCCACCTGATGGGGTGTCCGGTGACGAATGGCCAGATAGTGTATAGTTAGGGTTACCAGACGTCCTCTTTTACGCAGACATGTCCTCTTTTTCGAGTCCTAAAAATGGTCTGAGTAGGTTTTTATGGAAATGGGGAAATGTCCTTTTGGGGGGGGGGGGGGTGTAATAGACTATTGCTTCAACTTCAAGATTCGTAACAAAATTTAATATTTGTAATTAATTGTTAATATTGTTTTTCTGTTCAATTTCAAAGTAAGGAAATACCATACTCTCAGTTCAAAGCACAAAGATTTTGATTGATTGATTGATTGCATTGGTGTTTTAAGTCCACTTTATGCACAGTAAGGCTAATTGGGACTGAACCTACAGTTTAAAGTGCGATACGAACCACTATGTGACTCCACCAGTATCGAACCCAGGACCCCTGGATTACAAGGAGACGACGCTACCATTGAGCAAGCTCAAAGACAAGAATCTTTTCTTCCAACAAAGAATGAATATAGTTTATGTAGTTCATTATTATGTAACATTCTCCATTCCCGTGTTTTAGGTCCACATATTCTCGTAAGTACTTTGTACAAAAACTCTGAATTTATGTTCTTCTTTTATAGTTAGAGACCAAGTTTCACAACCGAATAATACTATCAACATTGTAAATAACTAGTAGAATCAGGATTGTTAAAAGAACCCATACATTTTAATGGGTTCTATTGGCTTTTATAACAGGACCAGAACTTTTTTTTTCTCACACAATTTAAATTTGGTCCAAGTTGTGTATTGTTTCATTTCAATACGGAACTTGGACTGGATTTAAATTGATCCAGAAAAAAGGTCCCTGGACCGTATTAAAATTAATCTGGAACAAGGGTTCCTGGACTGTATTTAAATTCATCCAGAAAATAGGTTCCTGCAACATATTTAAATTTATCCAGAAAAAAGATTCCTGGACTGAATTGAAATACCTTACAGATAGAAAGGTTCTTTATGGTCCAGAATCTATTTATGCTTGATGATTTTCTCTCCTGGACTGGAATTGAATTTATTTAAAATTCTGCACCCTATTTTTCAGACCTATTTTTATACGCCTGCAAATACGATAATTATAATACAAGGGTTACAGCAAAAGTTATGGCAACATTTTTTTTCGTGAGAATGCGGGACCAGCATGAAAATCCGAAATATACAAATGAAAGGGGGCAGTGTATGGTATTGTGGAATGTATGAACAGTGCAGATCTAGTGTACCAGGTATGGGATAGGGAAGCGAGAAAACCTCCTTAAAGATAGCATCGTGCCACATGTGTTTACAAGTCTGATAGCACAGGAACATTACAGGAACAAAAGAGGTGCATACTACTGTATGACACTGTTCTCCCACAGTTTCCACCAGCTTCCTGTGGCATTTTCTGGCATTTCTTTCCCAAAGAATGGCTATTTTGATACACAATTGCTGTTCATGCCGTGGCATGACGGTTGACTTACCAATGAATTACCACTGCCCTCTGTACAATAACCATTCATCACACTGCCATTTAGTAATGTGACCACATACTGCGGGTTTCATGTTCTCAGGGACATACGATCTCATCATTTAACTTTGAGAAAAAATACAGTTGCCACTACTTTTGCTGTAACCCTCGTATATTTTTTTTACAGTTTTGATTGTTGTCTTAATCTTTCCTACCAGTTTTTCACTGATTCAAGTTACATGTATTTTCATGTATTTTAATACATGTGTGTATTTTCTCGTATTTGCATATATATAAAATAAATGTTGGCGTGAATGAATATTTCATAAAAGGAAGCTTCTTTTTAACAAGTTTGTGACAGTTGGGCACACAACTGAAAGTTGCATGGTGGCATAAAGCATGTTAGTTACACTATTGGACCCCAGGTTTGAATCTTGCCCTGGGCATTGGTATTCTTCATGATTAGACAAAAGTGGCAGAAAAACGAAGTCAAATCAATCAATCAATATATTGCTGTAACTTTACAAACAAGCCATTTAGCCATTTTTGCTTTTATTGCTTTCATGCAAAATCACCTTTTCCTATATATTCCAATAAGTCCAATCATGAATTGAACTGCATACAAACATATAATCATAATCTCTTGTATGGGGAAACTCATATGCATTCTGAAAACTTGTATGTTATGTTCGTAGTATTTACTATTAAAATTATAACTCCATGGCACAACAGCTCTTTGAAAGTCAAGGTCTGCCAAGTGACTATTTGTTGGATAGTTCATGGTCATTTCCATCATAGAATCCCATCACTGCTGTTTACTGACTTTCTAGACCAAGAACTTAACTACTTCTTCTTCTTTTAAAGTAGCCACCAATTGCCCTCATTGTGCTGGGTTAACACCAGAATTTTAGCAAATCCCCATTGGGAGTTAAACCTGGGAACAATTACTGTACGATTGTTTGATATGAATAGTTATATTCAGATGTTTATTGTAATTTATTCAGAAAAAACTACAGAAGTAAAGAGAAAAACACAATCTTTGTTACAACATATGATTTCATTTATTGCACACATTTTTAAAGTAGCATATTTATATGTCAGCTGAATTCTCCTTTGTAACTGACTTCATCTTAAAGTAAACATGCACAACACTGCCTAAAAATAGCTTGCAGTTTTACTTTTTTGTACTTCAAAAACATTGTATCACAGGCAATGAATCAGTCTTCTGTCATATTGTTAGTTAGAAGATACATAGGTAGGGTTAGATTTCTTTTCGCATATGGCCTGAAAAATAAAATAGAAAGTAAATCAATATTTCACAGCACTGATTGACATTACAAGAAATAATATATGTACATATATACTTTGGTGTATTTTATGGGTTGACCTCCATGGCCAAGTGGATACCATAGTATGCTGCAATGATAGGGGTCCCAGGTTCGAATGCTGGCCTAATCATGGGTGATCTTTATGAGTGTCCCTTCATCAATTTCATCATATCTTTACTCATCATCTTCTTCAGGATTAGCCAAAGGTAGCATGAAAGCAAAAGTAAAATAAATCAAATCAATCATTTATTGATATGACTTCGTTGGAATTAAGATTTTAGCAATGCTGATCAATAACCTATTTGGCATAATATGCATGCACGTAACACATATCTGTGTTATAAATGTTAAAATTTTGTTGTGAAAAAGGGGGTGGGGTGACAAGGACGATGAAAACCCGAGGTTTGCATTCCCTCTAATAAATCACACCCTGATAGAAATGATCCCAAGCAATCAGAACCATTGTTCAACCACAGCTTTTATGTGAGAAAGGTTGGATTTATGTTGGTTGACTAATTGAAGTTGGTTGTTACATTGTCCTAGCAGTTGTTTCCAACAGTTGTGCAACCCCGGAAAAGTGAGTCAAAATCAGTTTTAAAAACACTTTATCCTGTTAAGACCATGTTAAAGAGTATGGTGTAATTTCTAGAAGGTCAAATATGTAAATAACACATAGCAGTGTTTCTTTCCAAACATTTCAGTCACAGCACATACTGAAAATATAATTATTTTGTTAATAAAAGTAGAAGATATTCACAATTGGGAGTTACTTGCCAGTCTTTTGTCAGCTGAAATGAATGAATAATATTTCTGTATTGTGAAATGCTTATGGTTTTTTTCTGTTTCACTGTAGCAGAGCAATACAGATGCCCTTGTGAAAGTGGTTCATTATCCCTATAAGATAATCACTGTTATGCACAAATGTGAGAGCTAAGTAAACTCTGCGGAAAGTGTTGTGTGCTACCACTTGAGGGTACCTTGAAAGCAGTGATATCATATATACAGTGGCGGCTGCTTAATACGTGCTACCGTGCTATAGCATGTTGCTAAATTTGTTAAAATGAAAAGAAGAAAGAAGAAAATCTCACAAATGCAAGAAGTTTAATGAAGCCATAAAGTGAAATGAAACTTCTCATGTTAAAAGCCTCAACATTTAACAGCGGCACCACTTATTTCCCTCGTGCTGTTGGGGCTATAAGGAATAGCATACAGTGCTAAAATCTCAACAGCACGTTATCACCCCTTTTTCATCACTCTGCGCATGAATACTGTACACCCCCACTCCTCGATTCGTACGGGGGATAGGGTCTCGGCTCGAGTAAAATCGTCTGCTAGCGTGCTACAGGAAAACTCAGCACGGTAAGTGTGCCATCTCAGGATAAGAAGAAAGTCTACGACAACCTATTGCCTCTGTCAGAACAACGTTTATCAATGTCATTTTGAAACGTTCTGTACGTTATCAGTGTATACTTATGTAATGTTTGTAACATGTCGTATACATTAGCAGCAGCTGCAAAAAGTTGGAACGTGAATTGACACTACCCCTTAGCCTTTTATCTATTTCGGTGGTAAGTTGTAAAGATAGCAACTGTGAAACTGTAGTCTCTGCCTTTCTTGCTTCCAAAAGTGGATTCTGCTATGTAATTTATGTTTAGGAAATTTTAATTTTATATTTTATCTAAATTACCTGTTTTTAAATGCTAGAAATATATTTCCTTATGTTTATGTAGCACTTCAATCGTCCAGAAACAAACTTTTCCCCCGACTTCCAGACCCGAAAATTTTCCGCACGGTTCATTGTGTTAAAATCGTGTGGCGTGTGAAGTGGTGGTCATTGTTGTGAAGGATTAGCTTTTTGTTGTTGTTAGAAGTGAAAGTGAGTGTGTGTTAGTGTACGATGAATTCGGTGGATTCTTTGTTGCAGCGACCTTTCTCTTCAAGAACACTTGAAGAAAAGTTGGAAATAAAAGTGCTAGGATGGTCGTTGCCAGATTTGGATCTATTGCAAAATGCAAAAGGAGGTGAGAACGCTACATATAAAAGGGGATGTAATAGAAAACTGTACAATAGTGAACCATGGTTTTGTGGGTGTCAAATTTGAAATGCATTATTCTGTTTTCCTTGCATGCTTTTTGGAAGTAATGATTCGTGGTCTAAAGGAGGGGTAAAAGATCTAGGACATTTAAGTGAATATATGAGAAAGCATAGTGAAAGCAAAAAGCACATGAATAATGAGTTAAATTTTGTCTCTCTCGGAACTGTCAACATAGCAATGCAGTTAAGCCACGCTTATCTAGAATCGCATAGTGAACAAGTTGAAAAAAAATCGATACGTCTTGTCAAAAATCATAGACTGCATCAAGTTCTGTGGAGCTTTTGAGTTGGCCCTGCGTGGCCACGATGAAACAGATTCCTCCGCAAACCCTGGGGCATTTTTATGGCTCGTTAATTTTGTCAGCAGTTTAGACAATGCTGTTAAAGAACATCTTGACAACAGCACTGTATTTAAAGGCACTCGATCTCGCCATCGAAGTTCCAGGTTGGAGTCTCGGCCTGGGTATGGGTATTGTTTGTAATACTTTGTAATAATGAAATTAATGAAGGGGCAGGTGGGGGTGGGGTTGGTGGGGAGTAGGGGGTCATTATAAGTACATGAAAAACAGCATCAGTTGTAGCACCCATCCTTGAAAAGTCATGAGTCGCCGCTGCATATATATGAGAAAGTGTGCAAATTTATGTTTTACAGAAACCATTTGTATTAAGCTGCGGTCTGCATTTACAGTGGTTAGTGAACTTTTATGTATCATAAACAGAATGAAACAATGCTTACTCTGATACTCATTAATAGTTACACAATTAAAATGAATAAAAACTAGATCTCTGAAGATGTAGCTGCTTTCCAGACCATGACTGTGAAGCAAATAAATATCAGATACCTTTATTACATTTAATTTTTATTGTATGTATTCTGAAGCGTGAATCATAAGGTTCCTGTCAAGACCAAAAAAAGGTTCTCAGTGCACAGTACACAGTCATCATTTTAGAGAATCAATGAAATGATAGTTCACAAAATATGCAGCTAGACCAACATTAATTTTCATTATATTGCCTCAGCATTAATTCTCAGTACATTGGTACAATGTAAAAACCACCTATTGGCCCCACATTTCCACTAAGGTCAAAATCACCATTGTCTAATGGTATTTTCTTATATACTTTGTACTTTAGTACGGTTAGCCTAACGTTGGGTGAACCACATTTGGTTACTTGGGGTATATCAAATTCTAACAGCATAGTTTAGAAATGTATGAATCTATTGCCTAGAAAATTGCAGAAAATACCATACATTTGGAAATACCAGACTGTTAATAAATCTATTTGAAACAATGTAAGAATTCTACTCATATTACAAGCTTTTGTTACCTTCATACAAGCCTTCCTATTCTCTGGAATCTGCTGGAAACAGTATACAATACACGCCACTTTTTCATCTAGTTCAAGAGGCATCAACAGTATCATGAACCTACAAATAAATAATAATAAATGACCTGGTAAAAAACATTTATCTTGTAAAATATGCAACGAGGTACTACTAATGCACATACAAGAGGAAAGTTTGGGAAATATTAAAAATCCCTAAACAGCATAATTTTCTCACATATCTATTCAGTGCTACTTTTTCCACCACACTATGCTAAACCTTGTCTACCAAGGGAAAGTAAATTGTCCTTGCTCCTCCCTCCCAAGTTTTGGCATCTTGCCCCCAGTTTTGGAACCTAATCGATGCCATTGTATCTATTGCATAATTGGTTGAATATTTGTCTGATTTCATGGACAAAATATTATACCTTTGAAATTTGCTTTACACAAACAAGCAGACATCTTAGAAGTCTTAACACAGTCATGGGTGCATTTCTATTTGCAAAAGAATTTTTATGAAATTAGGTGTTTTATATCAATACATTTCCATGTGAAATATCAGTCCTTGTTTTTCTGATAGCATGCAATGAATAGCCTAATATCTAACAAATATAAATATTCACAGTTTGATTTTAAAGAAATTAAAAATTATGGCTAAAAAGGAAAGAAATGCAAACTAATGATAAGTACATAGTATATAATATAGTATTAAAATGAAACAAGGAAGAAATGAAAAATATACAGAAATTGTGCTATATGGGAACTATGAAACAAGAGATGGGAGGAGAGAGATTATAATAACAACAAGAGAAGCTAAGAAAATAATTATTTTTCAAGTAACATAAACATGGAAGTAAGATAGAGAAGACAAATCTGGAATGAAATATGCTATGTGCCTCTAAGACATTATTAGTCACCATGGGGAAAAACATAATCTCAGTAATGTGTTTATAACCCAAGTAACCAATGTTGGGCCAACCGTACTGAACGTGGTTGGCCCAATGTAAAAACATACCATTGGGCAATGGTAATTTTGGCCGTGGTTTCAACGTTGGGTCAACATGTGGTTTTTACGTTGGGCCAATGTATGTTTTTACATAGGCCCAACGAACTGAAAACTAAAGAATAGATAGGTTTGTGTTCTGATATATACATAATTTATTATGAGGCCAAATGTAAACAATAGTACAAGTTGTTTATGAAAATAAAAAAAAAATACACAGCACTTTCTCAGTCACATGGTATCATTGTTTTCAAGGCACCATACCTAGCAAGTGGTAGCTCAAAAACCTTCTAGGGTTTACTTAGTTTTCCATCTTTCATATAATTTAGTCTGCACATAACATTGTTTAACCACCTTCACAATAATACCTCTAAGAATGTCCTTGTTCTACTATAGCAAAAGAGACAAACAATAAGCAATTCCCAACACAGTTTTCATCCCTGGCGGCAGACAAAGGACTGGTGAGTGACTGCAAGTTAAAAATAGCTTCTACTTTCATTAAAAAATATATTATATTTCCAGTATGTGCTGTGACTGAAATATTCGAAAAGAAACACTGTTACATGTAATTTATTTTACACTCTAGAATTTTCAGCATTCTCCTCAAAGTTGTCTTAGCATGAAAAAGTTGTTATTAAAACTGATTTTGACTCACTTTTCCATGGTTGGGCAAACGTTGGCAACAACCATTGGCCCAACGTAAGACCAACGTCAAATTTGGCAACCAATGTAAAGCCAACCATTCCCACGTAAAAACTGACTTTGGGCCAACGGTGGTGATTACTTGGGAAAGAACTATCTGATGACTTTTATGAGAATAATATTGAAAGAGAAGATGAAAAGTTCTTGGTGGAAATGGGAGAAGATCAATAAAGAAGTGAAATTGAACTGGACAATGAACACACATACACTAAGAAGAAGAGGGCTGGCATTATTTGTGACTTTCAATAGCATAAGAGAGCATAAATTTCAAGAACATGCCTGTCTGATTAGCTGTTATGAATGCCTGCTGCGGTACATAGGAAAGGCAACCTGACACGTGACCAATCACATTGCATACTTCCCCCAGTGATGCAACAGCCTAGGTGAAAGGGTTCATACCAGAAACTACAGAAGCTCTGGTATAGTAAACCAGAAGAGCCAATGGATTACAATTAGAAAAATAAAGTGTAAATTCAATAAAACAGATAAAATAGAAGAGATGAAATATATTCAAAGGGGACCTGGGAACCTGGAATATGATGAAGTTCAAATCAATATGACTGATACACCATAGCCTAAAAACAGAGTGAGTTGATGAGTCTTTTGGAAGACATATGTTTGTAAAATAAAGAGTTAAGAAGAGAATTAATGAATATGTAAGTTAGAAAGGTAGAGCACTTATAAATATCAGATATATGACATCATAGACACCTTTCGTTTCAAATTATTGGGTGGAACAATTTATTTTGATTTTAGGGGGGCTCCCACAGTAAATACTATTTAAACAATTTGGTTGACCTAAATTGTTATCGCTATTGCTTTTATCCATATAACTTATTATTAATAAACAATATCTATAGAGCGACCAGAAATAAAAGAACTTTCTGTCAAAATACTTCCTGCACCTTCCCCTCCATCGGTTCAACTCTTGTCATAAGGAAGCATGCTCCATTCTGCACCTCCCCTCCTTTCCATGCAGGAGTACGATGCACAGGAGTCACGGGTCTGTGCAGGTTCTTTTGCACATTGTTCCACTACATCATTGTTGAATTTTTTATTTAACATTAATTTTCTTACTTTTATGTTAATCGAGACGAAGAGGATGAATTATAATTATGTGCGTAGGTGAACAAGTAAGTTGAAGCCAGGGGTGCCCATCCCCCCAAGGCCAATGGTGCAACCCCCACCACTCCAAAGCCAAGCATTCCCCCCAAAGTTTATGTCAAAATCCCCATAAAGTATTTAGTTACGACAGTGTTTTTGAACACTTCACTTGATACTCCCTGTCCTGAGTTATTCCTTTTCTTTACCTAACTAGTCACTATTACATCAAATACTGTGTAGTGCAAAGTAAAGACTCGATTATCTGGTTTGCATCTAGTAGGAACAAGGTTTACCATTAATCAGGGGATAAGAGATGAATTGACACATCAAGGTACATGGTATGGATATAAAGATAACTCTTAACATATTTAATGTCATAAAATGCATTATGATTTTTAATCTGTTTAAATTTATATGAAATAACAATGTGCGAGTTCTGTTAAGAGAAAATATGCTGCATGTTTGGAAATAGAATAGGTAATTATAATTTTATGAATTTTAGTAAAGACATATTGACTTTTTACTATTTATTTCTCGTGGTCATTCATTAAAAGATGTATATGAACAAAATGTACAATTGTTTTCCTAGTAAGAACTAAAAACTTATTGAACCACAGCTTACACAGTACATTTTTATGACGACAAGAAATCTTAAGTTCTCAGAGAATCACGTAAATGGTGAGCCATACTCCTTTTGGTTTGTTTTTTAAATACTCATTGAAAAATATTATCAGAAGTAGAACATATGTGCTGTTTTCAAATTAATGTTTATTTACAAGACAGCATTGATACAGAAACAAACTTTAGTATGGAGATCTTAAAAGAAGCTTATGTCTCTGAATACTGGACCTTGCGAATTTATCTATAATTTCATCATTTGGAATTTGTGCAAGAATGTCACTCTCACTACACAAAACAAGCAAACTTGACAATAATGAATCCCCCAAACTGGAACGCAACCTACTTTTAATAACCTTTAATCGAACATCACCCCAAGATCGTGGATGCATTACCTCCCGAAAATCGTTCATCATAATCCCCCCCAAATAGTTTGGATGAATAAGTAATAATTAATGTTTATTTGAATACAATACCATGTTAAACTGTCCATATATTTTTAATGGTTCAGTTTTTGAAATAACTGAAAGCTAGCACATTGATTGGTTAAGTGTGATAAGTTAAATTATATACATATGCATTTAAGCAGTGTTTGTGAATGGAGAATAAGATTTGGGCAATTCCACGGAAATTTCAACCTCCAGTCCAAAAACTGAATAGCTTTGTACATAAAAATGAAGATGATATTATACAAGAGTTATACTTGTAGTTAATGGAACATGCCGTTGTTTCATTAAAAACAATACGGCAGGTGGTTAGAAACAGTATTTTTCAAGATGGCTGCAATATACATGGCATGATATGTTCATTACGTATTTTAACGATTCATGAACTCACTGTATATGCCAAGAAGGAACTAATAGGAATAGTATGGTAAGATTAATGTGCCCTAGATGAACATATTGGTGTATTTCACTACGTTATTGTGTGTGTGTAAACTGAGATATACACGTCTTTTAATACATAAGATAAAATGGTAATTCCGTCACAATTTTTCAGATTTTTTCGCATAAAAACGTGGGTTAATGATACACGGATGTAAAACTTTTCCTGCAAAGGTACGTTTTGGTACTACTCACATGTGTAACACTTACATGTGCAGCAATGTTCATGGAATGGCTGTACATCACTGTGACAGAATTACCAGACGTGTGTGATGGAATTACCAGTGATACCTGGGAATTGCTCCAAGTGATATTTGTGAGGTATCATAATGTTAGCTTGTTACGTATCTACATATTGCTAACTCATTTTCAGTTTAATCTGTAATGTTTCTGAAGTATAATGGCTAAGACAGCAGATTAATGTCAATGCAGAAGTAGGCAGAGAAGGAAGAAAATTATTATGATCAAATTAAATGGAATGGCCATGACGGATGCGATTGAAGAGGCAGCATGTGAATTCACAACTGATAAGATTAAGGGAACATAACCGAATGGCAGAAAGGTGCTATGGACACTCCAAGCAGCAATAGAGACCATCAAGGAGGCTCTTCAATGCTATCTCTCCATACAATTTGCTGTCACTTATTTTTGGAGTTGCTTTTTGCAGGAAGTATTTTCATTGTATCCTGCAATCCAAGGTGTTAAATTCTTCTCAGGTAGCCACTTCAACCAAAGGTACCTGTTTGAAAATATATAATAGTATTCTCAGAAACATTATTTAGCTTGACTCTCATGGAATAGATTTTCTTTGCCAGTTGCTTGAAGGAGATCATTTAACACATCTTGACCAAGAACCCAACAAACAGTATTGTCTGTTTTTGAACAGTGTGTTCGATATGTTTTTGATAGTCCAGTAAATGGAACTTAGACCTATCAAAACAATTATGCCAACATAGTTTCCAAATATGTAGATTTCGTTTTAAAAAATTAAGAATTTTATTTTAATTTTTGATTCTCGCTCACCTGATATTAAATATCTTGCCATATTGTTATTGCATTTTTCGGAAGACCAACACTGTATTACAGTTCAATCATTAAAATCAATTTTCAGTTGGACTGCATCATATTATTTTGAAAACAACTCAATTAAATACCCCGATGGCGTAGGGGTATGGTCAGCTTTTTGTAATCAAGGGGTCCCAGGTTTGATACCCGATGGAGGCACACAGTAGTTCAGATCGCAATTTAAACTTTAGGTCCAGTCCCGATTAGCCTTATTGTGCATAAAGTGCACTTTTTAAAACACTAACTCAATCAAACAATCAATGACAATTACGTGTGTATAGCGTATTTTGACAAATGGTAATTCCATCACGGTAATTCCGTCACACACTATTTGGGATAAAAATAAGTATCAGAATACAGAAACAATTTCAGTTGTCATGTCCTGGCATGATGAGCATGCTTTGAACTATTTCTACCAATATTAATATTTCAGACAAAAGTTCACAATTCACAGAAATTGGAAAATGTCATTATGCACCTGCAAAGAAGGTTTACATGAAGGTAATTCCGTCCCACAGATTTTAAACACAATTATCTGCCTAGTACATCCAAATAATTTACATTTTTTTGCAAGCTTGAAGTTGTACTACATTGTGTCAATACATATAGCACAACAAGTCACATATTGTACTATATATGTAATCGTATGAGGGAAATTTGTAATTACTTAACTTTCCAAAAGGTAATTCCGTCACACATGGAATTACCCATTTATGAGATTTATAAAACCCACAATTTGAGTATTTAACAGAAATTGTTACACAACTTAAGATAGAAAATTCAAGTTGGGCAAACCAAATGATATGCTGCAGCCGTGTGACCCATTCAATCATTGTTTCACGAGAGTTACAGAACCTTAGCTAGAAATTCATAAGCTAATACGGTTCCTCTTTCAAAGAACTCGCCCCCTCTGCTGGGGTAAATATAATTATTTTAGTAATCCATAGCAATAATTACATGGATTCTGTGCAAATGTCACTTGTTAAAGTAAAATTGTCCTGCGACGAGATGTTAGAAATGCGAAGGAATTTGATATTATTTATTTTTATTTTTCTGTTTTATCGGGTAACGTGCAAGGTGTTACTGTATGAAGTACACTTAGTACAATTATTACAGAATACAGGGAATCAATACTACAATAATATGGCTAATAGAAGTACATTATCCAAATGATACACCTGCTTTAAATTAAGCAGAATACCAACACTATAAGCATTATATGTTAAGAAGTGATGTTATGTAGCTATAATATATAGTATAAAACTTTAGTAAAATGCGAAACACGCATTTCCGTAACACAATATTGCGAGCGAAGCAAGCAAGAAAATTTTTATAACCATTTCTGTGCAGTCTTTCAAGAATATTAATATAATGGGATGTCAATACTTTCATATGACCCCGTGATATTTACTCTTTTCCAGCTTCTCTTTTCGCACGTTCGGTGCCAGAAACGTATGGATATCATATCGCTAAATATAATATTCAAACTCTCCACCACTACAGAAATCCATAAGATTTAACACTTTATCAAGAGCTTCATATCTCCCCTTAAACTTAATACTCAATCCTCCCACCAAAATTTCCGTGCAAATTTTAGACTTACTGTTTATGTTGAAGAGTGGATATCGCCTCCTCCAAAACAAATAATTCTCAGTCACCAGAATTTTTGCGACAGTCTAGACAATAGTAATATACAAGAATTGGATACCCCCTCAATTTAAAGCTCCATCCCCCCTAACTAAAATACCCTCTATAATCTAAGACTTAACACTGATATACAAGAGACTGATATTGCCCCCCCCCCCAACGTTTAATTCTCAATCCCGCCCCCAGAATCCACATATCAATATGTAAGAGTTGGATATTTCCTTCCACCCCCCTCCCGATAATACATATTACCCTTTACATTTCCCTTGGAAGTCTACAAATTTGCTATTTATAAAGCAACATTGGTAACTTGTGTCAAATTTCCATCATAAAAATTCCCCCTTCAAATTGGGTGGAAGCAATGGGCATCCAGAAACCTGCCTGTGAGTATTTTCTTTTCTTCATCTAATGGATTAAATATGGTGCATTTAAGGTGTAAAATTTTTAGATAAATTTTAGAAAAAATATAAATGTTGAATTTTATGTTATTTGAGAGGGACCCCCTTGTGGGCACCCTTGGTTGAAACATACTGAACATGATCAACATCAAAAATAGTGTTTGAATATTAACCAAATTAAAGTGTATTGAATTTTCTTTAATTAACGTGGGTTTTCTGCCACTTGATTGGTCTGATATTGACGACCAAGAATTAGAGTTATCATCTTGCCTAATTGCTATGCGTTTTTATTTCATATTTATGCATGGTATGCTAGCCTTAAAAATCTCATTGAAAAAGAAACTCCAGTCAATAAAAACAACACTTCAAATATAATTTTCAGAAGCAAACCAATATAAAAAATTATATAACACTTTCAGTTAATAAATTGACACTGCAAAGGGGCTCTAGGTCAGGCACTAATTTTGCATGGGTGATGAAGATTCAGAGTTATTCATCAGCGGAAAAGAAAAAAATTAAAGGTACTGGTAATTGTTTAAATGCAGTACACACACTTACGCAGAACTTATGACTAAACAACAAAAAATAAAGTAAAAATATAGGTTGCATTGATTTTTTTTAAAAAAAATTGGCTTTGCTGTTAAACAATAGGTTTTTTTTTTTTAATCACTTTGAAAGAACTGGCAACTATCTGCAGGGTCAGATTAACCAAAAGGAAGCTGTGAAGGGCCTCCACCAAAAAAATCTTTTAACCAGCTGTCTATGCTTGTGAAAATTACATAAGAAGTTATATTTTAAAAATTAAAAAAAACTTCAATATTGTCGTATGTCTACACTGTTCTGGATTCAATTGTTGCACAGCTCTCAGTCGATCTGTTTGTAGATATCTGAAGCTCAGTATACGAGGGCAATTCGGAAAAAAACCCTCCGTTTGGTTATCAATGACACACATTCGTAGATACAGAACTTGTATTATATACATTTGAAACTTGCAACATGACATTACTTTTCAACATAATCACCATTCAAATTGAGGCACTTGTCATAACGTTTTACAAGGTTTGAAATTCCTTCTGCAAAAAAATCTGCCGCCTGGGAATGAAGCCACCTGCTAACAGCATCGTGAAGCACATTGTCATTGTTGAAGTGGTGCGATGCAAGCCACTGTTTCATGTGCCTGAAGAGGTGGTAGTACCCCAACTTTTCTGTCACCACCTCGTACAAAACAGTCCGAGAAAGTTGGGGAAAGTGCAGAGAAAGTTCCGATATCGTGAACCGACGGGTTTCACGGACAGTTTTGTCAATTTCCTCCATGACTTCGTTGCTGACTACAGATGGGCGCCCACTTCTTGCCGCATCGTGCACGTCGGTTCGTCCATCTTTAAACATGAGACACCATTCACATACGACACTGTCACTCAACACGTTTGGTCCGTAAACATCACACAGTTCACAATGAATCGCAGCCGCCGAAAGATTTTTCGCACACAGAAATCGAATTACGGCACGCACTTCACATTTGGCGGACTTTGCTATTGGAACATTCATTTTCAATTGTTGTAACGGACGAGTGAACTGCAACACAACCTTCTCCTTCCACTGCTCACTGTCTACTGGACTACTGCACATACTGCCACAGGACTGACGTCGCTCTTCCCGGACATTTCTCGTGCATGCGCAAACGGAGGTTTTTTTTCCGAATTGCCCTCGTACTTTATGCCATGGATTGATTTGGATGTGGTTTGGAAATCAGGAAGGCACACTTATTCAAACAATCAATTCTCAGATACGATTAAGATAATAAATAATCCTACGAAGTACATAACTTTCTTTCGTTAATAACATTGTTTTAGAACTGTGAGTTTTTCTAGGGAAAAAAATTGTGGAGATACTAGCGCTCTTTCTTGGTGCATAAGTGAACTATGGGACACCGAACTTTAAGCAGCACTTTGTGAACCGCACTAACATAAGCTAACGGACGGCGGAATGAGTTGATTGTTTCCTTTTGGCTAAATAAACTAGCAGAGCTAGTACCATGTTGTGCACACTCTTTGAATCGGGTAGGGAAAGCAGCAGCTAATGCATGTCCTACAGCTGTTCATTTCTTTGATTTTGTACAAAGGCTTTATGTGTTCTTCACAGCATCATCTCACTATTATCAAACATTGGATAAGTTAAGACAAGCAGAAGGGAAATACTATGTTCCCAAGAGTTTAAGTGAGACTCTGTGGGCATATAGAGCAGATACCACAAAAGCCATAGTCCAAGGTTACAAAAATTTTTAGGAAGCTCTTGTCGAAATATGCAATGGCAAAGAAGAGAAGGGTATTGTAAGAAGTGAAGCGAATGAGCTCTCACGGCAGATGTCATCCCTGGAAATAGCATTGTTAGCCGTCTTCTGGAATGATTTTGATGCTATGAGCAAAACACTCCAGTATCCATGGTGAGTTCTTCAGCCTGTCATTGACATTTTGAGATCTTTAAAGAAGTTCGTAGAATCAAAAAGGAACTCGTTTCTGAATATAAGGGGATAGCCAGAAGAAGTGGCACAGAAGAGTACAATAATGAACACTCACGTCAGCGGGTGAGAAATGTCTGACTGAATCCTCTTGACTATCAAAATGAACCTCAAATCCACCTCTCGCCTAGTGAACATTTCAGAGTGGAAAGGTTTCTACCAGTGATTGATCAAATCACCTCATCACTCGCAGACAGGATTTTTCCCTATGAAACTGTCACAAAGAGGTTCAGTATTCTAAATGAACTTGCAGGAGCAACTCCATCACAAATTACATCTGTAGCTCATGAGCATCTACGAGGAGGATCTCAAACCCTCGCTAGAGAATGAGCTGATACAGTTTGCACACCTAGTAAGCAGTAGCAATGTCAAACATCAGGAAGACATCCCAATGGAACTGTCTATGTCTACTATTGTACGTAAGGATCCGTTCCGCAGTACATTTCCCATTGTCGAAATTTTATTTAGAATTTATTTGGTCTTAATGGAACCAACTGCAGTGAAGAAAGATCTTTCTCAAAAATGAAATTAATGAAGAACAGACTTTGTGCTGCTATGGGACAGGATCGCTTATCCAATCTTTGTTTATTAAACATTGAACATGAACTTCTTCGTGAATTGGACTTTAATGATATAGTAGATGAATTTTCAGCGAAAAAGGCAAGAAAAGTGTGTATGCTATAAGACTTTGGGAATTTTCTTGAAGAAAGTGTAGTTACTACAATTTCAACAATGAACCTGTCGGTAATTGTCCAGTAGATGGACCGTGCATATGTAGTGACATGTTTACTCTTAATTGTAAATAATATCATTTATAATAAATTATGTACGTAAGTACAGTCTACTGCTCAGTTCTCTGTTTCCGTCTGAACCCCTTTAGTATTTACCATATATTGTAGTTATGGTGTTCACTCCTCATAATATACTGTAGACATTTAAACGCAAAATTTTACTGCTGCTATAGCGATACAATTTTCGTCCTGTAACTTTATTTTACTGCGCTATTCTCCCTGCAAACCTATCTGTGATATGTTCGATTGTGAATGACTACTGATTCTAAAATCTTGTCTACCATTTCAACTGCTGAAAATTGGTGGTTAACATATTGAGCTAATAAAGATCCTAGTAAAAAATATATTAAAAAAATGGGGGGCCCCCACCAAACATTTTGCCCAGGGGACTCCACAAATCTTGATATGGCCCTGACTATCTGAATTGTTTTGTTTGCTGTAGTTTAGTTGATATTGAGCATACTCCTGCATCTTTGCATAAGAATTTCGAAAGAAAGACTCAAATCTTTACAAATTCAAAAAACTATGTGCTTGCTAGCTCTGTGTTTTCTAGCCAAAACAACTGCTACTAGACTGATCTACATTCAAAAATTATTGCCTACCAACAAATGAAGCCTGCAGGAACATATATGTCTCCCACCTTGTCCCCTGTCTTTAAATTGTTGAGGAGGATGTACCCATCCCCTTCTCCTACTTATGATGCCCATGCATGGCATCCATTACATTCTGCATAGCATAATCAAAACAAACAAATATATAGTTAAATATGGTACATGCAATAAATGAACTCATACTTACTTGCTTCCTGTAGTGAAGAAATGATTTCCAGTCTTTGACAGAATGCAATAATATTCCATAATTCCAGTCTTATTCTTTAAGAAATCATTGTCTCGGAAAAAGTATATACATTTAATACTGCAGAGGATCACAAGCACCTCAATTGATCCACTGAAGATATATACTTGCTTTTGGCACTGGATATTCACTATAAAACAATAACACTACTTTTGAAATAATGAACTGTTATTCTGTTTTCGTGCAGTGTAAAAATATCTTCTCTCTTCAACCACATCAAAAATTTACACAATTGCACACAACTCTTGAAGACACACCATTTTGAGATTCCAGCAGTGTAACACATATTCAAATATTTTGTTGAAACATTTCACATTTAGAATAGAAAAATGCTTTGAATGTGAAAAGCTCATATTGCATATATTGCACAAGACATTTAAAGCTATATTGGTGTCTTTTTCACATAAATGGTATATTAGTACTTTTGTCACATGTTTAAAATTGTCAACTATCTCCCATTTTCATTCTTCATATATAATACTTGCACATACACATATCTTCAACACTGCTTTCTTGTCGAAGTATCTGTAAACTTTGCATTCCAAAAATCCTGTAACCTTATTAAAACAATATCAGACACTTTACGTAATTTGTCTCCAGTTGTATAGGTATTTCTTTCAAAGTTGGTTGATTTTCCTCGTGTATAGTCTGAAATGAGAAGTAAGGAATTATTACCTAGTTTTCCAAATGATTGATTAATGTTGTGTAGAACAAAATGCAAGTGTATTATCTAAACAGAGGACAACCTTATGTACTGTGTTGTATAATAATGAGATCCATATGTTTTGAATATTTAACATTTCTGCTTGCTCGTATAACTTTTAGAGAAGTATTATCCATGCTTAATTGACCTTACAAGAAATCAATTACACAGCTATGCGAGCAATGCACAGAACAGAATGCAATGTTATTTCAAACCAAAGAATGTTTGTCTTAAAATGCAATATGGCGTAGACTTAGAATATTTAAAAAATGAAAGTATGAAACAGGACCATGTGGCCACGGTGGCCGCCGTGGCTCAGTCGGTAACGCGTCTGACTACCATGCTAAAGGTCCTGGGTTCGATCCCTGGCCGGTTCAAATCCGGGAACTTTTCTAACGATGGAAGCGGCCCCGGCGTCCTCCCAGCGTCGAATAACATGGGTACCTGGGGGAAACCCTGGGGGGTAAAGGCGGTCAGGGGCGTGATGCTGATCACATCACCTCCACTCACGACCGGATCAAGAAAGTGTGGGGCGTTACCCCCACACCCCCTATACGCCTTCATGGCGTGGTGCTAAGCACAGGGGAGCACTTTACTTTATGAAACAGGAAGAAACATCACTATATCTACTGGTGCTCTTTACATTGAGTATATGTGGCTGACGCCATGAAATGTTCAAAATGTATTATTGCCCGCAGAGTGAGTGTTTTCTATTTATTTCTTATTTCTCTCTCTCTCTCTCTCTCTCTCTCTCTCTCTCTCAATTTTAAGAGTAGTTGAAAATTAAATGATTCATTAGTTTCAATTACATGCCAGGTTTTTCATATGGTAAAATTGGTATCAGTCTCCCCTGGCAAATGCAGAAGGGGACTGATGGCACTACAGACCCCTACAAAATCTTGAGAAAATAAATATTTTCGAATAAAATCAGTGATGAACTTGGGGTAAATACAAAAAAGAAAAAAAAGAAAACTTAAAATTACTTTATTGCCACTTTTCAAACTAGAAAGTTCTAAATTTATCAAATATTTTATTATGTATACTGTCCCCATAGAATAAAGCACTGTCCACCTTTACAATTCCAGTTCCTCCGCCCCCCCCCCCACCCAAATCTTGCCATGCCAGTGGCAGTCTCACATTTCACGTGAGGGGTGAATAGTTGAATACTTGGCGAGAAGCTTTGCATTTCTGAAGCACTTTGAGGGCAATTGACAGCTTGAAATATTTGAAGTTCTCTGCCCATAAGGCCAGATGACAGTGGTGATGAGGCAGTCGTATTTCATCAAGATTCTGTGACTGGTCTCCCCACCCCCTCCCCAACAACAACAAAAAAAAGGATTTTTACAGTAAAGAAGATACATATCATGCTTAAGTAGAAGTTGTATTTATTTACCTTATTTGAAACTTTCACTATCACTGGAAACTGCTAAAACATTACTCAAGCATCACTATTTTCAGATTCGGCATCAGATTCATGAATGGAAAGATCAAGCTGTAAAGAAACACATTAGTAAACCATACCTAAGCAATTGCTAAAGAAATGTTTCACAACTACATGAAATATTATTTGACCATTACCACATGTAGGGGGGAGGAATTGAGAATTCAATCCAATGAGACATTTAATGCAGAGTGAGTTCATGAATATAGGCAGAAGCACCACGATCTGAAAGCTAAGGGTGCATATGGGGTGCAGGGTTTACAAAAAGGAGTGCAGTTTCTATTTAATCTAAAAAAAGAAAATCATGATTTATATGCACTAATTTACCCATTAAATATTATTATTTCTTGTTTGCAATAAGATTACTTATGCTTGCATTATTGATTTTATATTGTCTTATAACTAAACAAGCCGTGGTAGCTCAGTTGTTAGGGCATGTGAGTACCATGCAAGAGAGCCAGGTTCGATCCCTGGTGGGGGAGAACCGGGACTTTTTCAACCTGTTTAAGTGGCTCCGGCACCCACCCAGCGTCATATGAAGTGGGTACCTGGAAGAAACACTGGGGGGTAAACTTCCAGGATAATCAGTCTCCGTAAAAATGCCACATAGCATTTTTGCGAACCCTGTGTACAATCAAAATGCCGGAAAAAGTGTTGGCCAGTGTCAGTAAATAAAATCCAACCGATATTTTCTGATACTGATACATCAGTATCAGTTCATATATTATAGTTTTTTTTTAAAGTAATTTAGAAAATATAGTTACATTACACACAGGCTAATGAAGTTCCATATTGAGCATTTTTTTTTACTGTTTACATGAAAACTGAAGAAAAGGGGTGCACAAGCACCCCATGCACTCCCCTGGTGCTGCATATGTTCACAAAAGATCCCTGATTCATACAACCCAGAAATGGGAATTTTAGTATTTCATAAATTACTGGTGAAAGAACAAAAAATAATTACTGAACTTTAGAAATGCTATCTTTCATCAAATAATAGAATTTGTGTTGTTATTAGTAATCATGTGAAGCTATTATAATTACAGAGTTTGTTTTAAAGCCTACTTTATGCACACTTGATCTATAGTTAAAATGTGAAGTGCCTCCACTGGATATCAAACCTGGGACTCCTTAATTACACGGTGATGATGTTAACATTACGCCATCGGAGAGGTAGTATAATTATGGAATTTATATTATAATGCATATGAGGGGAAACTGAAAATATACATACGAAATTTGCCATTTTCTTTAACTCAATTACCAGAAGGTGGACACCCATGACAACTTACCACACATGCCTCTTCTTGATCTTGTGAGTTGGTTTGTCCATGATGGACACTTGCCACTCCTGTTTCACTACTTCTTGCTTGTTCTTGCTGGGCAGAATCCATGTGTGCCTGTGGCGGATGACTTGATTCCAGGCTTTGAAATCCTGTTTGGAGGTTAATATCACTCACTTCTTGATGCTCTTGTTGTTTGGGTTTTCTCACTGTAACACAAATGCATTCCAGTTGGTTTCTGCTGTAACTATATGGAAGCCTTTTATGAGGTTGAAAAATGCGAAAGCTGCAAGTTCCAATCTCATTCATTGAATTCTGATGCTGGTTTGTTGGTGTGTTCCTTTCACTGCTTGGACTTGTTATCAACTCATGTGTGCTGGATGAAGTTCCAGGTACTGTTGATGATAACTGCTGCTGGGATGAACTGTGAGAAGGACGTAATATCAGCCCTCCAGATACCACCTGATTTCTTCCTTGTCGAACTCTTATTGGCCTGTTCTGCTGCTGAGTTTGCGAAAATCCGAGATCTTGTTGATAAAATAGATCATGTACTCGTGGCACGGCTCCATGCGTTTTATTTCTTTGTAATACAGCTTGTGATGATCCCTCACCAACTTTGCTTGTTGAAGTGCTGTTATTCCTACTATCAACCTGCATTTGAATCCACTTGGTATCTTCTTTAGGTGTTGCATTCTGACGAGGCTGGGCTGAAGATTTTGAAGGACAGTTAAATTGCTCAATTCCTTGGTTTGCAAAGTTAATTGGGTTTTGATTGCTGGAATGTTGAGGTGCAGGAGTAAAATGTGGCTCATTCAGTCTGTGTGATTCTTCATTTCCACATTCAATCATGAGTCTGGGATCTCGTTTTGGTTGCAAGAAATCTTCAAGTTGCCTCTTTAGGTTTTCTATTTCCCAAAGAAGATTAGGTTCCTCAGTTTGTTGTGCCTGTTCTCCAACATCCATTGGCGTTCTTATTGCTTGACCAGCTTCTTCTCTCACATTTTCATTTGTTTCATCTGATGATATCTCTGATACCATATCTGCGTTATCTGTAATATCACTGGAAGAATCTGTGGTTAAAACTACATCTGATACTTCAAAAGACTCAAAGCTTATTGAAAATTCTGAAGTTAGAGAAGATGATGAAGAATCTGAGGTAAACAGAAATGTATTTTCAGTAGGAATGTCTTGCGATCCCTGAATTGGCACATTACTTGTTGAACTAGTAGAGGCACTTGCGATGTTTTGTAGATCAAATTCGTATTCATCTAATGGCTCTTTTTTCATATTCTGCAAAACTGCATCCATATCATCGGTTGACGTTTTGAGCTGATTTGAATATTTCATTTTGGTGTTTAGGTTGGATTGACCAACCTCTGGATCCTGCCCAGTGCTGTTACTTGTGGAGGCCACATGATCATCTGATTCTGATTTAGACTTCCTTACATTCTCATGTCGTAACCCTTTCACTCTCTCCTTGCTTGTAATTCTGGAAGAAAAAATGGTTTAATTAGTTTGAAACAAGCTGGACATTCATTTGTACACACAGTGGTAGCCATTAGGGGGCAAGGGGACAGTTACCCCCCACTTTTTACCCCCACACTATGGCCTCATAATGTTATGCCTTGTCTACTAAAAGAAAGCAAACTTTCCTTACACCCCAGTTTTGACACCCAGTCGCTTCTACTGTGCATGCATAAACACCATATCAATAGAGGAGGCCTACAGTAGTTCATGTGCTTTTTTATTCAGTGGAGTTTTCATTGACTATTTAATTTATCACAATATTTTCAGGGTGATAAAAAGTACCAAATGAAAATATGATGTTTAAATTAATTTTACTTCCTTTGGTATCCTTTTGAGCCATTCTACTACCATAATATTTATGAACATTGTATTGAATTTTTTTTACTTTCGTTATAAACATAAACTAGCTCATTGCATAGCTTGAATAGATCTTCTGATTTCTGAAAAGTTGTCCATTTTATAATTTAATCAATGGAATTCCCTCACCCTCTCCCACTTGGAATTTTCCAAATACAACTAACCATATGCACATTGAGAGGACCAAAGGTGTTCTTTTCTTTGGAGCTATACTTATACACTAGTTATAACTTTAAAATAACATTTTTGATCTTCCGCATGCATTTACATACAGCTGGGAAATTTGTTACTGGTTTCAAAATTATTAGTCTGTTATGTAGTTAAAGACCCACCTTCTGCATGTACACACACACACACACACACACACACACACACACAAATGCACATTTATTTAACGTAACTATAACAATCAAATGTGAATGAATAAGTTGGGCTAACTGATAGACATACTAAATACTAATTTAAACTCTGGTCGCTTCCAGTAATCAAACCTGTCTCCATGCATTATTTTTGGGAGGGCGGAAGCAAGGCAATGTGGCGAATCTTTCCAAGTCTCATGTATAATTTGTTGGTCTCCAATAATGTGTTGTCATAGAAGTGAAATTACATTAATGAAAGACATAATTTTTGATTGATACTT
The DNA here is from genome assembly GCF_977018435.1 of Lepisma saccharinum. NCBI lineage: Eukaryota > Metazoa > Arthropoda > Insecta > Zygentoma > Lepismatidae > Lepisma > Lepisma saccharinum. The sequence goes on from NC_139253.1 coordinate 49,078,257, forward strand.
GCTTCCCAGGGGAGATTTAGCCCCCTGTGACCCTTGTAGAGATGCTCATGTAACCATATATAGAAACAAAGTCCTGGCTCAATCTCTCAAATCAAACTGCAAAACTAAGGCATTGATTTACATGTGAGGAGACACCAGGGCTAACCTCATTACGACCACCCCCCCCCCCGCTATACAATTTCTGTTATAATTTTTAGACCAAATTATGTCAGGTGGTTAATATATAGTGTGTTTTATAAAAGTTCTGTATGATTCTAAAAACCTATAACTTTTAAAGTAATACGTTTATTACAACGAAATATTGTTTGTTACACAGAAGACACTTGAAAATTAATGTTTGATCTGGTTTTGTTCATCGCCAGATATCCAGCTGGACACAATTCATGTCCAAACACTCTTGCAATCTTCGTTTGAATCTGAGAATTGCATTCTGACAGTGCTTGTTTGGAATGTTTTGAATTTACATTGTATATCTTGAACATCAGGTCGTCAAGATCTGTCTGTTTCTATGCATAAATCTTGGTGTTGACATGTTCCCACAGCCAGTAATCGCAAGGCATAAGGTCTGGTGGCCTTGCGGGCCAAAGTGTGGGTCCTCTACTGCCAATCTATCTCTCCCCAAATTGTGACCATCAAGAAACTCACAAACTTCAAGGGCAAAGTGTGTGTATGTGAGAGAAAGGGGGGGAGGGGCACCATCTTTCTAGAAGTGGATCCCATTGATAATGCCTACTCTCTGAAGTTCTGGGACAAAGAATGTCTGTAATATGTAGCTGGTGCCTTCTATCAAATTGTGCACAAATCTCTGCTTGTAGGGCCTGGCTTTTACTTTCTTGCATAAGATACTGTGGTGCATGATCGCTGCCCCAAAGGGGCTCTGTACAATACTGTGTAACTTAGACCTCGCCTCTTTCAGTTCCAAGGATCTTCGTTTAAGAGATTTCATAGGACTCTATTCCATCCTCTCCTGCACTGCATCCAACACATCGTCACTCATTCTTGGCAAATATGACAAATCTGATATGATTCCCATAGGCTGAAACTTTTCGTATCATCAGTGGATACTTGTATCTGCTATAGGTGTTTTTCCAAACACTGTTTGGAACCTTTTCTATGTCAAAATACAAGATTTTAACTCGACAAGGCATAACATGCACTGAACTTTCTTCTGCATTGATGTCATCTTGGAATCACATGATCGGGTGATCACCTGCACACACGTTAACTTTAATGACCTCTTAAATGTTCATGTAGGAGATAAATCAGAAGTAAATGAAGTACACACAGCAGAACCTTTAGTTCTAGAATCTAACTTGACTGAAGTTAAAGATGCTATTAAAATGCTAAAGAATAACAAAGCACCTGGCATTGATTTAATACCAGCTGAGTTAATTAAATATGGTGGAAATTCATTAATATGTCAAATTCATACATTAATTTGTTTAATATGGAATAAAGAAGAAATCCCTCAACAGTGGAAAAAATCCATAATTGTTCCTGTGTTTAAAAAAGGTGATAAAATGAACTGCAATAATTACCGTGGAATTTCTCTACTCTCAACAACATATAAAATATTATCTAACATTCTTTTAACAAGACTATCCCCATATGCTAATGAAATTATATGTGATTATCAATATGGATTTAAACGTAACAGATCAACTACAGATCAAATTTTTCACATTAGACAGACACTTGAAAAAAGTGGGAATATAATCAAAGTGTCCATCAGCTATTCATTGATTTAAAAAAAAAGCATATGATTCAGTCAAAAGAGATAAATTATATAATATATTAGTCGAGTTTGGAATACATAAGAAGCTTGTTAATATGATAGAAGTATGCACCAGTGAAACAGAAAGTAAAATTCGTGTGGGTATTAATGTGTCTGACAAATTTACAATTCATGATGGGTTAAAACAAGGAGATGCATTATCTCCATTGCTCTTTAATTTTGCCTTAGAATATGCTGTTAGGAAGGTAAAAGAAACTAACGAAGGACTAAAATTAAACGGTATGACTCAGTTGTTAGCATATGCAGATGATGTAGACTTATTAGGGGATGATATAAATACAATTAAGAATAATGCTAAAATATTTTTCAAAGCAGCTAAAGAGATAGGTTTGGAAGTTAACAAAGAAAAAACTAAATATATGCTTTCAAGCTGAAACCAAGTGTTAGGTAAAAATCAAAATCTATTTATTGATAACAACTCATTTGAACCAGTCTCAAATTGAAGTACTTAGGAGTAATACTAACAAATGAAAATTATATTAAAGAGGAAATAAAAAGCAGGCTTAATTCAGGAAATGCATGTTACTTTTCTCTTAATAAACTTTTGTCTTCTCGTTTAATATCTAAGAAACTAAAAGTTAAAATATATAAAACCGTAATTTTGCCTGTATTATTATATGGATGCGAAACTTCGTCCCATACATTGAAAGAGGAACATAAATTGAGAGTATTTGAAAATAAGATCCTCAGGAAAATATTTGGACCTAAAAGGGATGAGGAGACAGGTGAGTGGAGAAGGTTACATAATTTAGAACTACATAATTTGTATTTATATCCAGATATTATTACAACGATTAAATCAAGAAGACTTAGGTGGGCAGGCCGTGTGGCACGAATGGGAGAGGAAACAAGAGTTTCAGAATTCTTGTTGGAAAACATGATGGTAAGACGAAGATGGAGGGACAACGTTGAGATGGACCTAAGGGAAATCGGTAGGGATGGAAAAGAGTATATAGATCTTGCTCAGGATAGGGACAGATGGAAGGCCTCTGTTGCTGCAACCATGAACCTTCGGGTTTAAGAAGGCTAGAGAGTCAGTCAGTCAGTCTATGTAAAAAAAAAAAAAAAGAAAACCCAATATTTTGTTGTAATAAATGTATTACTTTAAAGTTATTGCTCTTTAGAATCCTGCATAACTTTTAAAACAAACTGTATATGTTAAAATTTTACCACATTTCAAAATATCTAGTTTTTTCTCATTTTGTGGCTTCTTGCATAGCAGCCTTTCTCCAGTGTATGTGGGGGGCCTGGTGTTGTAGACAGCCAAGCCAATCTTAAATCTAGGCCTGGCAAAACTAACCTTATGAGAGTGTAATTTATCTATTCCCTTCTGTAAATTAATGTAAACCTACTTTGACATGAATCTTCTTAGCTTAAGTTTCTGTTTCTGGCATCTCCTCTTATCCTTTGAAAGTTGGACAAAGCATCTCAGTTTCTCCTGAAAAGCAAGGAAGAGCATTAATTCCACTCAAAAATTGTTAACTTCAAATCATATACATTCATCATCAAAAATTGAGAATAATTTTCAATTTTTATATTTATATAATAGTGTTATTCATAAGTCTGTGAAACATTTAAAACAGTTATAACAATTAAACTGCACAATTGATTGTTAGAAATTGAATTTCAGCAGAGAGGGAGAGAGAGAGAAACAATTTAAATTTTTTATGCATGCAATGTGCAGTGCGGTGTTGCCGTGTTTTGCTGCTAGGAGGTCAGAGTAGCAACATGTTATTCATAGTAGCAACATGTTATTCAGTAAATTTGCCATGAAGGTGGATAAGACACATAAGAAGAGAGGATGGGGTGGCCAAGCTGGTTGCCCGATTTAACCCCTTGTGACTTATCCCAGTAATATCCAAGATCTCAGGAACTGAATAATGGTGCCGTGGCTTTTATCAACAGTGATATGCTAACTTGTGTCTGTAATGAGATGGATTATTGCATACCTAGGTAGACATTTGCTGCATCACTAAAGGTGGACTTTTGTAATATTGGAAACAAACCTTGCAGAGTATATCTTTATTATAAATATAAAATGTTTGTTTCTTGTTCAGTAGTTCATGTCTTATCAATTTTTGAAATGTTTCACGAACTTATGAATAACCATGTATATTCTTTTATTAGTACAGAACATAATCCAAGTTGTTTTCCAACAAGCAAGTTGTACAATCAGTTAGCTATTTATTTGAGTAATACCATTTTCTACATCTTGAACTAGCATCTTCTGCTGGATACTGCTTATATTAACACTTACTACGTGGGAAACTAATCAAAGTTGTTTGCTAATTATAATATTTCAGTAAAGTGATATGATTTTATACACCTTGGACCCAACGGTACTCGCAGGATTTTCTCTCAGAGGGGGAGGGCAGAGCAAGATTTCATATCTTGTCCTTCAGTCATAGGGACTTATATTTACCTATATTATTATTATTATTATTGTTATTAATATTACTATCATTATCATAATCATTTTACAATTCATAAAATTAAAAATGAAGTAAAAATACTTTGGCATTGTTGACAAGCTTATACTTGAGTCCGCTATTTAAATAGAAATTCGATTCACCTTGTTTCTCAAACAATCACTTGAGGGGTCAAAGAGAGAGTAGAATTCTTGATTTTCACCGTGTCAGGAAATTTTAAAAAAATCTCGACTGGAAATTTCAATTCCGAATATTGGATTATAGAAGTTTTCCATCCCAATCCAGCCCTGACCACAAATTTTTCACCTCACACACTTGTGTACTGAGAAGCGAGCAAACCAAAATTTTCAGAAATTAAAAAAAAATCAAATAAAAAAGTAAAGAACTCAGGAAAAACCGAGTTGAAAGTGCAAACTCCCCTTAAAATGATCCGAATTACTAATTTTGTCTTTGAACAACTTTCAAAATGAATGTTAAAATTGGTAATTACAAAATTTTATGTCACGTATTCTGCTTCCTTAGAAAGTAATTATGTAATACTCGTATTCACCTTTATGATTCCACCCCCACCCACGAAAAAATCTTGCTTTCTATTTTGCGAAAAATACTAGCTTCTTCATTTTGTTGTGCCTATTCTCCAACATCCATTGGCGTGGTGCTCTGATTGCTTCTTCTCTCACATTTTCATTCATTTCATCTGATGATATGTATCTGATTCCATATCTGCATTATCATGAGATCACTGGAAGAATCTGTGGTTAAAACCACATCTGATACTTCAAAAGACTCAAAAGCCTATTGAAAATTCTGAGGTTAGAGAAGATGTTAAGAATTTGATTGCTGCAACTTGCAGCATGTAAATTAAGGAAATGAATATAATGTATATGAAAATGTCAATATCGAATTTCATTAACTTTTTCCAGATATCCTGGGTGGGGAGGGGGGGGGGGCAAGTGTCCCTCTCTGCAGGCGCCCTAGCTTGGGCCAAGGAGGATACATTAATACTGAACTCACTGCATTCAACTCATTGTATTATATCTTATTTAATGTGTTATGTTTTCATGTCACTAATTAGTATTATTTGTATATCATATAAATACATAAGGCAATGCCTCTAATGCAGGGTTTCCCAAACTTTTTGTGTCTGAGGTCCCCTCAGCATATATCGCATGTATGTCCAAGGACCCCCTAGCCACAGAACATAATACTTAATTCAGGAAAGAAAATACAGAATTTTGTAATGTTACCATATTTGATTTTATTTGTATAATATAGGCTTAATACGAGGCTTGTCCAGAAAGTAAAGATACAAACACATTTGCACGTTAGGGGAAAAATGTGTCCAAAGTTGGTAACACTGGCAGTAACCGTGATCCATACGACGAGGATTAGGAGTGAGTCGTCAGTGCTGCGCTGAGTCTTGTGCGAGGAACACGCGTTGGAAATGGTAGCGGCGATACCGAATCCCGCCAAGTGCGAAGTGCGCGACGTGATCAGGTTTTTGCAGGCATAAGGAAAGCGTCCATCGGATATCCACCGAGAAATTGTGACTGTCTACGGGAACGTAATGAATCGTCAAAATGTGGCGAAATGGTGCCGTGCCTTCGGAGAAGGTCGACGTGCAGCAGTCACTGCAGTGGCGCCATACCAATTCTCCAAAAGCCAAAAAATTCAAAACGTCAATTTCAACCCGCAAGCTGATGGCAACAGTTTTCTGGGATGACCACGGCATCCTGCTGGTGGAATTCATGCCGCCTGGAAGAAAGATTAATGCTGAAACCTACTGCCAGACTGTGAAACATCTTCGATGTGCAATTCAAAACAAACGGAGAGGCATGTTGTCAAGTGGAATCCGCTTTATTCATGACAACGCCCGCCCCTATGCAGAGAATATCACCAAGGATCTGCTTGCACAGTTTTAATGGGAGGTCCTTCACCATCCGCCATACAGCGCCGACCTTGCACCCAGTAATTACCACCTGTTCCTGTACGTGAAGAAAAATCTTGGTGGAAAACACTTTGCCGACGACCATGAAGTCAGGGAAGAAGTCACAACTTGGTTCCAGATGCAGGCTGCGGATTTCTACGATTCAGGGATACAAAAACTTGTTCCGCGTCTGAACAAATGTTTGGACAATGGTGGCACTTATGTGGAGACATAGCCTATGTATCAGTGTATCAAGTGTAACTTTAGTTGAGAGCAATACATTTCTTTTATATCTTATTTTTGGTTTGTATCTTTACTTTCCAGACAAGCCTCGTATTTACTTTGCTTTAAACTTTTTAAAGTCTAATTAAACTTCATTTGCAAAAACATACTTCCTAAATGCATAAAAATAATAAAACAATGTGACACTTGGCTAATAAATACAACAGTCTGAATCTGGAAACTTCCTTGAGAAAATTCACTTGGTACAGTTGTTAGATCAATGGCACGGATGGTGCTGTTTTCCAGAGACCAAACGTTGTAGGTCTGGTTCAAGCATAGTCACTCGAAGCTAAATATCAGTCTCTACATTAGCTCTGTTTCTGGGCTTCGTTTTGATTTGTGTGAGAGCAGAAAAGGTACACTTTCACAGGTATGTTGTCGTAAAAGGCAGGGTATAGGTGACGTGCATGGATCCAGAAATTGATCAGAGACGTGGAGTTGTGATAGAGGGTCTTCAAAGAAGAATCACAAGATACTTCGTTTAGTTGATCTTCCTCAAGGGAGGGCAGTTCATGTTCAGTTTCCAAGAAGGAATTTCAGATCCACGAGATTTTCTCAACCAGAGGCGGAAAATATTGTCTGAGTGTGGATCCTAGCAATTCCAGGTGTTTCACCATTACATCACTTACACTGTCTGGTAGTATTGCTTCATTTGCAGACAGGAAATCATGAAGTGTTGGGAAAGAATCAAATTCGCTTTTGCTGATTAGGCATGCCCATATACTAATTTTGTTGATTGTTCCATCTATTTTGTCTTGGACTGTGAAGAGTGTGACTTGCGTTCCTTGCAGACTTGAATTCAATTCATTCAAGTGACTAAATATATCTGCTAAATAAGCAAGTCTCGCAAGCCACGAGTAATCATTGAAGACGTCTTTGAAGTTGCATTTCCCATCGAGAAGAAATAGCCTGACTTCATCTCTCAGTTCAAACAAGCAGGTCAAAATTTCGCCTTGCGACAACCACCTAATCTCTGTATGTAATAGCAAATGTTCATGGTCACTCCCCATCTCCTTGCATAGGACCAAAAGTAACCTGGAATTTAGAGGCCTGGCTTTGATGAAATTTATAACTTTCACCGCTTCTTTCAGCACATCATCCAGTTCTGGGGGCATGTTGTGAGTTGCTAGAGCTTCACAGTGGATGCAACATTGCCTCCATATTACACGAGGGGCAACAGTCTTCACGTGTGCATTTACGCCTTTATTTTTTCCAGATAAGGCCATATTATTCATATTATCGCCTGCGAGTACTATTATACTTACACTTTATTACGGTTTGCTTCTGGATTCCTGCAGTTCGAGTAGGTGGAAAAGCAAAGATAGGGTGGTGGACCTGTTAGCATCAGGCGACACACTTGACTGCGCTGGCACAACTGGCTGTGCAGCAAACCAAACTACCAATGAAGATACTCCATGCCATCTCTCGGCCACTTTAAGAGTTACTAACACTGCTAACTTTCACCATCTATCGGTCAAGTTAAGAGTTACATATACTGTATGTAAGTTATACAACAGTGAAGACATAGTTTTTTTAAAAAAAATTTATGTTACTTAGATTACTAATTGAGTCTGTCGGAATCGTATGAATCATTTCTTAGTTTACCAAAAGGAAATTATAATTGCATATAATCGCTTTTTAAGTACTTACAACTTACAATGTTATTGCGGACCCCTTGGATTATCGTTGTGGCCAGGGGTCCACGGGCCACAGTTTGGGAATGGCTGCTCTAATGTAATACAAACGTTTAAAAAAATAGGTAATCTAATGAAATGTATGACAAAGCCATGAATGTACTTAGCCTGTGGTAACCTACATATCTCGTTTTCTCTCTCTGTCTACACCTTGATCTGAATAATCTTACAGGAATAAATTATGTTGATCCTTACCTAACAGTCTCCAATATCATATTACCCATAGGTAGGGCCAGACTGACCCACTGCTCTCTCAGTGCCCTTCCGAAAACACACATTCGATGCCCTTTCTTTCCCAACTACTTACAATTGAGCTCCCTGTTGAGGAAAATTGCCACCGCCCTCTTGGCAGTCCCAGTCCGGCTCTGCATTGCTATTCACAAATCTCTAATATGTTGGTTAGGCACTTTCATCTATTTTACCTGAAGATGAACACAGAGCTTGCTTTTCGTCATTTTAACACATATATATTTCGACAAATTTCTGTGTAGTCAGTATCTGTATGCTCCACCAACAATTGAGAATATTAATCTTAAAGTGAAGGAAATACATATATTGAGGAAAACATGATTTTTTAAAAAAGAAATTATCATTTAAACCGCACCTTATGAACTTTTTATTGCGGCTTGTACGTTAAGGTGCTAATCGAGTGTGACAAAGAAAAATTAAATGTACTTTATGTTACATGAGAGGCAATCATTCTTCCCTACTTTCATCATAAAGAAATTCTCATTGTCAGCCATTTTCCCCATTGAAACTGACCTCTAATTACATATAAAATATGGTGAGCAATCATTTTCCCCAAGAGAAAGTTTAACCCCTTCATTTAATAGAAAATCATATGGTAATTTATTTTTTCCCCACTTCACTGAAAAGGTCCAGTGAGAGATCTATGAAGAGTATTGACCTATTATTCATTTGATGGGAAATAATGGTTACAGTCATTTTCCGCTGTGGAAATTGAACCATTTCAATAATATGAATTCTGACTGTCTCTCATTTTCCTTCAGAAAAATTTTATAAAATTTCTTGTAGGAGGTAACTTTCACTTTGATACCCAGTGGAGGCACATAGTGGTTTGGATCCTACTTAAAACTGTATGTCCAGTCCAGATTAGCCTGTCTGTGCATAAAGCAGACTTAAAACAACTTGTAGAAAATTGGCAGATGTTAATGGCATAATAATTTAATTTCACCCTTTTTAACATAAAAATCTATCTGCCCATATTTATGGTCTGGGTGTTGCTTGATTGATTGAATTGTTATTTTAAGTCCACTTTATGCACAGAAAGGCTAATCTGGACTGGACCTACAGTTTAAAGTGGGATCCGATCCTCCACCGGGTATTGAACCCGGGACCTCTTACAAGGCTGGTGTTGCTTGTACTCTATTCTGATCAACTTTAAAGTTTTGCAATAGGTTATGTCACTAATAGTACCAATAGGATGATAATGGGTAGCAAATGCTACTCATATTCAATACTTCAGAATTTATATATACACTATATAGTACTTGCAATTGACCATTTTATAAGAAAATGTAAGAGGGGAAATAAGGAGATCACTTACTTTCTTCAAATATCGTAACATTTTCTTTGTCCAAATTTTTCTTTTCCTTGGTGTATTTGCGTTGTTGCTTTCCGAGCTGCTGCTAGAGGAGCTTTGGTCGCTGTAATTTTGAAAACAAAAATTTACATTATGTAACATTCCATTCAATTCATATAAGTATACTTTTATAACATTATGTCTGGCATCTACAAGAAATCATGATGGAACCCAACCACATATAAACGTTACAGTAATTCACAATGTAACACCATACCAATGTAAGAAAGCATGTTATCTATCTCTAATTTTCACCACATATTACATTTTTAATGTCAAGCTACTAGAAGAAAACAAATCAAAACTATCTTCAGTTTCAACATATGTTTATGGTTCATTTGAATTCTTAATATATTGAAAAGTGTTGATGGAAAAGTACTTTTCAGATGTGAAGGGGGTGTTCTACATCATCTCCTGAGACATTCTACAATTTGAAACTTAAGATAATCCTTTTTGAACCTAACTAACTAACTCTCTAGCCTTCGTAAACCCGAAGGTTTATGGCTGAAGCAATACAAGCTTTCCATCTGACTCTACCCTGGGCAAGATAAATCCAATCTTTACGATCCTTACCTATTTCCTTTAGGTCCATCTCAACGCTATACCTCCATCTTCATCTTGTCCTTCCTACGGGTCTCCTACCATCAGATTTACCAACAAGAATTCTGTAAACTCTTCTTTACTCTCCCATTCGTGCCAATAGCCTGCCCACCTAAGTGTTCTTGATTTAATTATTCTAATAATATCTGTACATGAATACAAATTATGTAGTTCTAAATTATGTAACCTTCTCCACTCACCTGTCTCCTCATCCCTTTTAGGTCCAAATATTTTCCTAAGATTTTATTTTCACATACTCTTAATTTATGTTCATCTTTTAATGTAAGGGACCACGTTTCACAGCCATATAATACTACTGGCAAAATTACTGTTTTGTATATTTTAACTTTTATTTTCTTAGATATTAAACGAGAAGACAAAAGTAAAGTAACATACATTTCCTGAATTAAGTCTGCTTTATATTTCCTCTTTAATATTGTTTTCATTTGTTAGTATTACTCCCAGGTACTTGAATTTGGAAAATGATTCAAACGAGTTGTTATCAATAATTAAATTTTGATTACTACCTAACACTTGGTTTTGTCCTGCAAGCATATATTTAGTTTTCTCTATGCTAACTCTCAAACCTATCTCTTTAGCTGCTTTTAAAATATTTTAGCTTTATTCTTAATTGTATTTATATCATCCCCTAATAAGTTTACATCATCTGCATGTGATAACAACTGAGACAGACCATTTAATTTTAGTCAATGAAAGAAGATATGAAGATAGTGACCCATAATCTTAACCCATTATAAGTTGTAAATTTGTTAGACATATTAATACCCACACGAGTTCATAATCAATGTAAACTGCACCTGAACTTATGACATAACTTCTGGGCAAGTGATTTAGGTTCATTCAGAGGAATCATCTATCTGATACTGCGAGGGAAGTCTTCCGTTTTATAGTGTCTCTGAAACCTTCAATTTGGGAGTGCCCCTGAGGCCCTGAATATGATAGTGCTTCTTAGGTAGTCTCTCTGATAGTGCCTCTGAGGGCTACTACTATCAGATAAGGCCTTTCTAAAGCCAACTGTCTGATAAAACCTCAGGGTCCTTCAATCTGATAGTGATTGCGGTCTATTTGATAATACCTGTGAAGCCCTGAACCGAAGAGTGTCTCTGAGGCTTACTTTCTTAAGTGACTCTGAATTATTTTGTGTGATAATGCCTCTGAAGCCTGCCATCTGTCTTCAATTTGAAAGTGCCTACAGTGGACTATTTTTAATTCGAACTCCAAGGAAGCCATTGTTACCGTTGGATACAAACTGACGACGTTACTACTACGCCTCGGAGGAGGCTTTCTATTGACCAGAGGTGTTCATTTTGAATCAACTGGACCTACAGTTTAAAGTGGGATCCGAACCACTAATTACCTCAATTGGGAATCGAACCCGGGACACCTTGATTACAAGGCGACGATCCTACCACTGCGCCATCGGGGAGGCAAAAATGGAGGAAGAGATCGCATATAGCTACTACCATTATATAGTGCTCAAAAAAAAGTTTTGCATATTATGATTGCAAGCGGTTTGAGTCGCGATATCCCCAAAAGATATACAATGTTCATTATGTGAGCAATGCTCGAGATTGAAACTGACATAATGTCCCAAGTGAGTTCGATATTCAACAGATAGAGGGCAGTATTTGCCACATGATCCCCGAGCAGATTTGAAAGCAACCCGATGGGAGGCATTGTCCGTGTCTTATCCGCACTTGTGAGTTGGAAACTGCACAGGGAGCGGATGGAAAACGAAGGGCAACATGCCTCGAGCAACCGTTTCTGCTACGGACCGGATTCGAATTGTAACGCTGCTGCAAGAGGAATATCGCCAAGTAGACGTCGCTGCATTGTTGGAGTGAGCCAAGGTGATGTCTCTCTAGTATGGAAGAAGTTCATGGAGTCACAACCAGTTGCTGATCGACTAAGGACATGGCGACCACGCAAAACAACACGCAGGGGAGATCGCTACGTGGTGATTTCGGCACGTCATAGACCCACTGCAACTGCTACCAGTTTGTGCCAAGATCTGCGGAAGGCCTCAGGAGAGAATGTTTCCAATCAGACAGTGTGGAATCGACTTCATGAGGAAGGATTGACGTCAAGAAGACACATACCCAAGGTTCATCTTAATCCACACCATAAGAGAGACCGTGTAAGGTGGGCAACAATGCACAGTGAATGGAGTCAGGAACAGTGGGAGCACACGCTCTTTACAGACGAGGTCACCATCAGTTCGCACCCGTTGATATAAGAACTGTGGGGTTGGATAGGGCGTGTTGAATAGAAGGGGTGCGCAAATATCGAATAATGATTAGAATCCAAAACATTCGGTTGCCAAATCGCGAGTCGACCACTCAATATCTCGCTACAAATTAGCCCCCGTAATGTGGAATACCTCTGTAAGGAGCAAAGAATTAAAAGTCCCCATTACAACACACTTCCCTCATAGTCACAAACAATCTGCAAGGTTCCAAAAAGCCATTATTCACACATCGTGCAATAGCCTTCCTGATAAGTTTTGAACACATCGAGAGCGTTATTTCCCTGCGAATATGTCGGCCATAGTTTCTAGCACTCAATATTCAGCATTATTGGCGTCTACTGCGCATATTATTCTCACATTGACTGTTGCCAACAGAATGGTTTGCATTCCATAGGCAGTGATAACGACGAAGCCAAGTGTATGACTCACTGCACAGCGGAAGTTTGTGATTCTGTTTCACGCTTGCATTCTGCTACGTCTAGATGTAGAGCAAATATACATTTATCATTGTCTCGTAATCATTAGACGCTAATTTGCTCATAGTGTTTCGAAGTAACTAGACAGTTACTTTTTTCAGTATTTCTAACTGTAACTAACTACTTTTAAAAATGAGTCGCTGTGACTGTACATTTGAGAATGAAGTAACGTTATCAACAATTACTTTTACAGTTCATTTACGACACTTAAATTCTTAACTTGAAAATTTGTAACGTTGGGGAAGAGCTAAATTTGGCAACTCTAATTCCAACTATGCTGCGTCTTCTCTGGATGCTAAGGTGTATTAAGAAAACCTGGTCCGGTTCGTGCTAAATACTTCTCTGTCGTGTGCAGGGTGTTTTAACCACTGGTATATGAAAACCGGGGTGACAGCGGATGCTTACCCAGTACTTTCCATCTAGGGGGAGGTGCAGGTTCATATTTAGGGGCTTGCAGGGGTGCCCACAGAGGGGGATTATGGTGCAGGTTGCCTCATCGAGATTTTTTCGGGGAATTTTACCCCTTCAAATAATATAAAATTCAACATTTATATCTTTTTCCAAAATATATGTAAAGTTTTACACCTTAAATGCACCATATTTAATCCATTAGATGAAATATAGAAAGTGGGTATCATCAAAGGTGTAGGGGGGAGAGATATCCAACTTTTACATATTAGACCTTAATTCACATGTGGGTTCTGGGAGGGGGGGGTCTGAATTAAATTTGGGAGAGATAGTATCCAACTCCAGGTCTTAGATTATGGCGGGTATTTTAGTTAGAGGGGGATTGAGCATTAAATTGAGGGGCTATCCAAATCTTGTGTATTGCTATTGTCTTAGACTGTTGCGGAAATTCTGGTGTGGAGACTGGGAATTAATTTTTTGGAGGAGACAATATCAACTCTTCAATATCAACAGTAAGTCTAAAATTGATTGAGTATTAAATTTAAATGGGGAGATAGAAAGCTCTTGATAAAGTGTTAAATCTTTGATTGTCAAGGGATTTCTGCAGTGGAGAGAGAGTTCCAACATTAAATTTTGGAGACTGTATTTACCGATATGGTAGCCACACGTTTTCGACTCCGAACGTGCCAATGGAGAAGCTGGAAAAGACTAAGAATGTATTGACATCCTATTAAATTAATATTCTTGAAAGCCTGCAAAGAAATGTATGCAAACATTTCCTTGCTCGCTTTGCTCGCAATGATGTGTTGATAGGATGCGTGTTTAGCACTTTGATAAGGTGAATGTGAAGTTTTTATACTATAGCTGCATTACAAGTTAAGCGATATTCTCGATTATTATGAACGATTTTAGGGGTGGTCTTGAATGATGGGCTCCCTGTTTAGGGAGGAGGTGCAGATGAAGTAAAATGTTCAGTAAAGCCAAGAAAAAAGTTACTTTCTGTAGACACGCTGTTGTAATTAAATACTTTGTGAAGATTGCGATATGGTTTGAGGGCACGAATGATATGATTTGGGAGGGGGTACGCATGACATGATTTTTGGGGGGACGCATGACATGAATTTGGGAGGAATGCGCCATTGGCCTTGGGGGGGGGATGGGCACCCCTGTGGGCTTGTAAATGTAAATTTAGAGACAAGAGGACCATAAAATGGGTCTTTGTGAAAAATTTTAGGGGGGTGTTGAGGAAATTTTGGGGGATGTTAAGGGGTGTGTGGATAGTGGGTGACGGGCCGTGCTGCTAGCAGCCATTTGAAAATGCAAGCTCGTAATATTAATGAGTTTTACGGTTAAAATAACTTGACATATTCATTAAGCAGCTTTCAGAGATTGCATAGAAGCGGTAGCTCAGTCGTTAGTTGACCTCCGTGGTGGAGTGGTTAGCAGAGCTCGTTACAATGCCAGGGATCCGGGTTCGAATTCCGGTTCTGACATGGATGTTTGTGTTTGTCCCAATGAGAATATAGAGAAAATTGATATATGTGATATTGAGGAAAAAAGGGGGGGAAACGGTGGATGCTACCGCATAGGAATATTTCTATTTTTAAAAAGTCGCTAGGGCGTCTGACTACCATGCGAGATACTCAGGTTCGATTGATTGATTTGGTGTTTTAAGTCCACTTTATGCACAGTAAGGCTAATCGGGACTGGACCTACAGTTTAAAGTGGGATCCGAACCACTTGTGCCACCACCGGGTATCGAACCCGGGGCACCTTGATTACAATGCGACGACGCTACCACTGCGCCATCGGGGAGGCCACCCCCGGTGGGAGAGAACCGAGATTTTTTCCCACCTGTCCAAGCGGCCCGACACCCACCCAGCGTCGTATGAACTGGAGGAAACTCTGGGGGTTAAAGGCGGCCAGGGGCGTGGTACCTATACGCCTGCATGCCGTGGTGCAAAGCACAGGGGAGCACTTTACTTTACTTTCACAGATTGTTGCTTCTTGGTTCTGTTTTAATACGGCGAACACTTACATTGGACTCCGTCGGTCGTAGCTTTCACAGTCCTATCCATTAGGGGGTTTCAGTTTACGTTTTAAGTTCACTCCATGAACAAAGGTATATCGTACATGCCCAAGTTTAAAACATTAAAATAAAGTATATTTCATCCTGACAAATAAACGCAAAGAGAATGAATAAACACTGCAATTCTGAATTTATCAAGGTAAAGCAAGTATGGTAACACAGGATAAAGAACTACAGCTACAATTAATCAAGTAATTTTGGTAAAGCGGTTACTAACTCAAGCACGGAAGAAGTATAGCGCTATTTGAGTTATGCTACTTTCCAACTCTGCCTTTCAGTACAGGGAATTGTGCAATTGTATCCAGATTGGTATGCAAAGTCTCATCTGGTTACTCGTCGCTCCTCTGGTTGCTAATTTTAGGCTCTTGGTGTGGATTGAACTATATATGCAATTCATATAATATCCTGAAATATTTTGGGATAACTTTAAAAGAAATTCCCATTGTCCAAACAGTATAAGTTCCGGTTAGACGAAAGCATTTCCTTTATCATTTTTGCTAGCATAAATGCTATGTAAATGTTTCCAAAAATCTTATAGCAGATAGTATTTTCCACGGAAGCATTTCATGTAACATGTCGGTTCGCTTTTGCGATTACATGTATAATATATACGAAAGACACGTCGTGTTACACCATCTATTGTGAGTGCACGTGTTCACAATTGAAACAACTAAAATATTCTTCCATACGTGTACTGTATACGTTGTAAAGTACGTATTTAAGCAGCGCCATTGTTTTGTACCTAATACCGTTTTATAGGAAAAGTTATTTCTCTCAGTTGAATAGTTATCGGCTTTTAAAAATGTGAAGTGATACATTGTTTACATCTCACGCGGCCGCCATTACATCTGCACACGTGACCTAGAGGTCGCTTCTGATTGGTTATGCTACGAAAAATGATGCGGAAATAAGACGGATTCTATCCTTGAGAAATGCTATGAAATAAAAATAAAACAATAAGCCGTGGCTCTACAGCCCGTAAGGGCCTAGTCAGATCTTCCGTCTGCCAGTCTCCCTCCCACAATCCTACCTAGAGATCTTCAACCGGTAATGGGGTGACGTGGAGTCAACACGTCGAACCCCCAGCTGTTATAGGAAATTTCCGAGACCAGGTTACGCTACTCACTCGTAGCTCCACAAATGCCATGAAATATCACATTATTATATTACATCTGAAAAGCCATAAGATTTTTCACTTTACACGGTAGCATATTAGGCATGGCATAAATGTTAAGAAAAATGTCAAGAAAAATGCTTTCGTCTTAAGCGTCCCAAATAAACAGTGATGGCGCAATAAAAAAATGAGTAGGGAGGCAGAGGAGGAATATTTTCTGGGGGGGGGGGTCAAATTTAGTACACCTAATACATACCGTACAAAACACATCTAGTGTTTCTTGTTTCCTTGATGGGTGGGCTGGTAGATCTAGGGGAAGGAGCGGGGCGTTGCGTTGATATCTCGAGTTGGCACAGGTTAAGAGTTTCAGAATTTTAGAAAGACATCTGAATCGTAATAGTCAATCAGATGCAACGTGGAATGTGCGTATAGAACAATGTAAAGTAGTGTATGTTTTGAGGTGGGCAGATTCATATGTACAGAAAGAATGAGGTTGTAATTTATGAGACCGAGTTGAAATTCGACAAATATTTTGCATGCACAGTGAAAAACATGTAATGAGAACTACCTACAACGGCCTGCTTAAGAATGCATATTTATGACGCATAAATTCATGATAATGTGTGTTAACACAACTTTATGGCTCAATAGAGAATGAAAAAAAACGTTTATCTTAAATCGTTGAGTTGGTTTGCTCTTTTCAGTTCACTTTATGCACAGATAGGCTAATCGGGACCAGGGCTACAGTTTAAAGTGGAATCCGAACCACTATGGGCCTTCACCGGGTATCGAACCCGGAACACCTTGATTACAAGGCGACGAGGTTACTACTACGTCACCGGGAATCAATCGAATATGCGTATCATTGAGCTTTTGGCAGAGCGTAGCAAACAAATAATAAAAAATCATTTTTCCTGACAAATAAATACTTCAAGTCTGAATTTGTCAAGGTAAAACAAGTACGATAACGCAGGGTAAAAAAGAAAACTCTGTGAGTGGCACTGCTGCTTGAGGCATATACTACATGGCACCAATCAGAGTTCCTTTCTGTCAAAGCCAAAAGTCGTTCCTGCCTGCGAGTGTTGCCACTTATGAATCGAAACTTTCTTAGCATCATCAGACTCTTCAGCAGGTGTTCAGAGGAAAGTTGCGTTACCATCTTAAATACGAAGAAACCTGTAAAACATCCACATATATTTATTCGGGGGCGGTCATTCTGATAAAATATCAATATTTTCAAAGTTCTTCGAACGGACTATGTAAAACATTGGAAAACTCCAAAAACTGAACCTGCTCTGCAACACAGGAAAAATGTCTCATTAAGCAAAGTAATCAGTGTGCCTTTGTTAAGTTGGTAAGCACTATGTTTTCAATAATGTTGATGGAATAAATCTGTAAAGTTTGTTCAATGACCACGACTCCTAACCATAAGAACATAATTATTCTTTAGATTCTGAAAGACTCGTATATGTGCAACAGCACACGTCTTTCCAGTGGCTTATTGCAAGAGCAGGATATTGTGCTTGACTCAATAAAGAAACTTACTGCCCGAGGCAGATTCATGTTAACCAAAAATGGCAATAAATAAACGAATTTACCTTAAAATGGCCAAAACTATGTATTTACTTGTTTTAATTTTCGATTTTTTCGAAACGCTTTTTAAGGAGAATTCTCAAAATCTATGTTCACGAAATCGAGAAAAATAGCATGTGACTCAATAAATTATATCGTCCAGTTTGTGAAGATAATTACTATTAACATGTTGCGCGTTTTATACTGTCTCAGTAGTATAATAGTTATTTGGTGGTGGGAATAATACTACTTGCCCGGAGATATGTTAATCTACATAGGCATCCCGGCACCATTATACTCATTTTAGCGTGTGTAGCGCTCTGATTCGGGACTGCTTGTAACTGTTAGCATATATGCTATTTACCGCCGCACAAGCCACAATTCTTCAATCTGGTCATAAACTACTCGAGCTGGAAACATTGTTTGGACGCGACGGCGACAACCAACCCTTCTGTTCATGACCTGCGAAGATCATGGTGGGAAGGCCACTCCTTGAAAATTCCGAGAAACGTCGAAGCGATCGGTTCATACAGTGACAATTCAAGGACGTATTTACGGGGTATACAGGGTGTCCGGACCCCCTACCCCCCGAAAGTCTCATTATGTACTAAAAGAAAATAATGAAAATGTACTTTTTAGCATTTGTTGTACTATAATCGATGGTTATATATTTTCTCTGAACTTGGAAGGCAAGGATTGCATTATATTGGATCATACTGCTTAGAAGGACAGTACCAAAGAAGATTTATGCACACTACTACTTATGATTATATGCATAAAATATTAATCAGGAATTTTACTTTTCGCCAACTGGATCTAACAGACCTTTTTATTATTCAATAAATATTCAATTCTTTATATATTGGACATTAATTTCCTTATTTCTATACACATTTTGGCGATCTTAAGTACACGTAAGCTAGGTAATAAATACGTATTTGATGTTATATCTACATTGTTATACCATCTTTTTACGTATTCATGTAATAATAAAAATGCAATATTAATACATTTACATATTTTAATTAATTTTTAACTTAATTATCAAAATGTAAACATTTTCATAATTATTATTATTATTATTGAGACACTTGGTTCGGAGCCCCCAAAATATATTTCTAGATACGTGTCTGATTGACACGCACTATTTTATTTTTTTAATCCCAGGTGAGAGAATTACAAGTCGATTCACACCAGTGTGCACCGATCTGACAAAATTTCTCATCGTGAAAAAAAAAGCCGTCCACCCACCTCAAGAATCGTCACTATGGCACTGGCCATTGATGAATATTGCTCCACTTTACAAAAATACCCGGTATTATGCAAGGTATTTTAACTCAAATTTCTCCTAAATCTTAAGAAGTGTTTCTCTGTGGGTTCAAGTTTGAGGGCGATTTTCTGTAGGTTTGTAACCACAAATTTTAATTTTCCTTTAATATTCTACATTCCAATTACGATTTCTGTCTGATTGGGTATAGTATTACAAATTTCTAACTTGATGGAGTATGCGAAACTATAAATCTTTTCATTTAGTGGGAGGAACTGTCTCAAAGTTGGCTTGTGCTATGTTCGCAAATTTACGAATACAGGTCTTATATTTTTTTTCCGGGATGTAAAAATAAGAAGGTGTGAAGTGTAGAGCGAGATCCATAATGACCGTGTTTATTGTCTTTGTTTTGTTTTGTTTATTCTCTCTTGAGAACCTCAATAATTGGAACTAAACCTGCTGACAACTTCTATGCACTAGCATAAATTTATTCCTTAAAAACACGTAAGTTAGGATGCAAGGGAAAAGTTAATGAAAATTGTCATATTAAGAATACCTAGGTACTTGTGCACATGGCTATTTGTTAGGACAAGTAGCACGGTGCTATAGTGCGCGTCAAATCTCCTGCATATGGCCTTGAACGGCTGAACAGCACCAGAGAATCACAGACGTGCGGCGTTGCCGTGCTCTCCGTGACAAGGCGTTTCGCTCAACCACGCTGTCTCTTTTCCGTGTGAGATTTCGACATGGCACCGCTGCAGTACGCTGCTATTGGCTATCGCTATATGCAGGAGATTTGACGCGCACTCTATATGCTTTTACCTTACTTTCAAGACTCGCGAAATATGAGTCATTGTTTAAGTAAGTGGGAGGAGGGAGAAAATTTATACACATTGTTTAACATTGAGTGTCTGCACACACATGAGCTGTAGAAATCGAAAACAATGTCTGTTGCATCAAAGTCTCGAAACTACTTTATTTTCCCCCGCCCAATTTTGCTTCATTACGTATATTTATTTCGCAAGGCGTGACATTGTTCGTGTTCTGTTATTATGCCAAATGCTAACTTTAAAATTTAGTTTTTGGTATAAATAAATGTATAATAGATAATTCATTTTGAAGAATTTTGTTTGTTGCATTGCGGTCTTGGAAGTGTCTGTGTATCTGCACACTGACTTTGTTTTGTTTACTTACAACTGTGGTTGTTTTGATCAAGTTGACTTAATTTTGTATCCACAGTAGCAAGACGAATAACGGCTGATATTCAAGACATTCGTCTTCCAGAACATTTTAATCTGAAGGGTTACAAGACAAAGGAATCTCCAGGAATTTTATTCTTTAAAGTTGGCAAGCTTATATGCCACAGTAGGAGAATGATGCTAAACATAGCACAATTTGAGCATCGTTCGCACGTGTTTGCATAATGGGAAATTCTAGCATAATTTGCAAGCTTGCTTTTCTGGGAATGGAAAATTCACTTCAAAGGACGATATTTTGAGAAATTAAAAGTAAAACTATATCCAGATCTCATTTCTGGTCGACAAGCTTTCCCAATCACACCCTGTTTATCTTTTATTTATTCTGCTCAGTTTACCTCACGAGAAACATTTCTTGGAAAGAAATCGGTAGAAAGTTGTGGGGCACAAATAAAACAAATGTTCGCTTTGTAGTCGACGAATCATCTCAAACTCTCTCGTGGTGGAGTAGTTAGCACATCGCGCCACGACGCCAGGGGTCCTGGGTTCGAATCCCGGCCTGGACATGGATGTTTGTGTAGTGTCCATTCATCAAATTCATAATTTGAGTTGGTATTTTAGGTCCACTTTATGCACAGTAAGGCTAATTGGGACTGGAACTACAGTTTAAAGATCAATTTCATCCAAATCTTCGCAAATTAGTCAAAAATGGCAAAAGCGAAGTAAAATAATGCAAATCAATCAATCAATCAATCAATCAAACTTTCTCTAGTTCAATGTTGAACTCATCTCGGAAAATAGATGAATAACTTAAAATTACAGTCATCCGAAAAATAATTATAATAATGAATTACTGTTACTAATTATCAATAATGGCAATAATTCATTATTATTATTATTATTATTATCATTATATATCATAGCACAATTTATCATCATTTAGCATAATTTTACAGATTAAACTGTGGCCTTCCCGATGGCGCGGTGGTAGCGTCGTCGCCTTGTAATCAAGGGGTCCCGGGTTCGATATAACCGGCGGAATCATATAGTGGTTCGGATCCCACTTTAAACTATAGGTCCAGTCTCGATTATCCTTACTGTGCATAAAGTGGACTTATAACGCCAACTCAAATAAACAAATACAGATTAAATAACACTTTTTCTTATCGGAAGGTTGGCATGGCAACACTGCCCATTTCCCAATAACGTTTCTTCTGTTTGGCGACTCGACGCTACAAGCAGACACGGGGACAGAGGAAGCTCTTTTGGGTTTCTCGCGGTGGAAAGACGAACAGGTGGGTGTGGCGCATAGCTGTAAGCAATGCGTTACAGTTCTGATGTCACCCGAGTGACCATGAGCCAGAAGAGGGGACATATTTCATAGAGCGACAGGAACAGTTTCCGGTTATCCTTTTCTGTAGTCCACTGAATGAGATACTTGTGTGTTTGCTACTTTTAGTACGAGAATGCAAATACACTGCGAAAGCAAACATGTGAAATATTTTCCTACGTGAGTTTTAAGGCTACACTACGTAATAACTAGACTTCGCTTTTAGGCTTTTAAACTATTTTTTCCTTTACAGGTGTTTTAAAAGAAATAAGTTATGTCAGCGTTTCGTTAAAATACATAAGTGATGAAGTTTTATAGTGCCTAAGAAAACCTATTTTGCTATTTAGAACCTATTTTTGGTATATGAGCAGAAATAAAGCCTTTTTTGGGGGTTTTATATATTTTTAAAGGTTTTTACAGTATTTTCATGTCACACAGAGGCATTTGCTTTGTTTGGTCACGAAAAATTTCAATGACGAACGTGTTTGAAACGTGCTTTCTATCGATATCCCTTCCTCCAAGTCCATGGTGATTTTTCAAAGCTCTAAACAAAGCAAAATATCTGGTGCCACTGTTACCTGTACAGTCCAAACTGGTCCGATCTGTGTGGTCTTACTCAGAACTTCGGTGCTTTGTGGCATTCACGCCTTCCAAACTAACTTTTCAGCATTGAAGTTTGCACCACTGACTATGATTTTGTTGAAAGATTATTTTCAGCATATAACATGATCTTCACAGACAAAATTGCGGAGTTTGACTGTAGATAACATGAAAAAAATATTATTGCCTAACTATACAGCGAAGAGTGGATTTTAATAGCAAATTTCCAATGGCAAGTTCTGCCATCGCCGTAGGGTTAGGCAACACACATAACGTTATGCAAGATAGTGTGTATTTCAGGATATAGGAGTCCCATTTTCATTGTCGGTGAAATTTTTCTGGAATTTTGAACTATTTTAAGTTTTTTTAATCTACTTCAGGATTTTTCGAGCCAAACTTAAGATTTTTAGGACCTATTTTAGGATTTTTAGAACCTATTTTAGGAACCAAAAAGCACAATTTTTAGAACCTAAAAATCCGAGGTCTACTAATAACTAGGGCTCGGGAGTTGACGACCTAAAGAAATGCCAAAAAGTGATGATCTTAAAATTATTAAAAAATGACAGAAAAATGGTAAAATATGACCTAAAAAATAATTTTCGCTCTGAAAATGAAAGCTTGATTTTTTCATAAATTACAAAAGAATAGTTGAATTTGATGAATCCCGTTGTTTGGTGGTTTAAACTACTGAAGCAAAGGGATAAAAGCAATTAAGCTCTAATGTCGTATTCTTTATTTTTACTTCAAGATTACATAAAATACGTGGACATTGCAAGGTTTTCTGTGTAAGTCATTCACCTCCTTTCAAAAAGTTGGCCATGCCGCATGCACAGTACAGTAGTTGGCCAGCATCTGAAAATGCAGTTGTGTTTCGCTTGCATCAGATTATAATTTGTTTACACCGTGATTAATTTTACTTTAAAACCACGGAATAAAGCGATAATAGAGGCCAGCAAAGGGAACCTCAATGTAGGCTCCACACAAAGTATTTTAAGTTTGCTGAAGCGAAAGTAAATTTTCGGGGCTGGTGCTACCATGTTGTAAAATAAATGAATACGTATCACCTTGGGCCCAGAGGCTGTTGGTGTACACGTGAGCCACGAGTCCCGAAGAAGTATAATCACTCCGCTTAAGTACTCACACCCGTTTTTGCGTACATAAAGATGCTAAATATATTGGCAACCTTTCACTGATAATAATAAAACGTCAGAGTTGTATTTCATGAAAGACTGTAAAATATGTTATTTTCTTTTTACAAATTTGCAATATCTCGATGCAGTGACGGCGATTAGGTGTCAAACTGTGAGGGTTAGGGACAGTTTATTTTCTTATGGTAGACAAAGTTTATCATTAAGAGGCCGTAGTGCGGGGAAACGTGTGTGGGGGGGGGGGGGGCAACTGCTCACCTAATCGCCACCACTGCCTTGGTGATTTTTCTGTCAATCACGAGAAGATCGATGTTATTGAGCTATATATGATTCAGAATCTACAATATCAATATTGCACCGAGGTAACAACATCAAGCAAAATCAAGAGAAGAATAAATAATAAAAGAATAGCAGTGTTCACTCGGACCACAATGCCCATAACCCTCAAACTAATTCCATTCCGTAAGCAGGTCTTAGTGATTCTGTGATTTTAAAAATGCATCCTGGAAGCCCTCTTTTATGAGGGTGCCCAGCACTGCCTTCAATCGGGGAAAAGAAGAAAGTCACAGGGACCAAGTCAGGTGAATAAGGTGGGTGGGGATAAAGAAAGGTAGCCAGCCATCGGTTGCCCAGGATGATGTAGCACACAGGCCCTCAAGGCATCACCATCTCAGTGCAAGATGGCCCGTTTCTCCTGGTGTGGCCTTCATATTGGGAGTTTGATCTCAGACTCACCCACTTCGCTCTCCTATTGGCAGGCGCCGACGATCTCTAGTGTGTCAATCACTTTCGCAAGGTGACTGCCAGCCTCACACGATGCCATTCTAGGTACACCACATCGCACATCGTAAGTTCGCTCTGGGTTTCAAGCGGCATCTCTGTCAGATCACTCTCAACTACGATCGCTTCACTCATCATTCACCTCCGCTGCGAAATAACTTATGAATTCAACTCAGGCTCACTCTTCGATCGTACGTTTGCACATAGGCTCACACAGCGCCTCAGCGAAGAAAAATAAACAGCCGCACATGAGGTCACTATATCGGAAAGTTCCACACACATCACGTCCTATCATTAAACAGATGTCGGTGTAACACTTCGTCACTATTCCAATAAGAGGTTGCCTTATTATTCGCACGATGTCATAATTAATCGCATGGTACTACTTGTCTTCACAGCGTTTCATTCTCTTATTCCATAGTAAACATCATTCGCATATTTTTTTCTCCCAATGCAAAATAACGCCAAACATCACTTGACGTCATCTCTTTCACCATTTAATTATTGACTTTCCACGGCTTACTCCTCCGAGTGAGTCTGGATCGTACAGTTCCATTTTGCATCACATATCCTCACACAGGGTCAGCACCGAATCACAAACTTGTCCTCTATGGCATACTTTGACCCCTTCCTTTTGCAAGGTGGGAGAGTCTTGTACGATTTTCGTCACCACATTTTCAAAAATGCCACATCTCTATCTCACTATAAGGCCGATGTTATCAAATGCTGCCGACCCCCGTGGCAGAGTGGTTAGCACATCGCGCTACGACGCCAGGTGTCCCGGGTTCGAATCCTGGCCTGGGCATGTTAGTGTCAATTCATCAATTTCATCACACCATCACTCATCCCCATCTTCGCAAATTAGCCAAAGTGGCACAAAAAGCGAAGTGAAATAAAGCAAATCAATAATTCATTATGAAATGCTGTCCCTATCGCAATCAAACCCTTTCCTTTACACCTAGGTACTGTCCCATTGTGAGTGTGTTCTCTAGTTCGCACAACTCTCCACCCACATTGCGAATTCTTCCTCCCAGAAGGCATATCTCCATTGTAAAGTCGTTTCCCTTACCATACTGAGTCACTGTTATAATTAGACCTCGGATTTTTAGGTTCTAAAAAGTATGCTTTTAGGTTCCTAAAATAGGCTCTAAAAATCCTAAAATAGTTTATAAAAACTTTAAATTAGGTTCCAAAAATCCTGAAATAGGTTGCAATTTAATTTAAATTTAATTTAATTTAAATACTTAATTTGGTACAAAATTTCTGAAAAATACTGATTAGATACAATCGTTAAAAACTAAATTTCACAAGAACCGTAATAACCAAATATTAATTTTCTAAACAAATTTTCATTTCTTTATATCATTTTCAAAATTATCTACAAATTATTATAATAATGCACTTGTGCTGTTAGAAAATGTTACTTGTTGATATGAAAAATGAATTAAGTATGTATAAGTTGCTGCACAATATCAGGATGGCTACTCACTTGGAATTCCTGGAATTCCGGAAATTACACGTGAATTACTGGCTCCGGAAATTATGCGTGAATTATTGGATCTGGAAATTATTAATGAATTTTGGCAAAACATGAAATAAGGTACAAGCGGATGTTTTCTCTATTCCAATTTTTTCTCCGTAGACGTGAAAAATTGCAACTTTTATTAATCCAAATCCCATTCAATTTATACATGTTTATAAATGCCCTGAGGCAAGTTTCTCTCAGTTGAGCTTTTATTTCATTCATTTTTTTGAGGATGAAAAAGAAAGCTACACAGAAAATAAAACATAATTTTCTCAATCCGTTTACTTTGTTACTGTCTTTTACAGAACAATCTATCTGACAGACGGAAGATTATTACAAAATAATATATCTTGAAGTTGATTAGGTAAATTTTTTGGTACTTTGGAAACATACAAACCCTTTATATTGTCAATATTTCTGTATGTGGAAGGGAGAGTGAGAGTCGGTAATACGTAAGGTTGGAATAGAGAAAACATCTGCTTGTATCCTTGAAGTTTTGGAAAGTTCCCCTTGAAAACCAGGAATTATACTACAGTCGGGACGCGCTAGCAACCGGCGTGGAACCACCCGCTCTGGTAGTGACGCGCCGTTGCCGGATTGACCTACTTCAGGATTTTCGCGAGCCCACAAAAACACGTGTAGGATTAAACATCTGGTTAAAGTCAACAACGGGACCCTTCCATTGTTCTCATTCCGACTCTGTTCATATTTGAAGGAACAACGTTAACTACTTCTGTTCTTTCATTCATTTTTTATGTTTGTACATACAGGTAGCTCGAAGCATTAATAACACATGTACCAAATGTATCATTAATGTTACGAAAATCGAGCAATTGCCAAGCGTTTCGTTGTAATTTATTGAACTCTGTATTGCCAGAGCCTGTATTCTCATGTAGCTTCCCAAATTATCTCACTTCACACAGCCACATGTGCCTCCCCGATGGTACAGTGGTAGGGTAGGCGTCGTAGCCTTGTAATCAAGTAGTCCTGGATTCGATACCCTGTCGAGGCACATGGTGGTTCGGATCCCACTTCCAACTGTAGGTCCATTTTAGATTAGCCGTAGTGTGCATAAAGTGGACTTTAAAAACACAAACTCAATCAATTAATTCACACACAATTGACTTGTTCTTGATAAATTCTTCTCCGTAATACAGTAACTCAGTTCTGTTAAATTCTGTTTTAGAGGTTAATTTTTGTTGGTTCCGCAAAATATAATTTAAAAACGTGTTAACGAAACCAAGTTGTACGTAATTTGTTTATACGTAATTCGCCCTAATTTTCAAGAAATATATTTCATTTGAACGTTCTGAAGCTTCAACAATGTTACAGAAGTATAAATTCCATGTCTTTACAAAACAAAGGGCGAGTTTCTTATACAAAAACAATAGGCGGTCGATATCGAGTTGCGACAAAGACGAACGCCGCGGAGTGACAAAGAAGGCAAAGAGAGGCGGCATGAAATCAAATTAGAACGATTTGCTACAGTTGTTCACAACACAAGAAAAAAGATGCAGGTTGCTGATCCTTGCAATGTGCCATAATAAAAACACAACAAAGGTTCTTTCAGTGAAGGCTTTCGGTTGCTGTGTAGAGCAGGAAGAGAAAATGTTTCATGCTTGCCAGAAAGTAAAATTCACACGGGAAGTTAATGTTAACCTACAAGAAACTTCAGATTCAAACTTCTAGATTCGTTAATTTATCACTTTACGACGGAAATAACATATAATAGCATACTGATACGTACGTGTTTAATTTCGCGTGACGTTTTATTTTTTCCCGAGCTTGCCTACAGCTGATTAGCCTGTCCGCCTGTCCGCCTGTTTGTGCGAACGTGGCAACGCAGAAAACCCCCAGCCACATGGCAGCCAACGAGGAGACAATATTTGGTCACGTTCTGCCATTCTGCGTTCTGATTGCACACCGCTTCTTATCGCGGCCCGACATTTTTGTAGTAACACCATGAATCTTTTTGCGTTATCCACACTCAAACTCCGCCTTTTGTCTGTGAGGATCATTTCATGTGCTGAAAATTATCTTTCAACAGAAACATAGTCAGTAGTGTAAATTTGAATGCTGAAACATTACTTCGCAAAGTGTGAATGCCAAGAAGGACCAAACTGACACGAAAGTGGGAAAGGCCGCACAGATCAGAAGTAGTGTTGCCCACGGGACGAGACGGGGACAGGCTTTTAAAAATTCGAGACGAGACGAGATTGACCATGTGTCATAAGACAAACGAATATTTTCGAGACGAGACAGCATTTCCACGAGGCTCCACGAGACGAGACAGGCCAAAGTCTCGTCTCGTGGGCAACACTAATCAGAAGTTTTAGTCTATGGTCCAAGTGGCCAAAATCAAGAATTCGGTATAATTGGGGTGTACTAATTTTCCTTTATACCACAGTTACATGGTTATGAATGGATGCCAAAAAACCATGATTGCCATATCAAAGTCGTAACTAATAGAAATGGCGGCCAATCCAAGAAGCGGATGTTGACATTCGAAAGAATGACTGTATCTCTGAAACCAACGGCCCGATCTCAACAGACTTTTTTTTCAATGAAAGCTTAATATATGTTCTATATTTAATGTTGTCTTTAGTTTTTCGATAGGAGCAACCGTTAAGTAGTTAATCACGGATTAGTAAAAAATAATCGTATTTTTTTTCTATTAATTTTATATTTATCATTAATTTATTAATAATCTAGGCATATGAGAAGAAAATGTTCGAAATAAACATTGTAGCGTAAAGGCTTATCTTTAATTTGATATATTATACTTGTTGGTTTTCACTTTAGAATTCATATAAAACAAATTAATTATGTAGTGTGTGCATCGAATTTTTCTAGCAGCATGTGTCCTTAGTCCTATTTAATTACACGTATTGTAACTGGTATTGACTATTGAATAGCATATTATTGTTATATACATACAATCACATTTAATAATAATCATAATAATTGATAATAGTATTATTATTATTATTATTAATAATAGTTGTTTTGCTGTTGTAGTATTAACTAGCCATTAATTTTGTTTAATTGTTACCGACGTTCATGGAAGAATGTTATTGCTTGATTGAAATTAAAATTTTGTATGCGTCAGCACTTAGGCTATTTTCACCCGTCATATTATATGAGACCAAGACTCTTACAATAAATAATAATAAAAATCACCATGCGTGTCTCTAAAATCTCTTTACCCAGGGTAAAAACCGAGGCGGTACTAGAGCACTCAGCACATATATTCCTATGAGTAATACACAGGAGACCATACATACAACCATACAAAGGTAGCCTCCCCGATGGCTTAGTGTAACGTCGTCGCCTTGTGATCAAGGGGACCCGGGTTCTATACCCTGTGGACGCACAAAGTGGTTCGGATCCCACTTTAAACTGTAGGTCCACTCCGGATTTTCCTATCTGTGCATAAAGTGTACTTAAAAAGAAAATCTCAAATCAAACAACACTTCAAAGGACTGTGCTGGCCGTAGGTTCAGACGCCACAGCCTCGTTGGTCTCCAAGACTAGTTGCTGAGGTGAAGTACGTGGAAATGAGGTTAGCATTTGGGAGGGAGTGTTCAGAAGAACATCATAACATACGTGTATACTCGTTATTTGTTATTACAGCTGAAATGTCTGCTTTCAAGAAAGTAAAAATCTGTAAAAACAGAAGACGGACCAGAGAAGCTCTTTAATATGTGGGAAATGTATTCACCAAAAGACATAGACAGTTTTGTACAGTGCTGCCGTGAGCAGAAATTTTAATTGAGAATAAAGATGCATGATTTATCGGCTGAAAAATTTCATCGGATGTGTCGAGCCAATTTGACTAATATCAAGACTAGAAGCAGATGCTTCATCCTCCCATTTGTTTTCTGAAAGTCGTCCATGCTCATGAAAGCATGCCGAGAAACACTTGAAAAGGACACTCACAGATAAACACATCGTATACATCAAGAATTGTGTTTCGTGTGACAAAGAAAGGAAATACAAGAGAATGTGAAGATCAAGGGAAACACTTACTCAGGTTCCTGAGCTGGGAATTGATAAGAGATTGCGTGGGACTGCAATTGAGAAAATAGTGGAAAAATCATCGCAATCAAATTAAGGGAGATCTTAGCTGCAGAAGAATGTTATCATAAATCTTATTACTTTACCTACACAAAATTCAGATCAGATATACCTCGAAATATTTGTGAAAGCAGCTAAGCAAGAAAATCTGCATTTAAAAAGTTATGGTATATATTTTATTCGAGAAATTTGAGGATTGAACCTCAAAGTTACTTCCTTTCAAAACCATTAAGGATGATAATCAAATATAAGAGTCTGCCGAGAAAAGTTAGCTTGTAGCAAGAATTTGGTCCCTCCTAACGTATTCAGAATTGACGGTACGATAGGTAATCTGACTTTGGATTTGCTACTTCTAAACTATCTGAGGACGTAAATCATATTAGCAGCAGCTCTTGAAATGGAAAAATGTTAGCTGAGGGGGTGTTTGGTCGAGTTAGCTGAGGGGATGCTTTTATAGTTTGAGGTAACTGGGGAGATGATTTGCGAACATTTCGCTAGCTTTGTGGATACCATTCCCAAGCATCGCCCCTAACTTTGAGCACTGATTAGAAGAGCACATTTTGGCTAAGGTAGGGGGAACCCTATTCATGGAGCTGCTAAAC
Organism: Lepisma saccharinum; assembly: GCF_977018435.1. Classification (NCBI taxonomy): domain Eukaryota; kingdom Metazoa; phylum Arthropoda; class Insecta; order Zygentoma; family Lepismatidae; genus Lepisma; species Lepisma saccharinum. The sequence continues at coordinate 49,109,040 of NC_139253.1, forward strand.
ACATACAGGAAGTTGCAAAGGTGTAGAAAAACCCTATCATAATCTCACGAGCTTTACATGAATTACGTAGTCATACTTCCCAGCAAGATTGCCTTTTAGATAGTTGCAATTTAAATCAAATAAGCTAGAAATGTAACTATATTAAAGTTTCAGAAATAGATACAGCGTTTGTGTATAGAACAATTGCCCACAATTTTTTTACAGTATGTAATCTTGCATTCACGAAACTGATATGGCAATACTTTCTTGCTTTCTCCGGATAACTTTAGTACTAGACCTTTGTGGCAAGTAGAAGACATTTTTTTGGCAATAATTATATTGACACGATAGGAAGTGCTAGTCTCACTTAATGTTTTCTCTGTGTGGTGTACATTGTCAATGCTGCTTGTTTGTCACACGAAACACAATTTTTGATGTATGTATACGATGTCTTCATCTGTGAGTGTCCGTTTCAAGTGTTTCTCGGCATGCTTTGATGAGCATGGACGACTTTCAGAAAATAAATGGTAGGATGAAGCATCTGCTTTCAGTCTTGATATTAGTCAAATTGGCTCGACACATGCGATGAAATTTTTCAGCCGATAAATCATGCATCTTCATTCTCAATCAAAATTTCTGCTCACGGCAGCACTGTACAAAACTGTCTATGTCTTTTGGTGAATGCATTTACCCCACATAAAATAGAAATTCTCTGGTCCGTCTTCTGTTTTCACAGATTTTTACTTCCTTGAAAGCAGACATTTCGGCTGTAATAACTAATGACGAGTATACACGTATGTTATGATGTTCTTCTGAACACTCCCTCCCAAATGCTAACCTCATTTCCACGTACTTCACCTCAGCAACTAGTCTTGGAGACCAACGAGGCTCTGGCGTCTGAACCTACGGCCAGCACAGTCCCTTGTAGTGTTGTTTGATTTGAGATTTTCTTATTAGTACACTTTATTCACAGATAGGAAAATCCGGAGTGGACCTACAGTTTAAAGTGGGATCCGAACCACTTTGTGCGTCCACAGGGTATAGAACCCGGGTCCCCTTGATCACAAGGCGACGACGTTACACTAAGCCATCGGGGAGGCTACCTTTGTATGGTTGTATGTATGGTCTCCTGTGTATTACTCATAGGAATATATGTGCTGAGTGCTCCAGTACCGCCTCGGTTTTTACCCTGAGTAAAGAGATTTTAGAGACACGCATGGTGATTGTTTATACATTGTAAGGTGCTTGGCCTCTTATAATATGACGATTGAAAATAGCCTAAGTGCTAACGCATACAAAATTTTAATTTCAATCAAGCAATAACATTCTTCCATGAACATCAGTAACAATTAAACAAAATTAATGGCTAGTTAATACTACAACAGCAAAAACAACTATTATTATTATTATTAATAATAATAATAACAATAATAATATCAAATAATAATAATAACAATAATAATATCAATTATTGTGATTATTATTAAATGTGATTGTATGTATATAACAATAATATACTATTCAATAGTCAATACCAGATACAATACGTGTAATTAAATAGGACTAAGGACACATGCTGCTAGAAAAATTCGATGCATACACTAACATAATTCATTTGTTTTATATGAATTCTAAGGTGAAAACCAACAAGTGTAATATGTCAGCTACAATGTTTGTTTGGAACATTTTCTTCTCAGATGCCTAGATTATTAATAAATTAATGATAAATATAAAATTAATAGTAAAAAATACGATTCTTTTTTACTAATCCGTGATTAACTACTTAACGGTTGCTCCTATCGAAACACTAAGGATAACATTAAATATAGAACATACATTAAGCTTTCATAGAAGAAAAAGTTTGTTGAGATCGGGCCGTTGGTTTCAGAGATATAGTCATTTTTTCGAATGTCAATATCCGCCATCTTGGATGGCCGCCATTTCTATTAGCTACGACTTTGAGATGGCAATCACGTATTTTTGGCATCCATTCATAACCATGTAACTGTGGTATAAAGGAAAATTAGTACTCCAAAATTATACCAACATTGGTGCCAAAACTGAGAATGGGGAGGGTGGGGGGGGGGGGGTAAGGACAGTTTACTTTATTTTAGTAGGCAAGGCTTAGAATTAAGAGTCTATAGTGCAGGGGTAAAAAGTATGTGGGAACTGAACTGTCCTCTTTCTGTCGTCACTGTTGCCTGCAGATAACAGTGACGTCAGACATTTTTTGTTTTGTTTAATGCTTTGATAAAGATCATATACTTGGAGGGAGGGAAATCGACAGAAAACATGTTTCAAACACGCCAGGCATTGAATTATTTCACCACCAAACCTAGTAAATTCCTTTTGAGATATTTAAATCCTGTAAAACCTAAAAAATATATAAAATCCTAAAAAAAGGTTTAATTTAGGCACATATACCTAAAATAGGTTCTAACAAGCAAAATAGGTTATTTTAGGCACTATAAAACTTCATCAGTTGGTTCGTTTTTTAAATGAAACGCTGACGTAACTTGTTATTTCTTATTTACCTGCAAAGGCAAAAATAGGTTTAAAACTTAAAATGCGAGGTATAGTCATACCATGCAATTGTTCACGTTCTCACATAGCGGTATCATCATATCGCAAGGTAGACTCACTTGGGTTCATTCTCAAAGGAGGGATTAGGTCCTTCACGGCCTAGACTTCGTATCGTGATGTTGTCTTCAGCCTCACTTTCCCGAACACGAAGTTCCCTTCCGTCTCTCATTGTCTTTCAAGAAGAGATTGAGTTCTAATTTGGCATCTTCTCCCTCATATCGCACGTTCCGACTCCTTTCCACTTCACTTCAACCCCATTTTTACGTTCGACCAGTCTCACACTTACGGTCCTTACTTCGACCTTGGCTCGAAAAGTTCATTTTGAAAATTAGTTTCGATCTGCCTCATCTAAGATCAAAATACTTCGAGGTCTCGTTTGAATCAAGTCCGCCAGATGAGGTGGTCGTCCAAGGTTTTATAGGCTCATATGGTCTCAGGTTGACACCATGAGGCATCTTATGTATATGTATACACAACGTCACTTACACAACGTAATCACTGTTGGCCTCACTCGGTGTAGCATTTATCATTCCTGACGTTGCAAGACCTTCAGCCTATCACTGCATCACAGTCACTTCGCGATTAAGTCCTCGGTCGCACTCTCACGTGCCTTCCGTGCTGAGACTTACTGCAAGGCCTAATGTCAAGAGGCTGCGGTCCATACATTGGGTACCTCTGGTATTTTCACGGTATAGTGTTCCAGTAGCGTGTCCACCGAAGACGACTGTACAGTATTTGCTAGCATTATTATAAACCTATAGAAAAGAGTAATACATATTTGAACTAGCAACGTACCAGAAAAAAGTGAGTGGGGCAGAAGGGGAAGCGGGGGTGGGGGGGGGTGGTATTTGCTAGTGGATGCAGTCACACCTAATATACCTCCTAAATACCATACAAACAAGCATATTTGTGTTACAGAGCATTTATGTATATAGTTCTTGTTGGCTGGAGGGGGCAGGCCGGTTAAGTGGCCAGCTGTAACCCCGCCCGCCTGTCATCAGACATCGCCACAGATTTGAATATTACACAGCTAATGCATAAATCAAGTCTACTATTGCCGATCCCCAGTTACGAGTATCGCACTTTGAGGCTGATGTTAGCAAAAGAAAGTTCCACCGTGAATCGAACTTTTGCAGTAGCACTCACTGATAAAAAAATAGTCAACCACTGTTACTGTTTTAATATGAGAGCGAAAATTCCACAACAAACAAACACTGACGTTTATGGCAATTAAGAGAAACTATAGTAAAATATTCATAAAAATTTGCGTACTAGGAATGCAACTAAATTCTCATTCAAAGAACCAAGTTGCTTCGTTCCAGCTTGAAGGACATGCAAAAACAAGAAAGCGCCTACAGGATAAACCACCCGACACCCACGCGAGAATATTGACGAACTTTTGCCTGGACATCCCCTTCCCTACCTTCTCTTTTCCCAACATGTACCAGGAAGCAACAGAGAGTAGGCTGTTCTTTTAGCCCCCAAATCACGGAAAACACAAGAAATGAACACATCTTTACCAAGATGATAAGGATTGTAAGAGGAAATGTAGAAAATAATAACATTCATTCCCTATACTTAGTGCATATTTATTATTTTTATTCAAATGTTAAAGACTTTCCTTTCTCACAAAATAGTCGTATTTGGGGGACGATGATCTCGACAGTAAAAGCGCAAAAGACTCCATACTGGGCTTTAAAACCTAGCATCGCATATAATGTCCACACATTATTGAAAAGTTACATATCTTGATTTCGGTACATATGTTACCTACAATTTATTTTACTTTTTCTCTCAAACAATAAATAGAGTGTCAACAAGATCACTGTATAAACGGGGCATTTACTGTTACTAGTGTTGCCCACGGGACGAGACGGGACAGGCTTTTAAAAATTCGAGACGAGACGAGATTGATCATGTGTCCCTTTGACAAACGAATATTTTCGAGACGAGACAGCATTTCACAGCATTTCCACGAGACGAGACAGGCCAAAATCTCGTCTCGTGGGCAACACTAACTGTTACCAAGTAACATTACACTGTTTAATGTTTTCAGACACGATTTTCGTCCATTGCATTATAATTAGAGACCGGATATTAGCCACTAAAAATCAAAATAGGCAGGCAAATAGACATGAAGAGGATTTTTTACGATTTTTACGATTCAGAAAATATTGGCTACTCTACGTTTCAATTGTTTTAATGCAATGCAAAGTTAACTTCGAAAATCATGCAAATATGCATTTACAGACATGAAGACGCGGAATTAGGCAAAATTAAGTTTTGTGTACGCAACCCTAATACCCTGACATGAGCTTACATTACGTTTTTTATGACATCTGAAACAATAAAATATAGGCACTTTGCCTGACATAGTACGGTCTTTATAATCACGGTTTTTTCAGGTCCCATTTGTGGTGGAGACAGATTCAAATTGTGCACTTTAAACTGCAAGTTTGTTTTCTATTAACTTGTTGGTGTGTAAGTGGACTCTTTCTGCCAGTATATCATGCAAAAATCTTATCCAAAAGCCTATAGTTATACTAATGAAGTACTTACGACAGATCCATGGCTTCGACTTTACTTCTATACCGGATGTTGTCTTCCCAGAAGAAACTCCAGCGGTTGCCGAGACACAAAGACGACACAGACAGCAGATACGACAGCAGTATTCACAAAACTGCTCACTGCACCGACGACACTTAAATCAAAACACAAAGATTGCACACGGGCGGCAGCGACTGTTGCCAGTTACCAACCAAACAACTGAAACTTCTCACTGCACCACCGACGACACCTTCAGACTGCGCTGGAAATATCCACGGGTCTCCCTTTTGCACAACACTAGAGCAACCTTGCTTTCTGACGTCACCGGGAATGCTTTTATTGTTAGGCTAAATGCTTAAGCTGTTAGGTTAAGCTAGCTAAGTTTAGTTATCTTAGCATAAATAATACATTTTCAGTGTATTTATGCTAATAGAACGAAACCTAACATACCTAACCTAACAACATCGGCATTTCTCATCTGACGTCAGAACACAAGGTTGGTCTAGTGTTGTGCGTTAACGGAAACCCATTTCCACGTCGTCTACACTGGTACTGCGAAAAGGTGGTGGTAAGAAATATGGCGAAATGCTACTGCTTTCGGTTGCGCAATATTCCACCCGTTCGGAACTTCATCGATGTGAGGGATGATCATGATTAGGTAGCGTAAGATCCCTGATGTTCCTTTGCTCACCATTGTCACCTATCACAACTGTTATTAGTATTTGTTTTACTTCGTGAAATAGACATATTGAAAACGGAACCCTGGATAATGTTTGCAAATACGTATATACACAACTGATACTCTCTCTTCCACCATGACGCCATGTTTTACCCATGATTCCACTGTGCTTTACTTCTCAACAATTCATGCGAATGATAAGTGGTGTTGATCCTTTTGGATTCATCGCATGAATAAAGGAACGAAGGGTTTTATTGTATCAGATATTCATTGATGGCGTATTGAACCAAATTCCTTATAATATAGAATATCGCTTTCTATCACAAAAGCGCCAAGTCTATTTCCCCATGTCTAGATTCGAGCCCGTGCCCGAGGGGAGGGGGTGAAGAAGGTCATACCCCCTCCCTCGAACTATGAAATATTTTAATGTGAACGAAAATAACATTGACGATTTTTCAGGTATTGCAAATATTTCTATTTTGTGCTTGCATAAATGAATGGGTTGTTTGTGGAGAGAGGCAGGCTCCAGAAGTCTGCAGTATCCAATATTTGGTAATTATAGTTTTATAACCATTGATGTATCCCGATTTAGTCCGGACAGTTCATTACTTTTAATCCCTGTCCCGACTTTGTTTTGAACCGCAGTCGTGATGCGAAAATTTTCCTTTTTAGGTTAACTTACATCCAGACATGTTCTTCATTGTAAGAATCATAAATAATACGTATCATTTAATTTATAAATATATTATTTTCTAAACATAGAATTATCATGGTTGTTCAATAGTGTTGGTATAAGAAAATTAAAGGAAATTTGAAAACATAGTTAATTTGCGGAATACAGTACCATTCGAATACTTCTAAGAATTCAATGTAAACAATAAGCACCAAGCTGTACACCGTGTGACAGCCTTTGTCAGAAAGCGAATGTGTTGCTGGTTGTTTGTCGGGTCAGAGGGTAGAATTTTTTCCGTTACTTTGGGCCATAATATTGCAGCGATACAATTGTATACGCAGATGCAACACTACCATAGTGTTGGCGGTCTCGTACTTGATGTAGAATGTTCGATACTGTTTTAATCTGTAATAAGTTGTAAAACACTTGTGTGTTTGGCTTTTGATTGATTGATTTGACTACACTGACGTTGCTATGGCACAATACAGCCAGACGTTCATCTTCGAATACATGTCCAGTAAAACTTCTCAATAACGGACAGGCCTGGGGGAAAAATAAATGTCCGTTATTAAGAAGTGTCCGCTATTCAGAAAAAGTATAGGATGTATTTACACAATAGGATAAGCATATTACAGTACGTACTTTACGAACATAATGTTGATGACTTCAACTTTTTCCTCTAAAGTCAGTCGTTTGCGTTTCTGCGACATTGTAGCATATAGCCCAGTAAATGAAGGACCGAAAATGGTGTCGAGCTGAAATAATTTATAAAAACCTATTGTTTCCAGGGTTTGCTCTTTGTTACTTCCCAAATGAAATCCCAAAAGTCCCCTAAAATCCGATGTGCGCATCACCTCTAAAATGGAGGACAAAGATGGCGGCCGGGCTCGCAACACATGCTGTCCTTTTTTCTTTAATAACTTTCGATAATTTAAAGCTAAGTCATTCCTGTTTTCACTATTTTACACAAGAAATTTTGGAGAATCAGATTATGTATTAAAATATCCGGAAAATACGTATTTAACGATACTAACAACAAAAATGTTACTTTATTATTTCCACACAATTTCATTTCTCCACCTTTAAATATAAATATTTATAAAATTGTGAGAATAATGAAAAATATTCGAAATGGAATCCGTAGAGATTTTATCTGACTGCAAAACGATGCTCTTGATAATAAAATTCAGCTTACGATAAAGTGATAAGGGACTATTTAAGGGGACACGAGTGAAGCTGTTTGTTGTTCACCCAGCTATGCATATTGCACTTTTTAAGAAGCCCACTCATTTTCTTTTTTTTATCACGTAGGAGGAATTTCTTAAATATTATTCTCTCCAATAATATTGCTTGGTAGGCTTAATATGTGTAGTTTGTTGGTATCATTTCATTCACGTCATTCATACTACTGGAAGATAATCCGCTTTCATTAACATGCATTAGCTCTTAAAGAGCAAGTAACGAAAAATTTTCGTTGTAATCACATTCGGAAAACAAACACTAGGATTCTTGGTGAATGAAAAGATGAACTCATAAACTCTGTCGAAAGGTGTGTCTAAAAATAGAAGCGTATGGAAACATCAAACCTCAGTGCGATTTATACTTCACTTCTGTTTGCTTGCGAAGAAAGTAAGAAAACGGGACAGGGTTCCTGTATTGGTACCTTTGACCAGCCTCTTTATTGGAAGGCTGTAGGAATTGTCGCATCAGCTGACCCAGACAGTGATTGAGCTAAAGTAGTAGTCAAACTGGGAGGATTTCACCAATTAATGTCATATTTAGGTACTATTGGACACATTATGTCAGGTAGTGGCCTTGAAGTACTTTGGGCTTTGTTGTATGCGCAAAATACTGTTGTTCACATGTTAAATGGAACTGCATACGCAAGAGCACTGAGAGCACATTTTTTGACGTACATAGCAGTCTCCCAGCAGCTATGGAAGTATTGTAATTTAGGTGGTGAGGATAAGGAAAATAGAATACGTTCTAGTTGTGAAGATTTGATATCGGGCATTAATACTTTAAATGACCTCAAGGATCATCCAGACATGAAAAAACTAATAGCAGATCTAGCCTTGATAAAGGCACAAATTAAGGATAAAGCCCGAACATCAAAATGTGGCTGCAGTACCTAGAACAAGTAAGACTGATAATGCTCTATATTCGAGCAGAGCGTAATGCAGACTGGGACCTTTACGTTTCTTCCATACTTTCACGCAGCTGGACATCTGAACTATGCGCACCTCATCAATATTGCAACCGGGTTAGTAGCTAGCGTCAAAGTGAATTGTGATAGGGCGGAAGAGATTGGGTCAAATGACGGGTAAAACATTTGGAAGTATAGTTTTAAGGAGAAAAGAGAAACTCGTGCCAATATCTGCAACACACAATACAATTAACATTCGGAATGAAGCTATTAGCATCAACCCACTTCAGCCATTCAGTCGGATTGCTGCTGTGCTGCAGTCACATCAAGAACTGCCGGAATATTTGAAATATGAACTAGCGGTTTACCCTCCATCTTTATTTGATGACATTTCAATGAGAAAAACCAGAAAATCTGTAGTTATGGATATTGTAGGCTATCGAAACCTGTGTACAACCACCATCAGAATTAACTTATATTGTAGATGGTGGCTTCCTACTTCACACTGTCATTTGGTCTGATGTTGACACATACGCGGAAATTTGTAAAAAAACACGTTACATATGTACATAATCATTTTTCACCCAGTGAAGAAGTAGTTTTTGATAGGTATGCGACAGGCAATAATACCAAAGATGTTGAACGGCAGAGTAGAACGATGTTAAAGATGTCTGCTACGATTGCATTCGAGGAAAATATGAAGGTAACAACTGATCAAGCACACTTTTTACGTAACTCCGAAAATAAGGCTCGCTTGATTGACATGCTTAAGATTCACTTTTACTCTGTGGGTATCACAGTGTACTAAGCTGAAGGAGAAGCAGATGTTCTGATTGCTGCCACTGCGATTAGTATTGGTGACAAAAATATTTCTGTTGCTGTTGTAGGAAGTGACTCTGACTTGCTGTCGATTTCAATTGCTCGTGGACATCCAAACACTGAAATGTATTTTATGAGGCCACAAACGAACAAAAGTAAAGACAAATGCTTCCACATTTGCAATATTCAGAGAAGCCTAGAGTCACTTAAAAACAGTTTTCTGTTCTTACATGCCGTCACAGGATGTGAGACGACATCTGGTTTATTCAACAAAGGAAAGCAGACTGCATTCAAGATTCTTCAGAAAGACCCAGAACTCTCTACATTAGTTACAGTGTTCAACAACTCTGATCTAGATCCTCAAACAGCAATTGAAGTAGGAGAAAGATTTATTGTGAAGTTATACGGAGGAAAGAACAATGTTTCTTTAGATGAACTCAGATATAATTTGTACAACAAAACAGTGGCTAGGAAACTATCTTCATCATTCAATTTAGTAATGTTACCTCCAACAAGTGCAGCTGCTTCCAAACACAGTCTCCGTGTTTATCTTCAAGTACAGCAATGGTTAGGGAATAATTTGGAACCAACAGAATGGGGGTGGGACTAAAGAGAAGGTAAATTGTTTCCAGTTAAAACAAACTTACCAGCTGTTCCTGTCAACCTGCTCAACTTGATATCGTGCCAGTGCAAGATCACAACACAGAAAGGCTGTGATGATAGATATGAATGCAGAAAGGTCGGACTAGTTAGTGTGTTCGAAATGTTGTTACTACTGTCAAGGAAATTCTTGTTTCAACATGCCAATTGCTGATGATTCTGAAGATGATGAAGCTTTTTTGTAACAAAGGAAAGCTGGAGGTGGATCATTCTCAAGATCATTATATGTAAGTTTAATATTTCAGTATGAATAACATAAAGTTACTTTTACGTAGTATGCATGTAAGGTGCTTTATTGTAAAAATTTTATTTTGAAGAGCATCGTTTTGCAGTCAGATAAAATCTCTACGGATTCCATTTCGAATATTTTTCATTATTCTCACAATTTTGTAGATATTTATATTTAAAGGTGGAGAAATGAAATTGTATGGAAATAAAAAAGTAACATTTTTGTTGTTAGTATCGTTAAATACGTATTTTCCAGATATTTTAATACATAATCTGATTCACCAACATTTCTTGTGTAAAATAGTGAAACAGGAATGACTTAGCTTTAAATTATCGAAAGTTATTAAAGAAAAAAGGACAGCATGTGTTGCGAGCCCGGCCGCCATCTTTGTCCTCCATTTTGGAGGTGATGCGCACATGGGATTTTAGGGGACTTTTGGGATTTCATTTGGGAAGTAACAAAGAGCAAACCCTGAAAAAATTAGCTTTTTATAAATTATTTCAGCTCGCAACCCCATACTCACTGGGTTAATAAGTGACACACACTTCTCAAGATAACCACAAAGAATACTGTCTACTGTCTGCACTTTTAAAAAGAAATACGTTCGGTGTAACATGAAACAATGCGCGCTAGTTCGAAATACTGGCCATTGTTGTATCGAATTCCAGGAATTGCGACCGTTTTCTTTCAGGCTGTCCGTTATTAGGAAGTTTTATATGCGTTGGGGAGGTAGTTTTCAGTGTCCACGTCCGTTATTAAGAATGTCCGTTATTGAGAAGTAATATTGCAATTAAACCTCATGTATTTCTGCCGGGGAATTTAAAAATGTCCGTAATTTAAAGGTGTCCACTATTCACAGGTGTCCGTTAGGAGTTTTACTGTATATGATATTCACATTGCATGATTAAAGAAGTTAAACTTTTTGGTTGTGTCGGCACATATGGCCATTTTGCACCCTTCAAAGTATACGAGCAAAATCCCTTTATCTAAATATCCTTACTCAGAAAGGTTAAAAGTGCAATGTTGAAAACGGACCTGCACAGGACAGAAACAGGACATTGAATAGATAAGGAGACACCAAAAGCCTTCTCAGAAATAGTGGAAAAGGCCCGTGTTTCCAAAAAGCTAAACACATTACCTAAAACACTGCCATTAGCTCCCAACATGGATGGATGGATCGTTGGGAAGGTTAAAAGTGTGCCCGAGGAAATTAAAATCCGCACATTAGAGAAGGATGTTCCCGAACACTTGAAACATCGTTACGTTCAGTCATGGACACTTCTGGGTTGTAATGATACGATTGAAAGTAAATGGGATCGTTACAACCCAGAAGAGTCCGTAACTGTACATGACATACGAGTTGTTCCAGCCCTTGGAGAACTTTGTTATGTCACCCAAACAAAAAGTTGGAAGTTTAAATATTGGATTAGAAACAAATTATACAAATACCAATGTTGCATTGGAAAAACGTTAAATTTTAGGTTCAGACCTCCATGACACAGGGGTTAGTAGATGCCGCTCGAAAACCAAAGATGCTGGATTCAAATCTCCTATTGTTTCTGTGACCACTCCTGGCTTCGCTCCTGCAAAAAATAGCAGTTATGGCCGATACATAACATTTATAAACACATGGTTGCTTGGTTTCCTTTCTACATTATAGATTCTTAGACAAAAAAATTCATTTTCACATTCGTGTATTCCTGCAATATTCTACCTGGTGAGATCTTAATCATGAAAAATTTTTAACAGCAGACATGGACGCCCGCAGAACTTTTTCTCAAAACGGACAGCAACGCTCCAAGTGGGGGAAAACTTGAGAGATGTCCTCAGTTAAGAAAATTTTCAAAAAGCATCCCTCACAAGGATAATTTGCATAGGGATCCTCCACCCACAGAAATTTCTCCATGACGATCCATACAAGCATCCCCTCAGCTATCCTCAAACTGGGAAAAGTACCCCCCCCCCCATCATCAATCCCCAAACAAGACAAAGCATCGTCCCCTAGGAATTTCTACTTCGAGCGATGGAAGAGTATATACATTATACATAAAAAATGTTTTTGTCAATATTGTTGTCAATCTTGTCCCCACTCCAAATATTATATGATGTTGGCGCTTCTGGGGCAGAGTAAGGTTTCATATCTTGCTCTTGAGCTATAAAAAAACATATTTGACTTATTATTATTATTTTAGAAATCATAAAATTGAAATTGGATTGAAAATACATACGTATTATTGTAAAGTCCGGACTTGAGTTCACGACTTAAATATAAACTAGATTCGACTTGATCTCTTTCCATAAACATCACTTTTTGATGAACACTTCTTAGTCTTTTTGTATTTTTTCACCCTGCACACATATCAGAGACCACTTTCATGGCACTCTTCATCCATATTTTCTCTCTACAATTTCACAATTCAAATTATATGAAGTTTTTCCCCATCAAAAAGTTAGCAAATGCCCCTCCCCCCACCCGGCTCTCCTTTGCGGGTGCTCTTCATAGCAATTCACATACTACGAAATATTGCCGTTCATAGTACGTACCATTTCACAAAGACCTTCACTTACTTGCAATGTTTTCTTTCAGGCATGCAATTTTTGCTCCCAGCCAATATGATGCATATGTCAGCGCTGGATTTCCTGGGATAACTGACATCCTGTATGCCTGGGAGGTGGCAAATACACAAGAAGAACAAGATAAACTAAGGAAACTTCTACTTCTCCATGTCTCCGACGTTATGATTCTTGTACACCAAGCAACCGACTTGCTGAAACCACTGGAGATAATATGAAATTTAACTTTTTGCGAATATAAATTAACCTGAAGAGTATTTGTGCCTGTGTAGTTAGAAAAATGTTCACTGTAATGATTATGTGGATATGTGAATATGAAATATTCTAATAAATATAACAGAACATATTGTTATAATGTGAAATAAATTTTTTCAGGACCATCAACTACCTTTGTTTTGATGCAAAAATGTTTTTGTAATATCATGTATGTGAAAGGTCTTTGTTGTAGACACATATAAATTTGAACATACCACACGAATTAATACTTGCACACATGACACACTAGTAGTAATAATAATAATAATAATGGTTTTCCAATAACCTTAAATTACTGTCATTTATGGAAGACAATTTTCTTTATATATGAGGAAAGCTTAAGACTTTTTTTTTTTTTTTTTACAAATTTACAAATCTATTACCATCATCATTATTTTGTAATGTACGAGTAGTTTGTGCAGACGTTGATATAATGTATGTAAGAACACTTTGTTCTACAGGAACTTATTTCACGTAAAATGCGCATTTATTTTTTAAAACTATTTTTGTGTAACATTCAAAAATAGTTATTTCAACTTACATCCTTACTTATCAATATAACCTAAACAGTTTATATATATAAATAATGTAACCACATAAAATAAACCAGATGAATCAATGAAATGTAACTACAATGTAATTAATTTTTGTATGAATACATTTTATTTTCAAGAAGGCTAATATGCAATATTATACACTTCTAGATTCAGTTGCAGTTTCTAGATAGGAACACAAAATAACAATATAAATGTGGCGGGAACTCACATCGACATCTCTTTCGCCTGCAAAACCTGTGCGTTCTGACAGAACTTTCACCCCCTATATTTGCACCAGCAGAAGTTGAAATGACTCATGTACAGAATAATACGTGTACTTTATTTATGAACAATTGACATGTAATTCTCGGAGAGACAACATCTAACATGTTTCTCTTGACAACTTGTCAATTAAGGTGTGCAAAATAACATAATAATAACAACTCTCACAGCATTTTTAACTTCATTTTCCTTCTGAAGATCCTTAAAATCTGTCTAATAATCAAGACCACTAACGTCAACAAAGCCATTGAAAATATGCAAAGTACAAACACTACATCTATCAGCCAGTACTGGTACCACGTGAGATCCCTTGCTCCAGAGAACAGATGCTTAGCTCCCCGATGTCGAATGACGTATTCACACCAGAACACTGCTCGTTGGAGAGGTGTCTCAGGTTGATCTTTCATGATTGCTGACATCCTCTTTGCATTCTCCCTGTAACTGCAAGGCACAAAAAGTAAGGTTAAGATAAAAATTTATCGGGATATGCTGAAGGACGTGAGCAATTTAAATTAATACTGTTTTTCGTTAATGGTAAACGTGACTTTGTTAATAGTAATTACAAGCATTATACAATTGTCCTCCAGTATAACCATGGAGGCGTGGTTGATTAATAAAATGAGATGTGCGACCGCCAGGGTCGGATTAAGACGAAATTGGGCCTGATACTTGAAATCTTCGGTCAACAATATACACAACGACGTTATACTTACGTCACAGCGCAAAGAATAATAGTAACTGTATAATAAGTGACGCTGTGTCTAGGCGTCCGAAATTGGGGCTCCAAATTTCATTCTAAGGTTTATTTTTAGGTTAATATAGCAAAAGAAAACTGTTCAGCATTCGGAAAATTCTCGTCTGTTTTCATCTGGGTCTATTTCAGGAATGGACCTAATGCTGCAGCATCAATAGCACCCACCTTAATCCAGCCCTGGCGACCGCAGAAGACGAGCCTAGGTTGAGTCAGTGGCGGCTCGTGATCTGGCCCTATGGGTGTGTACTTTAGTCTCGAGTCCAGAAGTGTTATACCACCCCTGTCAAATACTCGCACCTGTTTTTGCGTACATAATGATGCTTAATATATTGGAAACCCAAGTTTGGATCACCTTTCACTGAAAAAGAGGCTATGACGGAGTTATATTTCAAAATTTTTTTAACACAGATTTTTTAAAAATTTCAAATATTTCTGAAATTATCCAGCCAATTACGAGAAGAGCGATGTTATTGTGCAATATGTAATTCAATATTCGATAATCTGACAAAATCACTCAAAACATAGAAATACCGATTTACAATATCAATACTATTGTCGATTTGCAAGATATTTCATAAAAATTTTCTCCTCCGCTCCGCTGATATTAATGAACAAGGAGAATAATAACATTGGCGTACACCAAAGAAGCCGATCTAATTACCACATGGAGGAAATCAATTGTAATCTATCTAGCTGTTGTTTATTTCTTATGACAGATTGATCGAACCAAGCAAATCAAGATAATAATAAATGTTAAAGAAAATTACAGTACCCACTCAGTCCACACTGCCCTGCTTCGTACTTCAGAATTTTTCCTTCCCTTCCGCAGTATCCATATATTGCTGCAGTTGCTACAGGCTTTGTAGCTAACTTCCCTCCAAAAATTCATCAACGTTAAATATTAAGTGTCTGCTTTCGCTATGTACAGTTTTCCTATTCATCATGAAATCAAAAAGTTTGCACTGAAACAGGTACGACCTTTTGGCAGCGCTAAACTATTTTGCAACTCAGTAACACACAATGCAAAACAGCTGACTGATTGATGTACACTACCTCCGCGTGGGTTGCTAATCCGGCTACTGCGCCAGAGAGACCGTTTATTTTGGCCAAGATGCACTAA
This sequence comes from Lepisma saccharinum, assembly GCF_977018435.1. Classification (NCBI taxonomy): domain Eukaryota; kingdom Metazoa; phylum Arthropoda; class Insecta; order Zygentoma; family Lepismatidae; genus Lepisma; species Lepisma saccharinum. Next base: position 49,124,876 of record NC_139253.1, read on the forward strand.
GCAAAGGCAATACCAGGCATGTTTAAAACACCCGTCTCGCTTTCAGTTGCCTCCCTCCCCTTCACTCTTTTCTTCCCCTTCATGCTCGGAACAGAATCGGGGGGACAATATACCATCGAAATTTCCCTTTTCTAAAAAAAAATCCCTCAATTTGCAATGATGTATGGGTTACCTCGACTCTGTCACACGATCTGTAATGGAATGGGTTTGCAACACTACATTGCTAGCTCACCGATCGCTGTGTTCGCCACGTTCCTAAATAATGCAACTCCCATCACACGGTGCTCAAGCCAAAAGACCCAATCAGCGTCCTCTGCGCGACTGCTGCAACAGCGTCATAGGGAGCGAAACTAACATGACGCTCAAGTCAAGCACCTAGCGCGGCTCGGTCTACGCGGTCACTGATCGCAGGCTTCTCCACCACCTCTCTTGGTGAAGTGGCGTGGGAACACTTGATGTTTCGAAGGAGACAGAGTTCAATGAATAGGTATAATAAGAATGTTTTGCATTACAGATTTATTTGGGTGTGCACGTGCGAATGTGCTTATAGGCAGAATCCGCTACTGGGTTGAGTGGACAAATCCAAATGCAAAGAGGAAGTAAAGCACGGCCGGTGTTATTCCCATACTCTAATAGCATAAGACCGTGGGCAGATTTCAAGAACACGCTCGTCTGATTAACTGTTTCGAGCGCCTGATGTGACGCGTCCCCTTAAGTGACCAATCACGTCGCCTGCTTCATTCAGTGACGCAACAGTCCAGGTGAAAGGGGAGGTTCATTCCGAAAACGACAACGGCTTTGGTATAGAAAAAAACATGCACCTACGGCGACGTTACAATGTTTGAAACTTCTGCCAGCAACAAACGATTTCACCAAATTGCTTCCCCGTCTGCTTTCCATTTGAGGCCATCACCCCTATTTTGTCATTAGACTCGTCCAGTTAGTGCATGTGCACTTGCAGTGGCGCTGATTAGGGGTCTAGGGGGGGCAGTTAACCCCTACCTTTTGCACTATAGCATCTTAATATGCCCTTGCTCTCCCAGTTTTGGTACCCAACCGCCGTAGCTGTGCACTTGTGTCAATGGTCGCGTCTAACGCAGACAAACTTCCTTCGATATTCTAGTTGTAAACTACAAACTGTAACGTGTAATACAAAATTGACACAGTTACTTCATTTTAAATTACTGTGTTAATGGAGTCAACCAATAAAAAATGTCGTGATAGTGCTGTTGAGACAATCTATACTCTCAGGTAGGGGTGTCAAAGGCTTTGTTTTTACACCGAAGCGACATTCAAGCTTTCGATGCACCATGCGACAAAATTATGGCCATAAGAACACCAAACTTCACTAAATCTGACCCAGCCTCCAATTCCATTGGGTTATTTACCTAGAGCTGAGAGCATGAATGCCACTAGTGGATCTTTAAACGTTCCTGAAATAATCTACCATGCATGTAAATGTACATAAAATTCTATTTACCATAGATCTCCCCACCCCCATTTTACCATTTATACAAAAAGTGTAATCGTAACTAAATTAAAAACAATATGAATACACAAGTGACACATCTAAGAAATTAGAAAATTAATGAATGTTAAAAATTCTATTTACATGTGTCAGAATATATCAATCTAGGAATTTCTCAGAGAAACGCTATAATTGCATATGCATTTCGGTGACTCTGTGCGAGAGTTCATCGTCAAATTTCGTGGTTTTACCAGTATTCTAAAATGAATTGGTCTTGTACATAGAAGATGGTACTGGATTTTATATTTTTCGTAAATCTGTTCTTGTGGTTTTTCCATATATTTACTCTCCAAATGTGAGTTTGGATTCTACAAAATGTCCACCTAGATTCTGATATAGGCCCAAATTACTTTGGAATAGGAAAGTTATCTAGAACAGTCACCGTCGAGCATAATATTATTAAACAAGTTTTTTTTAATGATCTACGAACAACGTTTGCCACATTCAGGGAATAGGTCTTGTCATTGTGGGAAGGAGCCCAAGTGGTTAGAATTGTGAATTTGCATCTCAGGATAAGTGTATATATTTTTGAAGGGCAGAGAAAGAGGGAAGTTTCATAGCAGAGCGTTAACCTTCATAACAGCCACAATATTTAGAATTTACTTAGGATTTCTTCACAAAAAATGTATAAAAATATCTAAACACTTTACTTTCACTGTCAGAGGACGTTCGGTTAGTGGTACACCAAGAAAATGTTGAACACATGAGAAAACGTTTTGCCTGAAGGTCTCCATGCAAGTTTTGACTGAAATTTTAATGTTTTGTGGACATGTCTCATTTGTGACTGTGCCAATACGGTGGGTATCATGCCTCTATGTGCAAATATAGAAGGTTGTTTCACGTCGATGGTAACGATTTCGATCACCAAGGAGCAGCACGTAGGCATAGCACAGAGCAGCCAGAGCCAGTAGGACGAAAGTACTGTGTGTTGACTTGCAAAAACGATGGTTGGTGTGTGAGTGAGTGTTTATATGGCACCAAAAATTCCAGTCTTTTGGGAGGGGTACATCTGTGCCCATTCCGACGTTGGTTATAGTTATAGCAAGATAATTAAACAGTGCCACATGAAAGCATTCCATGTGTCAAAGAAGGGCATCAATGCAGTGTTGAATCGCCATAGAGCTTGCACTGTACCTGTTGCTGGAACCAGTCAAAGTGGGCCTCGGACATATCGGAAGCCCAAGCGTTCCTCCGATGTTGTGCGGAAAGTGAGATCCTTGGTGCGATGTGAAAACCCTGCAACGCAAAGAGTGATTGCACAGGCAGTGCAATGTTTCCCTGCAACTGTAAATCTCATCATAGCCCAAGATGTACAACTTGTGCGGAAGCACAAGGCTCAAGTTTGTAAGTTGCGTGCCTCACATGTCCAAGAGAGGCAGACCAATAGTCGGAAACTCTACGAACGCCATCTGGCAGGGGACCGCTGGAAGTATGTGGTGTCCCTGGATGAAGCATGGGTGTATCTGTCGGGATGTGGTAAAAAATAGGGCCATCTACTATCGTCCACGTGATGCAAGAGGTCGATCTAAGTGGGTACGTGAATGTGCTGAAAGTTTTCCACGCGGGTTCATGGTTGTTGGTGGTTACTGCCATAACGACAATTGATGGTCTTTGGAAAGCTTGTCAGGAGGAATATGATCGTTTGGACCAATGTGTTCTTCAACGCAGTCTCCTCCAATGGAAACTCCGCTGCAGGGCCATTGTTGCAAGACAGGGGTATCACGTGGAGCACCACCGCTCGTGGCGTCACGGTTTTTCTTAAGGTCAGGTGGGTTCTAACTTTGTTACTATGGACATGAAACGACTTTCTGTATAATCTAATTTTTAATTGTGCTCAGAGCTTGAGTACTATGGGATAGTTTTGTGTGTGAAACAGATGTTTCAACTTCATGGATTTGAGAAGAAACCGAAAAAAAACTTTTAAGTGCATAAGTGTTAACCTGAGCACTTTGTTCTTGTTAGTTTCTACTATAAATCATCTCCGTTTGTTGTAGAGAAATGTATAACTTACCTTGTATCATTGATAACTGTATCAAAAGCTTCAATTAACGTCTCAACAGATGCCTGCTGAAGAGTTAGTCTAACTCCGTAGCCAGAAATCACCGCATGCCGTGCATTCATCTCTTGTTCAGCGATCATGGGCATCACCACTACAGGCACCCCGTGGTACACAGCTTCCTGAATACTCAGAGCCCCTCCTTGGGTAACGAATGCTCGGATATTGGGATGACCTACAATATACCAAAATTAATATTGTTTGCATTGCACTATTGGATACTTATGGTCCCTTTTTAGTCTCCTGAGGTTAATCACGTCATGGGAGCGAGTGATGAAATGGACTAAAGAAAAACCAATAAGATAATAGTACCCATAAGTCCAGAGCTTTCCTGGCGACGATTCTCTCGGGTTATCGACAAGGTGACTTCTTGAAGGATTTCCAGGCTTTCCAGATCTAACGTCACTCTCACCTTTAGTATTCAAGTGACTTCTACCCTGAAGATGAGTGGCGTTTGCTGTCGAAAGCTTGGAAATCCTTCCAGAACTCACCTGGTAGATAACCAGAGAGAATGTATTCATCAAGATAATACCTATATCCTTCCCAAAACTCCACACTAGATTCAGATGTAAGGTGTGACTCTTTTTGAAGACATTCAAATGCCAAACTCTGTACCTAGTTTTGACAGCATTTTGCAGACTAACGAGTCTCGGGGATCTGGATGCACAGCCAGTATAATCCTTTCTGGAGCTGGTGTTGTGTGTTGTCCATTTATGTTTGTGATTGTCCTTTCATTCATTTCATCTTATCACTTTTTATCCTTATCTTCGCGATGTATGAAAGTGGGAGAAAAGCGAAGTAAAACAAATCAAATCAATTAATTAATCGATACTTGGAAACTGGGTTCGAGATTGAACTTAGTGTATTTTTCTTCACATACTTATTATTATTAACAAGTAGAAAAGTTGATGGTCAATAATATTATCAAAGAAGATATATCTTGTCTTAGTATTACGAAGTAGCATGCACTGGGTTAACTTAAAATAATATAGCATTAGAGAAACGTATATAATTAGTTAAAGGCACATAATTAGACTGTCATCCGAAAAATTACAAAAGCAGGCACAGAAAGTGTAAGGATTCATAGGCGCATCACCACCAACATAAATCATATATTACACTGTGAAGTATAGAAATCGTCATTTTGTGCAAAATAAAAAGCCAGATTGATTTACAATATTTTGCTTTTTGTGCCACTTTTGACTAATTTGTGAAGATGGGGATGAGTGATGACATGATAAAATTGATGAATGAACATTCACAAACATCCATTCCCAGGCTAGGATTCAAACCCGGGACCCCTGGTGTCATAGTGCGATGAGTTAACCACTCCGCCACAGGGACCGGCGCAAAATAAAAAGCGTGATCATAGATCTGCATAATAACGACTGTAAGCACTGCTGTCCAACACCATGTTTCTAAGTAGTGACTATACTTGAACAATATATACGTGTATATATATATATATATATCAAAATTTCACAAACTACCTATTTAAGATCAACGAGGGTTCCATATTGCGTGTGTTCCATCGACCAACAAATACAGAGTTCTTCAACTATGACGTTTTCTTTACTTGAATTACTTACCTCTCATCTAGGTTTAGGTGCAACATGATTAGGTTAAACTAGAAGACAAGTTATTATAAGATCGAGAGAACGTTATCCGAATGAAAAACACCAATAGAGTAGTTGCAAATAATTCTCACCCAAGATGTCTTGCTGTGGCATCCACTTCCCGGTCTTCACATTGGGAGGCGCATCAGGCATTTCCCCTTCCCACTTCCAGAGAACCCGTTGAGGTAGAAGGCTGAAGGTGTTCAATAATGTCAGCCTTAGATTTTCCGGCATTTTTGATCCTTGTACAGTTCCACCAAGACTGAAGTAAATGAATCCATGTTTTTTCGAGGCATTCACAAAATTTTCCAGATCCTGTGTATAGAAAAATAATGATAGGAAATTTTCTTACATACCACAAAAGGTCAATGAACTATAAGACATCATTTTTTAGTTACTGGTCAAAGTAAATGGCTTATTGATAATTTGTAGAGGCTCCAGAAAACTTTAAAGTGTATTTTTCTACTCAACCTGTATTATGAAAAGATTTGAATTTGGAGGAAGAGGAAAATACCTTATCTGTTATTTATACTATACTTGTCTTCGCAAATTAATACCGTTAGAGTGTATAGCAGCTTATTTAAGATATACAACTGATACTCTTATCTTGCCTCAACAAAGTTAACAGATAACATCAATATTAAACAAAGAATTTGCTCAATTTGACAACACGAAAGACGATGGGAAAATTAGGCTCAAACTAGGTGTATCATTCACCGCCGTTATTGGTATCCTCAGTTATTGCTATACAAATAATGTCCCTATAATGCTATGTCCCTCTTTCTCTCTCTCTCTCTCTCTCTCTCTCACACACACACACACAAGAACAGGATATCAATATTCGAATAAATCATTTAACTAATGGACTTCCGAAAATTACACACATTATAAGAAACCAAGCATCAGGAGCACTGGCGTACGCAGGAATTCTTTTCGGGAGTGGCTGTAATCGTGTAGGGGATAGTACATATCTGATATCTGTAGCGCCAACTTACATGGGTCTGTGGCCCCCTGCCAAACCAAATAATTTATCGATTTTTATTATTATTATTATTATTATTGTTATTATTTGATATTGATATATATTTGCTTATTAGAATCAGTAAATAACAGATTTTCAATAGTAGGGATGCATTGTTCGTGTGCAATAATATCACGATACATGGGGGGATAATTTATGATATTCTTTGACCCAAACCGAGAGCTTCTTTCTAGGGGCGACATACACAATAAAATATCTCGTATATTTTGAACCTTTTACTCTCAAAAATGACAATTGGGGGTTATTTTAAAGGCGCTTGCAATTGCCACTCTTGTATTCCCCCAAGTTTGTCAGTGCTTTTATTTGAAAATGTTAATTTTCTCTAAATTTCGGAGAGGGCTGTAATCCCCATCAGCTCCCCCGCTGCGTACGCCACTGATCTGGAGCGAGAAATAACAGTGAAGTTGAATAATCTCTGTTTAATGTTGCTTTGTTTTATGTTGCTTTTTATACATTATTTTCTCTAATAACCAAAGTGTGAAACATCCACATGTGAGCTTTAATGTTATGAACAACAACACTATTGGCCATCGTGATTCATAAAGGCACTCAGAATTTTGTGGAACTTAGTCGAAGAAAATTCACACTTACTTGTGGTAATGGTTTTGCCGCTCTACAATGAAGACCTCCGACTTCAATTACATTGGGCATATTAGGTTTTACATACCCAACAGAATAATGAGAGTTGGTAAACACCAGGCTAGCATTGTTCTGTAGTTCACTGAGGGGAGGTATATGAGGACCCAGTTCACTATCCACTACCTTCTGGATCTGTGGCATGAAGAAGAAATTCATAAATACTTGAGAAGAAACCCCATAAATTGTGTTTATTAGTCTTTCCCAAAACACCATCCTGTCAGAGAACGCCGATATGAAAAACGGACTAAATGAATACATGTTAGGATTCCCCATGGCAGTGTTGGTCCATGGCATTGGTAGAGATGGAGCAACCAGAACAAGAGGGCAACTAAATCGATGTGAAAAGATAAGGAAGCACTCAGAGAGGTAAGCATCTAGCAGAAGTAGATCGAAGTGTTCTTCAGACTCCAAGAGTTCCTGAGTCAGTGGATGAGTCAAAAGAAATCTGCAGGTATCGATTATGCTATAGAGCAAGGCAGAGGATGTGGTATGGGACATTGTCTTGCCTCCAAAGAAGTCATCTCTTGCTTTATTCAGCCAGTCATCTTCTGGTTTCATGGTAATAACTATCTCTTTAGTACCAGGGATAGTCTTCTGGTACTTGATCATTGTTAAAGATACAACTTCATGTCCTCTAGCAGAAAGTTCTTCGACTATTGGTTGAAATACATTCATGTGACTTGTAACACTTATTGGAATTGCAACCAATATTCGTGCTCCTTCAGTGATCGCCGCATTTCCAAATAATATGAGAATATAGAATTGGAGCTGGAATGATGGCATACCTGAAAAACAAAAGAGCTGGATGAAAAATTCAAAGATAATCTTCTCATGTTCAGGATACTATATAGACTATGCATTATTTTGATTCTGTAAACACCTTCAGTTCCGATTTTTTAGGGCACGTTTCTCTGGAAATTGAACCGTTATTAACTAAATGTGGTTTTCTCCAGGACAATTGAACTGAGCGAGTTTTGAACGAAGTTTTTTCAGTAATTAATACGTATGTATACCCCATATACAGGGTGAATTGACAATACTGACACGCTTCGAAAAAACAAACAATAACTTTACAAGTTTTAGGAGCATGGTGAATAAAAATTCATAGTGGTCGAGGGAACTACAGGTATTGCTCATAGCATACCATCAATAGTAGATAGTAATTTTTAAGAGCTGAAGAAATTTAAACATAAATACATGGTCAACTCACCCCGGTCTACCCTATATATTTATCGGTGATTATACGAGGGCCATACTGAAAGTAATGAGCAACAATTTTTCATGACCCAAGTTTTGGGTTTATTAAAGAAAAACATTCTACATTGTAATCTACAGACTTTACTTTTGAATATTTCTTTGCAATCATTTTCCCAACCTTTCTGGAAGCTTGAAAATACCATTACGGTAGAACTAAGTTCCAGCTGCTCGCAGACAACGACGCACTGCTTTCTGCATGTCCTCTGTAGTCTGGTAGCATTGGCCTCGTAATTGTTCCTTCACAAAACCGAACAGATGGTAGTCGGAGGGTGCAATGTTGGAACTGTAGGGAGGGTGAGGCGGAAGTTCACACCCCAATTTCCAATTTCCTCCCTGGTGAACTGAGCAGAGTGCCGGCGTGCATTATCATGTTGAAGGATAATTTTCTTTACAAGACCTTTATACCGCAATGCATGATGGAGCTTGTGAAGTGTTTGGATATAACGGAGAGCATTTATGATTACCCCATGTTCAAGAAATTCAACCAGAATCCACCCCTCTGCCTGATGTGGAGGCAGTCTTTGGGTGACTGCTCTGAGGCTGACCTTTGATGCTAGTGTCTTTTTCTTTAAAATGTTTTTACCCATCTTCTAACGCTGCTAAGACCCATGCAAACAACTCTATACACATGCTGAAGTCTATTCTGAATTTCAGCAGCAGGAATTTCCTCTTTAACAAGGAATTCAATCACAGCACGTTGTCGATACGAAACATCACTGTCAGCCATTTTTAAACAACTGACTGCGCTAATGTGATCAAAGCTAAAGGCGTCACACAACCTCGACGCGTTCTGTAAAGTCTATATTTTGCGATGATTTCCTTTGTTTCCGTGTATTGATGGATTCTGATTTTTTAAAAATTGTTGCTCATAACTTTCTCTATGTCCCTTGTGTATCACAAAAATAATAATAAATTGATATATTATTGACTGTCAGGTGAAAGTTTGAAATCAACTTCACACTTCATATTTATCCAATAGAAGACCTCTGAGTGATTTTTAAGTAATTAGATTATTGATGTGACAAGATGGGAAATGGTGAAATGGATTTATTGTAAATTGTCTATGGGCCAAATGTCGAAAATCAAGAATTTGGTAAAATTTGGGGGCACTAACTTTCATTTATGCCACAGTTATATAGGTGAGTAAGGATACAAAAAAAAAAACATGATTGCCATCTCAAAGTGGTAGCTAAGAGAAATGGCGGTCAATCCAAGATGGTGGATGTTGACATTTGAAAATCCGACTATATCTCTGAAACCAATGGTCCGACTTCAACGATCTTTCTTCAAATGAAAGCTTAATATATGCTCTATATTTAAGTTTATTTTGATTTTACGAAAGGAGCAACCATTAAGTACTTAATCACGGATTAGTAAAAAAATCGTATATTTTACTAATAATTCTATGTTTATCATTAATTTATTAATAATCTAGGCATCTGAGAAGAAACTGTTTCAATCAAAAAATGTAGCTTAAACGTTAATCTTTAATTTGACATATAACATTTGTTGCTTTTGGCCTCAGAATTTATATAAAACGAATGAATTATGTAGTGTGTACAGCGAATTCTTATAGCAGGATGTGTCTTTAGTCGTGTTTAATTACACCTGTCGTAACTGGTATTGATTATTGAAAAGTATATTATTGTTATATGCATATAATAACATACAATATTTATAATGATAATAATAATTGTTATTAATAGTATTAGTATTGTTATCATTAGTTGTTGTTGTTCTAGTTCTAACTAGCCATGAATTTTGTTTAATTGTTACCGGTGTTCATGGAAGAACGTTATTGATTGATTCAAATTAAATATTTGGATACGTCAGCACTTAGGCTATTTGCACCCTTCACATTATACCTGTCAAGGCCCTTACAATAGATAAAAATCACCATGCGTCTCTAAAATCTCTCTACCCATGGTAAAACGAGGCTGTATTTAGCACTCAGCACATACATGGGCAAAGCACAGGACAGCACACAACCGATTCTACTTTAAACTTTAGGTTCACTCCCGATTAGCCTATCTGTGCATGAAGTGGACTTAAAACAAAAACTCAAATCAAACAACCCTACAAAGGATTATATTGACCGTAGGACCAGACGCAGAGCCTCGTTGACTGACCTGCAAGACTGCAGTTGCGCAGTTGAAGTACGTAAAAATTAGGTTAACATTTAGGGTGTTCAGAGGAACACTATAACATCCTCGTACTCTTTATTAGTTATTGCTTTGAAGAATGTAAAAATCTATAAAAACAGAAGACGGACAAAAAGTGGGGAGTTAAATGAATGAGAAAAAATGCATGATATATCGGATGAATTAGCAACTGTAAAGTTTCATCCCATGTGTAAAGCCAATTTTATTAATATCAAGTTCTTAAGAAGACTAGAAGTAGATCTTCATCCTTCCATTTGTTTTCTGAAATTCCTTGCTCATCAAAGCATGCTGAGAAACGCCCGAAAGGAAACATACAGATTAATACATCGTATACATCAAGAAGTTTGTTTCGTGTGACAAAGAAGCATCATTCATGTAGTAGCCTCTGACAATGTAGAGCATACAGGGATACATTAAGTGAGAATGGCACTTCCTATCGTGTTGATAGTAGAATTAGTGACAAAAAAATTCGTCTACACGCTTGCCACAAAGGTCTAGTAATACAATTATCCGGAGAAATTGTAATATCAGTTCCGTGCATACAAGATTGCATCGTTTGTACAGTTTTATGAGCAATTGTGCAATGCACAACGTTGTATCTACATATTTCTTAAAGTTTAGTGTGGTTACATGTATGGCCGAGGTGCAGTGGCGTGCCAAGGATTTTCGAAAGGGAGGGGTTACGTACACTTTTCCTGGTAGTCAGCCCTCATTTTCCCAGCTTTTCCTACCTTTGACGTTCTTGTTTTTAGGAATACTGGGCCAAAAGGGGGGGTGTATGAGCCCCACCAACCCTTCTTTGGCATGCCACTGCCTACGTGATTTAAAAATAAAATTGTAAAAGTTTCCAGGCAGTCTTGCTAGGAAATATGTCTACATAATTCATGTAAAGCTCGTGAGATGATGGAGACCAGACGGGATTTTTCTATACCGTGTACATCTTCCTTTATGTGTTTAGCAGCTTCATGAATAGGGTTCTCCCCTACCATAGCCAAAATGCGCTCTTCTAATATGATGTAGACTGTACAGTCGTGGAAAGAAATACTTCCCCCAAAAGACTACTGGTTAATGTTCTATGGAGGAAGTATTTATTTTCAAGACTGTACGTCCTCAGATTGTTTACAAGTAACAAATCCTAAGTCAGATTACCTATGGGAAAAATTAAGCTGTTGCATAAGCTACAACGAAACATTTTCTTGGCAGACTCTTATTTCATCGTCATCATCCTTTAACTACTTAAATTTGTTTTGAAAGGAAGTAACTTTGAGGTTCTACCCTTGAATTAGAGAATATATCTTCTCGGATAAAATCATACCATATATTTTTACATGCCGATTTTTCTGCCTCACTATATTCACCAATATTTTCAGATGTATCTGGTCTGAATTTTGTAAGGCAAAGTAATAAGATTTATGATAACATTCTTCTGCAGATAGGATCTCCCTTCATTTCTCACTTCTCTCAATTGCAGTCTCACGCTATTCTTATCAGTTCTAAATTCAGCAACTTGACTAAGTGCTTCCCTTGTTCTTCACATTGATTGATTGAATTTTAAGTCCACTTTATGCACAGTAAGGTCAATCGAGACTGGACCTACAGTTTAAAGTGGGATCCGAACAACTATGTGCTCCCACTGGGTATCAAACCCGGGATCCCTTGATTACAAGGCAACGACGCAAGCACTGCACCACGGGGGAGGCCTTGTTGTTCATATTCGCTTGTATTGTATTTGCTTTCTTTGTCACACGAAACAAGCTTCTTGATGTATACGATATATTCATCTGTATGTGTCCTTTTCATGCTTTTCTCAGCATGCTTTGATGAGCAAGGATTTTCAGAAAACAAATGGAAGGATGAAGCATCTACTTCTAGTCTTCTTAAGGACTTGATATTAATAAAATTGGCTTTACACATGCGATGAAATTTTACAGTTGCTAATTCATCCGATATATCATGCATTTTTTCTCATTCATTTAACTCCCCACTTTTTGTCCGTCTTCTGTTTTTATAGATTTTTACATTCTTCAAAGTAATAACTAATAAAGAGTACGAGGATGTTATAGTGTTTCTCTGAACACCCTAAATGTTAACCTAATTTTTACGTACTTCAACTGCGCAACTGCAGTCTTGCAGGTCAGTCAACGAGGCTCTGCGTCTGGTCCTACGGTCAATATAATCCTTTGTAGGGTTGTTTGATTTGAGTTTATGTTTTAAGTCCACTTCATGTACAGATAGGCTAATCGGGAGTGGACCTACAGCTTAAAGTAGGACCGCTTCTGTGTTGTCCTGTGCTTTGCCCATGTATGTGCTGAGTGCTTAATACAGCCTCGTTTTACCATGAGTAGAGAGATTTTAGAGACGCATGGTGATTTTTATTTATTGTAAGGGCCTTGACTGGTATAATGTGAAGGGTGCAAATAGCCTAAGTGCTGACGTATCCAAATATTTAATTTGAATCAATCAATAACATTCTTCCATGAACACCGGTAACAATTAAACAAAATTCATGGCTAGTTAGAACTAGAACAACAACATCTGATAATAGTACTAATGATAACAATACTAATACTAATACTATTAATAACAATACTAATAATAACAATTATTATTATCATTATAATTATTATATGTTATTACATGTATATAACAATAATATACTTTTCAATAATCAATACCAGTTACGACAGGTGTAATTAAACACGACTAAGGAGACATCCTGCTATAAGAATTCGCTGTACACAACTCATAATTCATTCGGTTTATATAAATTCTGAGGCGATAACCAACAAATGTAATATGTCAAATTAAAGATAAAAGTTTACGCTACATTTTTTGTTTGGAACACTTTCTTCTCAGATGCCTAGATTATTATTAAATTAATGATAAACATAAAATTATTAGTAAAATATACGAATTTTTTACTAATCTGTGATTAAGTACTTAATGGTTGCTCCTTTCGTAAAATGAAAATAACCTTAAATATAGAACACATATTAAGCTTTCATTTGAAAAAAGATCATTGAAATCGGAATATTGGTTTCAGAGATATAGTCGGTTTTTCAAATGTCAACATCCGCCATCTTGGATTGCCCGCTATTTCTATTAGCTACCACTTTGTGATGGCAATTATGTTTTTTTTGTATCCTTACACACCCAAATAACTGTGGCATAAAGGAAAATTAATACCCCTAAATTATACCGTATTCTTTGTTGGCCCATAGACTAAAATGGCTATTCATGCATGTTTAAGTTAGCCTTCGCAATGAGTTAGGCTACAGGTTGTCACGCTAATTCGAAATAGGGATTCTCCATTAACGATTGAAGCCCTTCACATTCAGTACACAAAAATAACAATCCTTATGGTGGTTCTTCGGCTCCTTCCACGCCATAGGCACCCCAAGTTCAGACTTCTCGTCTCCATTTTCTTGCTGTTGTAAGCATGCAAACACAGGTTTTGCAAATTTTACGGGAAGCCCAAAACTTCTCTTGGTCTCCAAGCTGCATTCCAAAACGTGCGAGATATGCTGCCTTTACAAAGCAAATGATGTTTATCTTTGTTTCAGAAAAGCATATTCACCACAAATGCAGCAGAATCCATGAGGATAATTTATGCGGTCTGTTCGTGAGAAACGTGTTTCATTCCCCTCAACAACAGAAATAAAACTTTAAAAAAAATCAAATAAAGAAAAACTAACTTTTTATAAATATATTCTGTGCAATGGATGGACTAGAGAAATATTTTTATATTCCAAGATAAAAGGCATGCCCTATTGCATTTCGACACCTACAGCTCTTATTGAGATAAACTTAAAATCGAAGTATATCAAGTATCGCAAGAACTAGAGCCAATTTTGCAAAACTGTTGTTCATTTTAGATTAAGCACAACCAAAATACCCTAAATTCGTTCAAAATTCCAAGGTAACTAAAAAAATATTTTTTGTAGACCTGTGCAATCAAATAGATTTTCGTATTTTTTAACTTTCAGTCTCCTATTGTTGTATTACATTTAGGTGTTGGTTTTAAAAACATACTGCATCTTCACTAAAAAAAAAGAAGACAATTACTCCTGAGTTACCGCCACAATTGTTGAACACAACACCTAATGGTCGACAAACAGTGGTGTAACAAGACACCAGAGATATCGCTGAACAACGCCAATTCCGTATTAACACCAAGAGGAGTGCTCAGTTATAAGTAGTTCGATAACCACATCTGGTGTGCTGCTTTGCACCACACCTTTTACAGTTTAAAAGCACCACACCTTTTACAGTTTAAAATGTTCAGAACTAACAACCTGTATGTGCATAATAACAAATTAAGTAATGAATATCGTGCAGAAGCGTGTTCTGCTTTCTTATCCAGAGTAACGAAACGCCGTATCAAAAATATTAGACATGTGATCAACGACATTCTTGCAAGTATTTGCAAATTTATACTCCTATATTATAATACATATATCGTATATCACTTAAGAACCTATGAAGAATAATCATGCGATAATTCACCTCTCGTACTATAAAAGAATTAGAAACAGTGTAAAGAAACGTACCGAAAAACCTCCAACGAAATGAATAGCTACTTCACTCCGAGCTTCTGATATCTGGACAAGGATTCTTATCGGTAGCTCAATTGTTTGATTGATAACTTCATTATCTACGTGTTTTCTTCTATCGAGTTGTGACAACATCTTCTAGTATTTTTGGGAACTTTCTCAATGTGATTGGATCTCGGGTGAATGACCAAACAGAGTAGATAGATATGGAACGATTCGAAGAATTTTGAGTTGCTTGTTCATGCTTATCGTATTTGTTAGCAACTTTCGTAAACGAAACAAATTAATAAAAGTATGTCCATTTGGGAAATATGGGTATGTAATGAGTACTAGGGCTTGGAAGTTGAGGAAAAATTATTTTTTTCCCTAGTGTCCGAAGACGAGACCCAACATAATATATGTTAATTTTGGGTCATTGTAGACTAGAAAAAGGTGGGTTTTATTTGTCCTTTTTTGCCTTTTCCGGCGTTTTTGGCTTATTGGTCCTCTTTATCCTTTTTTTTTTAGGTCTTAACAGCTTTTTTTTTTTTTTTTGCAATTTCACCTTCTTTCGACTACGTTTTTACTGCCCATTCTCAATTCGAATCATCATCAGTTCATCACCTCTTAAACATCCTTTCTGTAGTAAAGAAGTAAAAAAAAAAAGTAAATATATTTTTGGACGACTGAAACAGGTACCGTACAAGGTCCTTTAACCGTAATTTGTCTGGAATGTCGCGCTGTAAGTGGCAACTTTCTCTTGTTTTGAAGCTTTCAGTTTCTCGCACTACCACCAGAATTTTGTATTTTTTTATTAATTAAATATGTAATTAAATCTGAAGTTATTAATTAATTTGGATCACATTCATAGGTCCTTTTTCCGTTTTTAGGTATTTTTGTAAATATTTTTAGGTCTTTTTATAGGTATTTTTTTTGGCTATTTTAAGGTCTTCAACTTCCGAGCCGTAGTAATAAGTATGACAGAATTCAATATATTCACTCTAGGTCTTCCCTTATACATACATTCATCACGCCACACACAAGAATTCACTGTATACGTTGCATTTTTAAATCTTCAAATGTGAGATCAATGTCACCTCAGTGGCCGAAGAAAATAAAATAAAATATATTTCTATTTACGCTTAGGCATAACGAGAAATTTATATTCATAGGTGGATGGGGCTGCAAGACGATTTATTATTATGTAAGTACATGTAACTTATGAAATTCCAGTATCTGTAAGTTAAAGAGAGGTATTTTTTGATGGAGACGATGAAACAAGAAATTAAATCAATATTTGTACTTGTCGGACCGGATTTTGTAATGGGACACGGTAAAAACTCGCTTCATAGAGATCGCCAACATCAAACAATAACATCTGAACAATTATTATTTAACCTTATGTTTAAGTTTCACCTCTTGGATGTGAAGGATTACACTTTATCCTACATTTTGAAAATTTCAGTGAGAGAGTTCAATTAAAATTCTTGAATCTTTCCTGGCGGCGAATACTGTAGAGCTAACGCCACTCTCATCTCCAGGGATTGACAACGAAGGTGGTTGCTGTTCATATTCTAGTTGGGCATGATGGGTGGACACGTTTCTTCCTGTGTTCAATTTATGTCGAAATATCTTTAGCGATTCATGGTAACCGACTTCGAAAAAATGAAACACGGGAACAACAAATACAGGATCATATTCATTTGCAGCATCTTCACCTTCACTTGAAGAACTTCCCAAGTCAGAAATTCTATGTCAGGTGGAATGATACTCATATTTTTTCCTGGCTTCTAAGAGTCTCATAAAACATGCAAAGTTGAATTTTCTAAAAATATATAATGAATAATTTGAATATGAAAAGTATTTTTGTACGCCTGTATGGTAATATAAAATCTGCCATTTGTGTAAACAAGTCCATTGAGGAGTCAACTAGCTATCTTGCCATCAATGGTTCTGGATTCGAATCCCAGTCAGACACATATGGTCCTTTCAGAATGTCCTTTTATAAATTTCATTTAATCATGAATCACATTCAGGACCATAATTAGCCAACATTGTTTCATTTTCCTTACCTTTTCCAACAAATAAAAGAAGAGTGAATTATGAAATAATAACACCTATTTCTAATGTTTTAGTAATATAGAAAAGCTTATAAATCTTATACCACAATTGAAATTATGTATAGAATATAGTCCCGAACAATAAAATAGAATTTTGAAGTAATTATTATTGAAAGATAGTGAAAAAAATTGTATATGTGAACAATATCACATATATGCATTATAATCTGGTCCCAAAATCTAATTATGCTAAAGTGGGCAATGTATCTTCTCGGATACGTTCAATTTTCATCCCCTAAATTTAGCCAAGTATAAGAGATGCGGCTATATTTTTTATCTCTTATGTTTCACATCACATTTCTGCTAAATAGTCAACAAAAAAAGTACATGAAAATAGTATATGGAAATAACAAATCAAATAAACCTACATGCATGCTGCAGCATGCTTTATTGTTGTACGCCATCTTGCAGCAAATAGTATTCCATACTTCCTTGTATGTTCTACAAAAAACTGACCACTGACCAGTATGAAACTTTACATGTATCTTGTAAGACCCATTGCCACTCCTGCAGGAAATCTCAAGATGCTGGCCGTATAGAGGCTCCTATATTATATGTATCTTGAGAGATACATTTTCCCTTTTAAACTGTTTGTCTGCTTCGATATAATCTTGTTTCCCACAATACTTTCTGTTGCTCTGTCCCATGAATAGCAACACAATTATGCCATATCGTTCCATATAGTTCTCTGTTTTGCTTCGACTTTGTATTTCCAGAGTTCTTATCCAGTCCCCCCCACCAAATAACTTGGGAGTTTTTACCACGAGTAAAGTCTACATCTCACAAAATAACAACAATCTTGATTATTAATTCAGACAAGATTTGGTCGCGAAGAGTAAAGTCTCTTGTTAGTTTCGATTCGCAAAATTTTGGTTTCGTTATGCTTCAACTGCATAAACTAATTGAAGAAACTGAACTACATGTAATTAGAAACCATACCTGAAATACATGTAAATGGAAGTCACATCTTCATGAAATCAAACCGCAACTTACCTTCAGTCAAAAGTACAACTACTTGTAGCAACGGAGTAAATGAGCAATCGACATCTAGTAAACAGACACACGAATGAGGAAGTGAGTCTGATAAGTCAAGAGACGTTTGACGAGGTTCGACCAGAAATGACTCCCCGGCTGAGCAACCAACCTGCAAACCCTCTCCACCGTGATAATTAAGCCTCCACTGCGTGTAAAGAAGGGGAAGTGAAGGGATACTCAGTGTTTCGCAAAAGTTTGTTGTTAGAACCAACATCTAAATAAATATCTTTACCAGATTTACTAATAACAACACCATAATCGTGACAGTATTAGCATCTGATCAGGCACGTATCTAGAACTATATTTCTGGAGGGGTCCGAACAAGTGTTTCACATATAATAATAATAATAATAATAATAAACTTTATACTTATTAGGTGGTAAAAATATGTTATGAGGATAGAGATGTAACAGCACGTATTGATTGATTGATTTGTTGTTTTAAGTCCACTTTATGCACACATAGGCTAATCAGGACTGAACCTACAGTTTAAAGGGAGATCCGAACCACCAAGTGCAACTTTCAGTAGGGTGGTCCAAATTATTGTAGCAAAAACTGAAGCAGCTCAAAATTTTTCTCCACATGCCTTAATTTTGTCCTCTAGTACTGACTTACTTGTGGATAAAACTTAAACTTGATTGATATATATTTGGTGCACACATTTCTCTTTCCTCTCAGGATAGAACCCATTTTTTTGTGGAAAACATCGAAGTAATTCAAAACATTTCCCACATAGTATATTCTTGTCCTCTAATAGCGACTTACCTGTGTGAGAAATATTAACTTAATTGATGGATTCTTGGAGCTAGCACTATTATAAATATATATATTTTAAAATGTCACCATCTACTCTGAGATCTTCGCCAGCTAAATGCATTCGATGTTCAGAATGTTGAAGCAAGACATGGTAAATTATTTGCCACTTGCTCTTGATGTCCAGCAACCAAAGGATGATTATACAGAAGTTCCGCATCTCTATATTTTGTTTCTTGGAGGAAGAAGTGGAAATTAATCGTATCGAGCTTCTGGATGAGCAAGAATATTCCTATTTCGGCATGCATTGCAGCCAGCCCAAGAGAAATCAGGAAAGTAACTGACTGGCTTTGTTTGTGAGCTTGCTCTACATGAAACAGTGGAATGAAGCTTCTTTCGGAATTTGAGGCCCCTTGAATGATATTCCATTTCTGACTTATACGAATCAGATTGTGGGTACCAATACTAACGGAGCATTCTGCAGATATCTTTGGTTTCTTTCGGAATCGAGTGATACGTTGCAAAGCAGGAAATGTCAGAATTTGCAATGTCCAAGATCTTCCTTCCCAGCACGACGTCTGTTGATCACAGATGAAGTGGACAATCTGAAGTTGTGACAGTTATGTTCTGATATATTTATGGAGGAAGCTAAAACAAAATTTGAAACCTTTCTGCAATAAGCAACCAACGGAATGGACGGAATATACAATTCTTAATTAATTTCATCATAGGATATCACAAATGAAAGTATGTTGAATGACACAGCAGAACGAGGCATCGGCCTAATCGAAAAGTATAATGAAACTCTGATAACATATGAAGAACAGAAACAGTTCTTCTTCGTAAAGTAAAAAAAAAAAAAACACAAAACAAATTTCCAATTCCATTAAAAGCATATTTAATTTGATTTTATTTATTTTACATCGCTTTTATGCCACTTTTGGCTAATCATCCGAAGATGATACGATGAAGAGCCATGCCCAGGCCCAGGCCAGGATTCGAACCAGAGACCCCTGGCGTCGTGGCGCGATGTGCTAACCACTCCGCCACGGGGGCCGGCATCGGATAGGTCCAACTGCACGTACTATTTATCTACCTTATGTCTAGTGAAGATCAGATGTCTTATTAAATAAATTAATGTAAAAGAGAATGTAAGTGGATTATATACACACACCAAAATAGTTGATAGGTACAGCTGTTGAAAAGTAAAGTCTTGATCATTATTTTTATGTGCATTATTATTAGTAGTGCTATGCATAAACTTTCGCGAGACAGTCAACGAAAACCTATCATAATCTACTCTTTGTGTTTGTGTAAGTTCTGCAGAAATATATCAAACTAAACAAGTATTTTGCTTATTCAATTTTGGACTTGGTAAGCTTTCCGGGCTGGGGTCCAGATCCCCCACAACCCCTTCAAAATACGTCCTTGCTTTCTGATAAAACCATACGGGGTTGACATGTATTGTGTCATAACTTTCCTTGGGTATTGGTTACCAAAGAGTTCAGTGAAAATTAATACTTATTAATTATGTACATCATCTCGATTGAACTGTTAATCTAGTTGCAGCAATACAACATAACTCCAAGTATAACAAATCAAAAATAAGCTAAGCTATATATATTTATGTGTGGTTTTCAAGCGAATAACCTTAACTCTAAAATACATTCAGGGTTGGAATTAATGGGTCTGGGATACCAAGGATGGTACCCCAATAGACTCCCAGCCATACAATGAATAATTTAAAGCCCCACTAACAATATAACAGCTACACTTCTAATACAAATATTCCCCAGCTGTAAACCTGATCTTGAAGTAAGTAAATGTCATGCTTTGAAGCGTGGTAAGTATACACTGAGATTACATCAAACTATTGTGAATTTAGAGTTCAGTTAATTTTTTTAAGTCCACAGATAGGCTAATCGGGACTGGACAGTTTAAAATGGTATCAAAACCACTATGTGCCTCAACCTGGTATCGAACACGGGCCGGGCCCCTTCATTACAATGTGACAACGTTACCACTACGTCCCATCTACAGAACGATCCAAAATGTATGTCCCACCTTTTGTTTCACTGCGGTGGTATAGGCAGTTAGGTTGAAAGACTGTGAAAGATTGTAAAACTGGCAGCATACACCAAATTCATTACAAAAAAACGCTTAACAATATTTAATGTCTTAGTTGTAATTGACTCAAGAAAGGGACTAAGAGGTATGAATTTAATGAATGGTTTTTGTTTTTCGTTTTTCACACCTACAACCAGGGATGCCTACAAGGGGGGATGGCATTTTTTCCCTTCAAATAATAAAATTTTCAACATTTATATATTTTTTCAAAATATATGTAAAACTTTTACACCCTAAATGCACCATATTTAATCCATTAGATGAAGAAAAGAAAGTGTTTAATGTTATCATCGAAAAGGGGGGAGGGGGGAGAAATATTGAACTCTTACACCCTGGGTTTTCCACGTCACAGTTAGACATTTTTAGAAGTTGCGTACTGGAATATTGTTTTCACTTTCGGAAATCAAAGCAGATTTTGTTAAAAGTCTACCTTATGCTTAGTCTAGGCTAATTAATAGATAACATATTAGGCTTAATTGACACGTGAGTTCTGGGGGGCGGGGTTTCTGAACTAGACGTTGGAGGGGAAAGTATCCAACTCTAGGTCTTAGATTATGGCTGTTATTTTAGTTAGAGGTGATTGAGCATTAAATTCAGGGGGTATCCAATTCTTGTGGATTACTATTGTCTTAGACTGTTGCGGAAATTCTGGTGTGGAGACTGAGAATTAATTTTTTGGAGGAGGCAACATCAACTCTTCAATATCAACAGTAAGTCTAAAATTGGCATGGAAATTTTGGTGGTAGGATTGAGTATTAAATTTAAAGTGTGAGATACGAAGCTCTTGATATAGTGTTAAATCTTAGATTGTGAAGGGATTTCTGTAGTGGAGAGAGAGTTCGAACATTAAATTTTGAAGACTGTATTTAGCGATATGGTATCCACACTTTTTCGACCCCAAACGTGCCAAAAGAAAAGTGCAAAATAGTAAATATCTCGGGATCCTAAGAAAGTATTAACATCCCATTAAATTGATATTCTTGAAAGCCTGCAAAGAAATGAATGTAAAAATTTTCTTGCTCGCTTCACTCACAATTATGTATTGCGAATGCGTGACTGGGCTTTACTAAGTTGAATGTGAAGTTTTATAATATAGCTGCATTAGAAGACATAAGCGATATTATCGATATTCATTAATAATACCACTTCTTAAAATATAAAAATATAATGCTTAGTGTTGGTATACGAGTACTGCTTAATTTAAAACAGGTGCCTCATTTGGAACAGAAATATATCGAATCCGCATTTCTAACTTCTCGCCACAGGAAAATTTTACTTCAATAAGTTAAATTTGAAGTGAAGATAATATCCACGTAATTGAGGAGTTAGCTCCAAAAAGGGCACATAGAAGAAAAGGTAGTTTTCGGGAAATCAGCTGTGAAAGATTTGTTACAATAATACTAATACATGTTTATTACAAATTGATAGCTATTAATCAAGAAAACAAATACCATATTCTCTATACATGAAACAAAATGAATATGCAGGTATTAGTCTGTTTTTATACCGATATGACAAAAATTGTGCATGCATGTTATATGCCCTTCTTATGTAGAACAACTGAAACCAAAAAAATACATATGATTTTAGCAAGTAATGTCTTAAGAGCTGCTCGTGTCCAAGAATACATTAAATTACTCACTCACACATGTTATAAAAAATATAATTCTGTAATTTCCCAACTTTTCAATTTCCATTTCCGTCTATCATTTTTCTATCTTCATCACTAATTTCCTGAACAATGGATTCATCTAGGGGATGTGGTGCACTTTCCTCTAGTAGTACTTCTATCCAGCCAATGCTCTCTTGGTCCATGATCTTGAACAGTTACCTTACATCTGCCAATTTTGCACTTTTGGTTCCTGTTGCTTTAGCACCATCTGGATAAATAGTGCGCAACACAGTTCGGTCACACTTTGTTTTCCAGTACTTAAAATGGCAAAATGTAGGTTCTGGTTCATAAGTAGGTGAAGCCAGCAAAGTTCCATCAGCTCTGTATTTCATTTGCACATACGACTGTATTCGGAAGTTGTTGCGACCAATAGGATTTTTCAAAAACATAGACTCCAAGGCGCTCCTGAATTTCTGTTTCTCTTGTTTACTTCTTGTTTCCATTCACTCTTGTTTACCGATTTTTTTCCACGCAGTTTGGAAACCTTTAATGTTAGTTCTGAATGAGTAGTAGTAGGCCTACTCATTTTTACACCCGTCCAATGCTGGAAAACACACAAAATGGAAGATCATTTTCATGGCGCATTTGTTCAAACAGGGCTACCACACTCAAAAATTTAAATACCCTAGAGATTTTACCCAGACTAGTGCAGACTATTATATTATCACCCCGAGCTTAAGAATTTCTACCTAGAGTTCTGTAATGTCTCGTGAATCAATAATTGAATCGGTCATACGGCTGGAGCATGTTATTTGGTTTGCCAAGGTTGAATTTTCTATCTTTATCTTAAGTTGTGTAACAATTTGTGTTAAATACTCAAATTGTGAGTTTTATAAACGCATTCACAAACACTATTTATTTGCATATTTACATAATTTAATTTACTACATTTAACCAATCAATGTGCTAGCTTTACGTTTTTTTTCGAAAATCGAACAATTAAAAAATATGGACAGTTTAACATGGTATTTCATTCAAATAGACATCAATTATTACGTATTCATCCAAAGTATTTTGGGGGGGATTATGATGAACGATTTTAGTGGCGATCTTGAGTGATGGGCATCCTGTTTAGGTAAGGAGGGGCAGATCAAGTATAGTGTTCAGTAAAGCTAAAAAAAAATACTTTCGGTAGACACGCTGTCGTAATTAAATACTTTGTGTGGATTACGATAGGGTTTGAGGGTACGAATGATATGATTTGGGGGGATGCGCCATTGGCCTTGGAGGGATGGGCACCCCTGTCTACAACTCTTGCGCAATAAGGACTCGATGAACTGTTTTGGGAAGTTCTTATACAAAGGTCGAGTAAATGTTAAATATCAAATATTACTTCAATGAAACCAGCTAACTTTCTTGCATAACGATACTCTTAGACTAATAAGCTTTTCAAATTCGAAGAAAAATGAAAAATGCTGCAGAAACAGCAAAGGGAGGGGAATTCACTGAAAAAGATTAGTGTAAGAAAATGAATGGTTTGTTCATTATAAATTTATCATTTATCTTATTCCTTTTCCTCTAGTCATCGTTAGTAGCAATAGTCATTTTAATAATACCACCACTCACTTCTACTATCCATCTTCACATCTTCACAATTAGCCAAAAGTGACACATAAGCAAAGTGAAATAAAACAAATCAATCACTTATTACTGGGTAATAATAATAATAATAATAATGTTAATTTGACCTTTCCATATATAGTAGCATCATCTCCAAAGCAGAAATTTTAAAATTCACCCTGAATGCATCAATCAGATTTCATGTTTCATTTTTTGGAGTTACTCTTCTCATTTCAGTCATTACTGTTCCACTGAAATCTTTAGTTCCATTAAAACAGACTTAAATATTAGTGCAGTCACTTTAGACGATTGTTTCGACATAAAGGAACTAATTCATAACAAGCTGAAATTTGGTATGTAGGGTCTTTATAGCATTAATAACAACATACCAAAAGTCTCCGATGATCACCCGTACGCTAAGTCCGCCATATTGAAAAATAGTGGACAATGAAAGTTTACATGAAATAAGGGAATTACGTATAATTCATAACAGGCTGAAATTTGGTGCACAGCTTCAATTTGAATTTTGGTGCTTATGTGACCCTTGACAACGTGTATTCTGTACGAATTTCATTCTTGTTTTCAGTGTTTCCAGAGAAGACAATGGTGAAGACGTCGATGACCAACATGACAACGATGAAAGCGACGAACTCTCTTTGTGGTGTGTTATCTGCAGGTGTAAATTACGATAGTGACAATCTGATTCAGTTTGTGGACAGAACGAGACACGTGAAAACAATAGCCTGTCTGATGACACGGCAATTATTACAGAATGTTGTCACACCATACATACCAAACACATTTGCCAAATCCCATTCTGTTACAAGTCAATTCCATTCTCATGCGAAATATTGAAATTATGCGCACTGCTTTCAATATGGCGGCGTTACCTACCGTGTCAATGATCTGCATGTTATAATTGATATTACTAGTGTTATAAGGAAGATATATATAAAACACCAAGCTATTGTCAATTAGTTCTTTATTTAGTGAAAGCTTGAATTTATCAGCCATTTTTCAATATGGCGGACTTAGCGTATGGGTGATCGCCGGGGACTTTTGATATATTATTATTAATGTTATAAAGAAGCTATACACCAAGTTTCAGTTTGTTGTGAATTATAGTTCCCTTATTTCGTGAAGACTTTCATTGTCCGCCATTTTTCAATATGACGGCCTTAGCGTACGGGTGATCAACGGGGACTTTTGGTATGTTGTTATAATGCTATAAAGACGCTACATACCAAATTTCAGCTTGTTATGAATTAGTTTCTTTATTTTTCCTATTTTGACTGCCTTGTCAATGAATTAAATCGTATAAAATTAGTAACATATCTTTATTTTAAACGGAAACAAGACAACCAACAGAGAAAATTTTCACTAAATCGTAATAACATCCTGTGATGACAATATTTGTTTTCGTTCATTTTTATTCGAAAGAGGATTAATCTCCAGAGTTAAGTTGAAAACAGCACTAGTTTGCAATTTGCGCTGTAATTTAATGTTTTGACATTGTTAGTGTGCCTCTCAAATTACGAAATAAAACACGCTTGGATGAGTTAACAGTTATCTTCCTCTGTCTGTCACGGAAAATAATAAATACCGGTTGGGTACAATCCGTCTGTGTTAGTCGCGATCATCGATGCATGTACACATGCGAAATCTTAACGAGCTCTGTCAGTCCCATGTGCCCATCCATGTGTGTGTGTGTGTGGGGCGGGAGGGGGTGGAAGAAAAAGGAGATTTAAAATGCTGTTGGTGTATTAGATGGGACCACCAAAACTACAGTATAATTGCAGCTAGACTTACAGTTGTAGAGTTGCAATATTATGGTCCAAAGTAAGGGAAAATAAAAGAATTCAAGCAACAAGACAGTCGCTTACAGATATGAGCTGTAACACGGTATACAGCTCGATGCTTATTGTTTACATATTCTCAGTCAAGTAGAAGCCTACTATATCCATCAAATTAACAATGTTTTCAAATTTCCTTTAATTTTCTTATTCAACAGCCAAGATTTAGAGAATAATACCAGGTGTCCCAGAAGTCTTTCCCTGATTGATTCATATCCGCTATATGCAAGCTAGAGATGTGAAAGTGGTGAAAAAATGTTGGAAAACTAACTAAGTTTATTTTTTTGCAGGTTTGAGTTACGTGGCTGTAGTGTAGCAGTGTCAGTGCCCAGAAAGCCGGAAATGTTCACAAATCAGGAAAATGATCAGCATGTCCTCTGGTATCATGAGACCCGGTCACCAATAACAGTACAGAGGAACTTTCAAATGTACAGAATTCTTTCGTCTGGAATATCTTCCATCAATAAGTTGGTATTTAAAAAATGGAATTTTCTTCATTCCCAAATCCTGTCAAGTACAAGAAACATTGTATGGAAAGATGCCACGCGATGTCAAGAGCATTAATTCCGGATTCCTTAGCACTGACACTGCTACACTACAGTCACATTACTGAAACTTGCAACAAATAATCTTGGTTAGTTTTCCAACATTTTGGCACCACTTTCACATCTTTACATTGCATATAGCGAATATGAATAAAATTTGTAATCAGGGAAAGACTTCTGGGACACCCGGTATTATAAATTACCGTATTTGCTGGCGTACAAGACGCACTTTTTCGCTTTAAAAATAGGTCTCAAAAACAGGGTGCGCCTTATAAGCCGATACTCAGTTATTGATTAACTGTACCTTCAGTTCTGATTTAGATGAGGTTTCGAGTTACTTCATTTAGTTCTGGAGATAAACGTGTGGGTTTTGAAGAAGAGAATTAAAATGTGTATTCTTTCCTAGTTAGATTAGGTAAATTATTTTTTGAAAGTAGACCTAGATATTACTTTATATTTGAAATAGTTAATTATAAATTCAGTGATAAAGCTTGTTCCTAAAAAATGTGTACAAAAAAGGGGGCACATCTTATACGCCGGCAAATATGGTAAATGTGAGTCAACTACTAATGTGAGTTAGCTTTTCACCAATGGTTACAAAACAAAAATTATCAAATGATGCTTCTGGAGCCTGCCTCTCTCCACAAACAACTTATTCATTCATGCAAGTTACAAATCGATATATGAAAAATCGTCAATGTTATTTTTGTAGGTTGTTATAGACTTACATTAAAATGTTTATTTGCATTGCCCTTTTGCTGGCAAAATAGGGCCGATGGTTGCAAGTGTAATGCTGATTGGGAAGCGGGTTCTGGAAAATTGTATTTCTTTCAATTCGAAAAGTTTCTTACGAGTTGTAACAACTAATCACAATTCACCAACACAAAGAATGCATGCACCAAAGCTATTCCCTCGCTCGTTACGCTGATAGCTACGTTTCTCCACCCATCCCTAGTTTTAATCCACGACCTTCCAAATATGAACCCGAGGACTCCTTAGGATACTAGAAAGGGATTAAGAAGGTCACTGATTCTCTATGCTTGATTGATTTTTTTGATTAATTTTACTACGTCTTTCTGCCAGTTTTGGCTTATCACGAAGACGAGGATGAATATTGATTAAATTAGATGGGTGAAGGGACTCACAAACATATGGACTACACAACACGAGTCCCACTCGCTAACTGTAAGTCCAGTATGAAAAATTCAGTTCAGGGTGTATAGCTACATGGAAGAGAGGTCAGCCCTTACATCTTGCCATGAACTCAGTGCGAATCAAGGAAGAAAACGTATCGTTTCCAGTAAAACCTGTTTGTATTTTTGCTATTTAGCATCACTTTCACTGGCGTACCCAGAATTTGTTTTCAGGAGAGGCTGGAATTGTATAGGTGAATAGTATATAGATGCTCTTTAGGGGGGTACACAGTATGACGTTTCGTATTTCTAGATCTTTCCGCTCTCAAAAATTGCAATTGTGGGTCATTTTAAGAAAGGTATGCATTTACCGCCCTGGGTTTTCCCTACTTCTTCCCTGCTTTTATTTGAAAATGTTGATTCAGAATTTTAGGCTAATAAGCACAACTCAGATGGTTTGGACACCTCAGCAGAATGCCTGAACATCGGATATCTAAACAGGTATGGGAAGCAAGAATGAGAGGATTGGGTGTAAAGAGACCGAAAGGAAGACCACGTAGGACATGGAATGAGGGAATGAAGGATATCCTGAGCAGGAGGAACATCTCGTGGAGTGAAGGAAGGAAGTTGGCAGAAGATCGTGACAGATGGCGAGCTCTCTACAAAACCTCGACACCAATCGGTAGAAGAGGATCGGAACAAGTAAGTAAGTAAGATTCAGAATTTTGGAGAGGGCTATAGTCCAATCAGCCCCCCTCTGTGTACGCTAGTGGTCACTTTCTGCCACTTTTTTGACTAATGACAATGATGAGGACAGGTGACGATTGATTGATTGATTTGCTTTATTTTACTTCGCTTTTCTTTCTGCCACTTTTGGCTAATCGTGAAGATGAGGATGAGTGATGATACGAGGCGTTGAACGAGAGAGGTGCCAAGCCACAAACCTATGAAAATTGAGTTTTATGGTGGAATGCATGTGCCTCATGTTCTATTGATATTTTCGCTAAAGTAGCGTTGTGGGTTGGCTCCACAAGCGTGTATTGGCGATCAGAATGTGGGGAGTGTCAGTGTGCAGTCTTAGGAGAGAATAGATTAAACCGCACGTGGCGGTTCTCTCGTTCAGCGCCTCATATGTTGAAACAGATGAAAGGACACTCACAAAAAACATCCGTGCCCAGGCCGGGATTCGAATCCGGAACTCCTGGCGTTGTAGCGCTCTATGCTAACCATTCTGCCATGGAGGTCGGCTGACTGGTGACGATCAGACGAAAACGATGAAGGGACACTCACAAATAACCAAGCCTGGGTTCGAACTTGAGGACTTCCGTAGCACGCGACAACTTAACGCTCTTTTTTTTTTTTTTTATAAAGGAAATACCCCCTACACGGAGGAATCTCCCACCATTCACTCTTTTTCTCACTTTTACACTTTTCAATTCTTACATTTTTCTTTGTTTCTTATCAACTGGACGAACACAAATACCCATGCCTTACCCGGGACTCGAACCCAGAACCCCTGGCGTTGTAGCGCGCTCTGCTAACCACTTCGCCACGGAGGTCGACAACGCTCTAGGCCACCGAACGGACCCAAGACATACAATGTAAATAAGCGTGTATATGCAGCCACTATTGATCACGAGCTCAGTTCGGCCAGGCATTGTGCAATGTATTTGCGCCGCTGGACGAATCTCCGTTTGTAAAGAGCGTGAAAGCCTTCAGAGCTCCCAGATAACCTTCGGCCTTGATCCAGTGACCATAATCTCTCTGGGGCAGCAGACACCAGGCGGACCGGGAAATGTCCTCGTCTGGTTCTCATCCTCAGCGCCATCTCTTGTCCACTATGGAGTTATGAGACTACAGTTCCATTTACCAACCCAGGATCTTCAGCAGTGATATTTGCAAGCATGGACGGCAGGGGTAAGTTGTTTGTCGCAAGTCACGAACGGGTGATTCACGCATGATGTGTTTTATCGCTTGACCCCTTTGATAACGCATTGCAATAGCTTCTACTGCATTCCAGTAATGCTCTATTGTCTTGAAAGAACAAGGGAGATGACGCATGAGTGATTGCTTTCATACGAACGAAAGGGAATGCTACACCATTAATACAACCTGTTCGGTTCGTCCTAAAGGCGAATCGTTGAAATACTTCGTATAGTTAAATAGATGCGATACTTCCGTTGTAATATTATGGTGGTATGGCATGAGAGGCACGAAAATAGTTTGTATTTTTACTGGGGGGTGGGGTGTAAGGCATTCCGTTCCAAAACAGTTCTACTTCATCAAAAGACAATGCTTCATTTAGAAGTGTGCCAGTCGAGCTTTCAATTACGGAAAGAATTTTTGCAGAGGCAGTCAGCCCATTGACATGGAATAGTAGAATAATAACAAGAACAATTATAATTTTGCTTGTGATTATTATTTTATCATAAAATAAGATATAAATAATAATAAACCAATTTCGTTCCAAAAGTTTTATTATTATTATTATTATTATTATTATTATTGTGTGCTTGAGGAGACCTTTCTACTCGATCCACCAGATAAGTGAACATCCAGCACAACTATTTTCCACTATTTTCTTACGATTCATACAGTTAGTTGTCCTGAAATGAATAGTTATTCTATATTGCTAAATTTGTTATTAACTTTTACACATCTCGTTGACAAAGTTCTACAACTTAGGAGCAAATTTTAGTCACAGTGTTTGTGTGGCCTTTCACATAAAACTCTAAATTTTGGAATATAAAATCCTGAATTCTTTATTCTTTGGTTAAATGAAAACATGCTATTATACTATTTTTTTATTTAACGTATTTTTTACTTCCTTATGCTGTTAGAATACTAACGAACTGAACTTTGTTTCTGTTAACAATAAAAATTACAAGATTTCTGATTTTTTGTAACTTGGACTATGCCAGTTTCCAGAGTGGCTCAATAGACCGGTTCGACTCCCTCTCCCGGCGCCCATGTTGTCTCATAATAATTAATGACAACTTCTGTGACTGAAATGAAATTATGTGTGCGAAATATATAATTTTAGGCTGACATTCATTTCAAGGGGACATACCACCTTTCCCCATACATATGGGCGGAACAATTTTGGGGTGATAGCTCCTCTAGACGGTCCGAAGAGTGCAATCAATTTTCAATTGAGGTAAAATTAAAAAATAATGCCTTTGCTTTTTTGAGGTCTGTTTCTTGCCCTTTTCTTATTACACGTCGTTTTTTACCACCTTTCGTTAATCGCGACGATGAGGATGAATGGTGAGTAAACGACGCTCAAGAACGCTCAAGGCCAGACCTGGACTCGAACCTGAAACATTTGGGTGACGAAATCTGGAGACATCCGCTTATCCCACTGCTGCCTAGAAACTGCATCAAATACTATCTTAGGTTCTTTTACAATATATTTTTTAGAGAATTAATTTGCCTCTGATTTGACAATTTCACTGTTCTAGTAAATCATGTGACGTTTCGAGATACATATGGTTCATGTGAAAGGCCTCGGAAAGAAGGCCTTGGGGCAAATTGATTTCCAAATAAATTGTCAAACTTACTTATACACATACTTTACTAAATGCAATTATGGTGTTGCTTGTCACTGATTAGTGTTCACGTGGCGTAAACGCAGCTCCAAAATTGTTAAAATTAAGTTTAATTGCCTATTCTTTTTGTCCAACCATGAAAGGAAGCATTGTAGCATCATAATCAGTATCAAAATGTGAAAAGCATAAACTTGGGCTTTGCTGTGAATGAAAATATCATTACTAGCCTAGCCCAGTGAATTTTCGAACCTAATAATGTCAAGCACGAAAAAAAGTGTGTGCCTCCCCTATGCCATAGAGGTAACGTCTTTACCTTGTAATGAAGGGGTCACGGATTCGATACCCGGTGGAGTCAAATAGTTCAGATCCCACTTTAAACGGTACGTCCAGTTCCCATTAGCCTATCTATGCATAAAGAGGACATAAAAATAAGGATGTAGTATAACTGTTGTCCATGCTACAAGCATGGGTTCTAATCATGTTAACATGCTGAGCGAAGATAGAGAGAAAATGCGATTATTAAATTGTTGTGGATCTGCATCGATAAAAAATAAATGTATACTTTTATGGCAACAATTGTAGAGTAATATGAAAATGGCTTTAAAGTTCTAAAAGTTAATTGAGATGTTCTGTGACTTCATTTTGACTATACCCTTTGTTTCTGTTGAAACAGTTTACATTCTTGTAACCAACCTGTTTGCAAACTTATTACATTCTACAGATGTTTTTCTCTTATTAAATATAAACATCTTCCTATTTATAGTTCACGGAAAGCAATTTTCATTTCATAACCGGTCTTCAAGCTTTCCTGATTACGAAGGTGTTGCGTATCCAAACACACGCAGATTATACTTACGGTGTTGAGTTCGCTTCCAATTGATAAATTCCACATAACATGCTTTATTTATTCCGCAACTTATAATCTCACTAAGCTTTTACAACAAACGCTACATTAAAAACAAAAACCTATCCATTACTATAACAAATCTTCCAACTTCCAAGATATTATATACGGTACAGTCCATTTACGTACATTCTTAACGCCACATACAACAGAAGGATGAGGAATGATCCGCGGATTATCGACTAGGTGCGACCTGGGAAAGTTTTCAATCTAAGATCTCATGTCACTATCATTTTGGAACTCAAGTGTGTGACTGCAGATGAAACGAATGTTAGGTCTTCAGAGCTTCTCTACGACACGCGGTCTTCATCAATTATAATTCCACGTTTAAGTGTTATAGAGCTTTTGATATAGTTATAAGAGACATGTCCTGTTTGAACTTTGTCATGCCTTCTTAGGAATAATTTTACTCTTTGAAAAACCATATCTTTTTCTTGTATTATATTTCATACTTTAAAATGCCTATTACCTACTTCTTGAAACTGATAACATTCTTGACTGATATGATAATGGGTGTAAGGGGTGGCCCTTCTTGAAGACACCGAAATGCCAACTTTCCTTCCCCGTAGTAGACCCTGGACTGCAGTTTGCAGACTAACGAGGCTCTGGAATCTGGTCTCAGCAGCCTGTAAATTTCTCTGTGGGGCTCGTGTTATGTTGAACGTATATGTTTTTATGTTGAACATATAATGTCCCAACAACTACATTAACCTATATCAATCTTAATAATTGCACCTGCACTTACACATCATATAACACATACCTATCCCCTTCCCTAATGCACTACCAATGACTTATTATTTATCTTTACTTCACAGCATACATACTAATGATTCAATGTATTATTCTATCATTGTACAATCTTTGTATTATCTTTATTGTATTATCATGATAAATATATTTTTTTCTTTCTTTGTTTTTATTAGGGCCTCCCCGATGGTGCAGTGGTAGCGTTGTCGCCTTGTAATCAAGCGAGGCACATAGTGGTTCGGATCCCACTTTAAACTGTAGGTCCAGTCCCAATTAGCCTTACTGTGTATAAAGTGGACTTATAACACCAATTCAATCAATCAATCAATTTGTTTTTATTACTTCATTTTAT
Source organism: Lepisma saccharinum (assembly GCF_977018435.1). Classification (NCBI taxonomy): domain Eukaryota; kingdom Metazoa; phylum Arthropoda; class Insecta; order Zygentoma; family Lepismatidae; genus Lepisma; species Lepisma saccharinum. The sequence continues at coordinate 49,158,060 of NC_139253.1, forward strand.
CTGTGACAAGGATTGGTTGTAAGAACGTCCCATAAGGCAGAAACACGCGTGCTTAAATAAAGACCCATTCTATTCTAATGTCCCTTCACCCATCACATCTTATCATCATTAATCCTCATGTTCGTGATTAGCCAAAAGTGGCAGCGAAGTAAAATAAAAGCAAATCAATCAATCAGTCTTCTGTGGTCTTAACATCATAAGGCATAATATGTAGTACTTTATAATTTTGCATGTATTGTGTTGTGGTGTCGATTATGGCTTAACCATGATTCATTTGAACATTTTATAAATTCAAAGATGCTAGAGGAAAGTTCCTGACTTCCACGAGGATCACCGTCACCTTGGGAATGTCAGCAATCGCCCTTGTTCTTGGGTTCATCATAGGATTCTCTGTGAATGGACTCTCAGGGCATGATTCGGAGCTCTTGCGAATTGTGAAACACCTGACCAAAGAGTCTTCCGTAGATGACCGAGCGAAAGAATTGCTGCAGAAAATAGACAGAGAAAGGATCTATGAAAACCTAAGGTATGTAGGGAATAGAGTAACAAGTAAGGGAAGACTTGGAAGACTTATGAACTTTGACACTAAAATGACACGATATAAGTGGCGTGCCACGCGTCTCTTTTGTGTGGGACCTTTCTTAACTTTACAAACAAGACACACCTAGAATAACGGCTTTCCTTACTGGTCATTGTTCATTTAGTTTATCACGGTAGAGGCTACTTCAAAACATGATAGCAGACTACTTAGAGGACTAGTAAAGACTTTCATGTTGTTAAGGTAATAATTAAATTTCATAATTTCAAAATATTTTGGCCGCATATGAATTCATGAAATCATCTTGTCTTTAGAAGAATATAAACCTCTTATCACTATGAGATAAACATTTAGTTAGTCTTAATGTTTTGGTATTCTTAACAGTTGGGCTGAAAAGTTCGTAGGCTGACTCATAGATGGCGTTACTAGAATTAAATCCATGTGATTTTTACTTAGTACTAACCTTCAAAAGATACGTGTATAAATTTCACAGCTGCCGGATAATTAGTTCGTGAGATATAGCATTGTGAGTGAAGCAGCTTTTGTTATTGTGAAAAAATGGATAAAAAAAGAATTTCGTGTGTTAATAAAGCATTGCTTTTTGGCGAAAAAAAATACTGTTGAAGCCAAGGCTTGGCTTGATAAACATTATTCGGACTCTGCACCAGGAAAATCAACCGTTGAGAAGTGGTTTGCTAAATTTAAACGAGGCGAAATGAGCATCGAAGACGATGCACGTAGTGGACGCCCCAAAGAGGCTGTTACCGACGAAAACATCAAAAAAGTCCACAAAATAATTTTAAATGATCGTAAAGTGAAGTTGATCGAGATAGCTGAGACTTTAAAAATATCAAAGGAACGTGTTGGACATATTGTGCATGAATATTTGAACATGCGAAAGCTGTGTGCAAAATGGGTGCCGCGCGTGCTCACAATCGATCAAAAGCAACAACGTTTTGATGATTCGGAGCAATGTTTAGCGATATTCAACCGTAATAAACACGAATTTTTCCGTCGATATATTACAATGGATGAAACATGGCTCCATAACTACACTCCAGAGTCCAATCGACAGTCAGCCGAGTGGACTGCACGTGATGAACCGAATCCAAAGCGTGGAAAGACGCAACAGTCGGCTGGCAAGGTTATGGCATCAGTATTATGGGATGCGCATGGTATTATATTCATCGATTACCTCAAAAAGGGCCAGACCATCAACAGCGATTATTACATAGCGTTGTTGGAGCGTTTAAAGGATGAAATCACGAAAAAACGGCCCCATTTGAAGAAGAAAAAAGTGCTGTTTCATCAAGACAATGCACCGTGTCACAAATCAATGAAAACGATGGCAAAATTATATGAATTAGACTACGAATTGCTTCCCCATCCACCATATTCTCCAGATCTGGCCCCCAGTGAATTTTTCCTGTTTGCAGACCTTAAAAGAATGCTCGCTGGAAAGAAATTTAGCACTGATGAAGAGGTAATCGAAGAAACTGAGGCCTATTTTGAGGCTAAAGAGAAATCGTACTATAAAAAAAGCATTGAAAAATTGTATGACCGCTATAATCGTTGTATCGCCCTCAAAGGCAACTATATTGAATAATAAAATCGAATTTTGTCAAAAAAATATTTTTTACTATGTTAGCCTACGAACTTTTCAGCCCAACTGTTATATGAACATACATAAATTACACAGACATAGTGTCAATACAAAGGTGAGACATATTCTTTATGTATGTGTGAGATCAAGGAGGGAGAGAGAAAACTTTTTCTTTTCCAATGCTACAATTTTAAATTCTAGAGTTCTTGCAACGAGCCATTATCAACTACCAACTATCCTATAATAAATAAAGTGATGTGGGAAAAAAACAGTTTATATTCTCTTGGTAGACAAGTGGCACGAAGGAGGGGGGGATACAACTGACTCCCCACGCCCTCTAATCGATTTAAGTTTTTCTCCATAACTTTTAATAAATAATAATTGAAAAGTCATTATGTTCATAATAGTAAAGAGTGTCTTTTCATAAAACATTTAATTATTTTAGGATTTTAACCCAGAAACCAAGGTTGGCAGGAACTCCCCGAGACTATGAAGTAGCAAAATATATTCATGACACATGGACAGACCAAGGTTTGGAAAATGTTACTTTGGTGCCATACAATATTTTGCTATCATATCCTGACAAGAAGAACCCTAATAAGGTGAGCTTTAAATATATATTTTATAATATATTTTCAAGTACGTAAAAGTAAGCACCATATATTAGAAATCAATTCTACATTTACAGTAACAAATACTTATGATTAGGGCTCGGGACTTATAACATATTTTTCATTTGGCTTCGGATCTAATATTGGGGTGAGATCTTTACATATCTGATGAAAATCAGCCGAAATAGACAAACTTGACAAAGCATATTTTGACATATTCACCAATTTCGCGTTTTTACAACATATTTCTTCAATTTTGTTGTAATAAGACATATTTCTGTATAATTTCGTAATTCTCTCGCACATAATCGGTTATTTCATATTTTTTTCTTCGTAGCTTTAGCACAACGGTTAGTTCATATTGTCGACGGAGGAAGAAAGGAGCCGTCTTTTCTTAGTACAGAACAATAATACCCCACTTTTTATTATCCCGCCGATATAATTGATAGCCATGCAAACATTATTGAGGAAAAATGTTCTCTCTCATTGTTGCACGGGAAGTAAAGAAGTTTCGTTCTCATTTCTTTGCCTTTTTCGCTTTTCACAAAAATCAGTCAAAAGTAAAAATAACATTCGGTACATTGCAGCCCCTATTCTACTCTATCAGGTATGGGAGAAATTCGAGAGTACTATTGTACATATTTTTGACTTTACTGGGAATATTTCTGCATTTTTCTGACATATTAGTAATTTTTCATGACATATTTTCCAATTTATATGACATAATTACATACATATTTTACAGTTTTATAGGACATAAAGTCCCGGGCCCTACTTATGATCTTCATATGCTTTAGTAGTTTGGTTAGATATTTCGATTTCCTGCTTGAAACTAAATAATAATTTGCACTTTAGGTTCAGCTCATGGCGAAAAATGGTTCTGTGATGTTCACTTCAGCATATATGGAAAAGGAACTCGTAAAAGGAGAATTTTCTGAAGATGCGGTTCATGCATTTAATGCTTTTTCACCCAACGGTTAGTAACATTCAGAATCTATATTGACAGACAGTTTTATTGTGCGTAACTTTCTTCTGTCTGGTTAATCATATATGTTGTTTCAGCATCAGAAAAGTGACATTCATAAAGTCTATGGGAATACGAAACATAAAAACACGTAACATGTCCATAAGAATTTTTTTCTCAAATTCTTAAACTCATTCTGAGTGCAAACTAGAATGATTTTTGTAACTTATTCGGAAGTAAGAAGTGAGTTACTTTTAAGCAAAACATGGCATTACTACCAGCTGCACATTTGTACCGCCAAAATTTGAGGGAGGGGGTATAGTACCTCTTAAATGTTAGATTCGAATTGTACCCTTGTACTCATCCTCAAATGATTACATTGAAAGTCAATGGGATTATTACAAACCACAAGTGTCCATCACTGTACCGTTATCTGGTTTGTATGCCAAAAGGAATATAAATTATAGAAGTTTTAGAGTATGATTTATAGAGTTATGATTCCATAACAACGACCATTTCCTTGGCTATACTTAATTACAAACTCACTAGAAGGTACGGAAGAACTTTTTTGAGTCACACTGTTCTGGTTTTGTTCTGTTCTTAATGCAATCTATCCTTGATCATGCTTAAACTGGAGTTACATCCCAATTAGTAATGAGTTCGTTAATTTGCAATTATATTAAGCAATTTTATTGAAAAATTTTCATTTGCTTAAACTTACCGAAGTAATAAAGATGATCCATCAACAAAATCTGACACTACTTAATCGAATACACTAAACGACGTCAGTAGCGATACATATAAAGAACACAGGCCACGCGTGCCTTTCATATCCTTTCTATGCACCAAATGAACAGCCCCTCCAAGGTCCTTGAAACCCATTTAATGCCAGTACCCGTCAAGTTGAGAGTTCATATTGAATAAGTGGCAAACGATCTTGAAACCTTTCAACGCACGGACAAAGTTGATCCACAACACGTTCTTCTTGCACTATGCACATGGCGATGACGCCAGAGGTCCTGGGTTCGAATCCTGGCCTGGGCATGCGTGTTCTTTGTGTGTGTCCAATCATCAATCATCCTCAACTTCGCGAGTAGACAAAAGTGGCAGAAAAGCGAAGTAAAATAAACCTTACCAATCAATCAATCTTCTTCGTTATGTGTTATTTATCGCAATGATGTTTTCCTAGTTATATTATTCAAACTGATCAATCATAAACATTGGAATAAACTGGTGAAACTATATATACTTACTACCAGCTAACGACTACACGTAATTGCCTTGTTCGGAGTTGTTAGCACAGCGCGCTACGACGTCAGGGGTCCTGAGTTCTAATCTCGGCCTGGTCATGGGTGTTCTTTGTATGTACCCCTTCATCAATTTCATCATATCATCACCCATCCTCTCGTCGTGATTATCCAAAAGAGGCAGAAAAACGACGCTAAAAAACAAAAATTAAAATTCAATCAAATCAAAGCAGTTGAATTGTTAAAAAAGTATTAAAAATAGTGTCAGGAAAGTGACCAAGAAACCGTCTTAAATATCAAGTGGGATTTTAGATTGCTGTTATAAGAAGGCCACACGCAGGGGAATGAACACAGAGTATTTTATTTATAAGTTCCTGGTATAAAACAACTAATTTCTGTCTTTACTCTGTACCTTATTATTGAATTAAGCTATCCATGTAATTGCCTGTAATGATAATTACTATACATGTAAATTCAGAGCTTGCTTTTTTAATGAAATGCTTCAAATGATATGCTCGGAGATTTGTCTACGTCAATACTGATTTCGTTTAGACTATTCAGTAATAATTATAACTTTGATTTACCATTAAGCGTATAATCTTACTTATATTTTTACTCTGGTGCAACTTGATTTGTTATTGGATTGATTTCAGGCTCTGTGAGGGGTGATTTAGTTTATGTTAATTATGGCCGCATAGAAGATTTCGAAAAGTTGGAAGAATTGAAAATCAATGTGACAGGAATGATATGCATTTCAAGATATGGAAAAATTTTCAGAGGAAACAAGGCAAGTTTTTTTTTTATATCTATGCAGCAAAAAAGAGTTTCATGCATGAAGAAATATACCTGTAATTGTTTTAAGTTTTGAGGGAATCAAATTTCTTTAATTAACCACAAAGATACTAACTGCATATATTATAATAGGTCTACCTGACCTGAAAAAAATATATTCAACGAAGCTGGCAGTAAACATGTAGCTAAGTTTTAGTTTTTTTTTTTGCATTGCGAGAGATCTTGATTTACTTTTACTTGAAAGTTTCAGATTTTAATAGTAAAGTTTAACATGTATACTGTAAATAGTGTTGACAGTATACTGTGATTCAAGTTCAGAGAATATTTTAAAAAATACGTCAATTTGCTTTGCGTTTGCTCTCCATTAATTAAAGATTGCGATTGGTAGGTTCAACATGCACAAGAAAGGGAAGCTGTTGGTATAATACTATTCTCTGACCCCATGGACGTGGCCCAAAAAGGAACTCAGCAAGCCAATCTATACCCCAATACCCTCTGGCTTCCAGGTAGCGGTATTCAGCGTGGAAGCTTAGTGGTTCAAGGAGATGCTCTTACTCCTTATTGGCCATCTATAGGTAAGTTGGAAAAACAAGACACTCTTTGGAGGTTTCCTATAGATTAGGGGAGAAGATATTCTCTCACTCCGGTTATCCGCGAGGTATACTGGAAAGATAGGGTTCTTCATTCATTTCCTGATAATGGATTTAGCTGTCGGAAGTTTAGTCCACATAGATCAGGATGACGTTGGCCCCCGGAAGCTGAGAGCTTTTCCAGAATTCGCCTGCTCGATAAAATGCGATATAAGAAATAAGTTTTTAAAATGCTTGAAAATTCTTGCTTTTCTTTGATTTATCTCAACTCAGTCACGGTATCTTGGAGAATATTTGAGTGGGGAAAATGTTTTGAAAACAACGATACTTAGTAAATACAAGAGGAAATGCCAAACTAATAATTTTTGAGGAGGATATGAAATATGTTGTCACTCTTGTCTTCAGCTATTGTAAAATATATCAATTCCGTAGTGACTATTGCCGTGTCTTCCCATTTCGCCGAATCACCTTTCGCCGAATAGCCCAGAGTCGCATTATATCAGATTTCACACCTAAGTAAAATTTTCGGCGAAAGGGGAATTCCCATTTTGCCCAATTCCCTTTTGCCGAATATTCTGAATGAAGGAAATTTTCCCTCCACAGCGAAATTTCAGGTGTTTGAGGCAAAAGCGCACCTGTTTAACTTTTCTAATCGACCCTTACAGCCTCGGATTTTATCAGTGGCGTAGTGTTTTTGGTTTCTTATTGCTTTCCACAGATTTCATAGTTCCTATCAGGCGAGTACACATTTTTTTAACGTGTTTCATTATGTTGTTCATGACGAGTTCACCCCCAAAATATTTGATTATTTTTAAAATACTATGCTTTTGCTTAAGAATTGAAGTCTCTGCATTAAAAGGAGGGTGCGAATATAAAATTTTCACTAACAAATGTATCTTTTTATTTCACTCCCCGCTTGTAACGGGATGGTGTAAAATTAATTGGATGCCTCTTGTTTTTATAAATATACCTTACGGTATCTGGTTGATGAGATCATTGAGAACTCAGGATATTTCAAGCAATGGGGACAATTTCCGTTTCAATATTTAAATGTCGTTTCACATTTTTATTCATAAGTTCCAAGGAACATGGTAGCATTTCCTTGGTCGAGGCCCATACCCCTAATTAATTAAATTAGCAGATTCTTTGCCGACATTCTTCTCAGAAAAGAGTGAGAGTTGGAAAGAAAAAATGTTATGTTTATGATTTAATTCACAGAAATCAAGGTCGTTACTCTTTGAAAACAATAAAATAAAAAACTAAATATGCTGACCAAGGCAGTAATTTATTTTATTAAAAACATAAACTAAAACGTAACGTTTCAACCTTCTAGCAAGGTTTTCATCAGACAATGTTCTTCGGCAAATCTAAAACGTCGTCTTTGGTGACTAAAATATTTCGGGATGAATCTTGAACTTCTTCTTGTACACTGGGTTGAATAATAACGGACGGAGGAAGGGGTGGGGGAATTGGCAGGTGACTCGTTTTTAATGGTACCACTTCAACAATCGATGCAACGTCGTCGTAAATCTGGTCAATGGATGGTGAATCATTTTTAAGTTCACTTAACGCTAATTCGTTGGTACACTCATGGTCATAAGTAATAGATTTCTTGCGTTGACATTTACAGTAACAAATTATGAAAATTATAAAAATACTAATAATAAATGATGTTAATAATAAACTTTTGTACTTGATACAGAGTCTGATGAAGACCTTGCTAGAAGGTTGAAACGTTACGTTTTAGTTTATGTTTTTAATAAAATAAATTACTGCCTTGGTCAGCATATTTAGTTTTTCATAATCATGGAAACAATGCTGAATGGTGTTATAATAAAATAAAACAAAACATTCTTTGCATTTACAACGAGTTTCTGTTATCCGAATATCTAATCCTAGTATACATTCACTTTCATCATCAATGAAAATGTAAATGAGTTTTAGACTTGGTCGAAATATTTTCCCCCTTCAGTTCCTGAAATCTCCCGGCAGAGGGATAATTCCCTCGCCTCAGAATATTCGGCGAAAGGAGATTTGGCAAAATGAGAATTCCCATTTCTCCGAAAATTTTGCTTAGGTGAGATATTTGTATGTGGGGTATTCGGGGAAAGGGGATTCGGCGAAACGGGTGGTAATCACTACTGTATCCACTTCACCTACTCTAGGATGTGTAGATTTTTCTTTGTTTATGATCAGTTCTTCACATACGAACACATTGCATTTTTACATATAAAACTTATGACCAATAGAAGTTGAATGTATAATCACCAAGTCATAATTAATCGTCATTGATGTGATTAACCTATAGAGGAAACATGCAAAATAATTAGGAAACTGTTTATTCTTCACTCACAGATGGTGCGTATAGAATCCCAGTGGAAGAAGCGTTTTTACCAAAGATACCCTGCCAACCTATTGGATATAACGATGCCAAAATTATTCTTAGGTAAATGCTATATCAACATAAGATATTTTGGTCCAAAGGGCACCATTGAGTATTAAGAGACGCTTGGTTTGAGTCTTGCTTTAATCTTGAATCACTTTAGTTTTCTAGATCCTTTTTGTAATTATTGCAGTTAATTCATATTGCATGGCTTTATCTTGATCATGTATTTTTTGTTACAAACTTCGTGTCATGTATTCAGTATCCATGTGCAACCGTTCCCAGTGTGAGGCAGTTTGTTGTAATAATTAAGCAAAGAAAATCGACAAATGTCACTCAACATGAAACTATATTCACCATTACACTACAATCACCATGGTGACCAGTAACAAGACAAAAAACATCAACATTATTAAAGTTGTATAACAGGAGTTTCTTATTTCTTTTCAGATTATGCACAACAGAAAATAACAAAATATAATTGCAAAATGTATTTCATTTAAAGGACTGTTGCACGTGCTCTGCAAGTTTAAGATGTAAAACTTGCTGTGAAAATATCCTTGTCAATTATAACAATGAATATTACAATTGGACAACAATAAAATATTTTCAAATTAATCGATTTGCCATTGTTCAACTTGCAACCTATTATTAATAATAATAATAATAATAATAATAATAATAATAATAATAATAATAATAATATCGTCTTTATTGAGAGGGCGTGTTTCGGCCTCGCGGGCGGTTCTTACAACAAACCCTTAAAAAAGAAAAACATATTACAATTGACACTTTACACTTCTTGAAAATCTTTGATGTAGTAGAAAGAATAAAAATAAAAAAAATAAAAATAAAACATTCATACTTATAATGTAAACAATTAATGTACTGAAGGTACAGAGTTTAATCTAAAACCACAATTATTACAGCTAAAACTAAAACCAATACCTCATTCCCATTCATTACAGAAAAGACAAATCCAGACACTATTGTTTGGACAGTAGATGCTTCTTTAGGTATATTTTGTGCGTTGCAGGATGGTCCATGCAAGACAAAAAAACATCAACATTATTAAAGTTGTATAACAAGAGTTTCTTATTTCTTTTTGTCTTGCATGATGTTCATTAATTCAGAGAGACCAATTTGTTAACAAGAAACAAATTAAGTAAGAGAAAAGTGAAAATTTTTACTTACATGTTAAAGTATAAAGAGATTTAAATTAATTTGAACAATCTCTCTTGAATCTTTCATTTCAGATCGCTCAGCGGGCCTTTAGCTCCCGATGATTGGATTGGAGGAATTTCCAATATCACTTATCGATTAGGTCCTGGATTCTCAGGAGATCACAAAGACTGGACTGTTGGTATTGAAGTAAACAATCAGCTGGAAAAAGTGGTCACTTACAACGTCATTGCTCAAATAACAGGAGAAATTGAACCAGGTGAAACACTTTTGTATACAATTCTAGCTTCTTGAAACTTTATGAATAGGGGTCTTAAGAACTATTATTTACTTTTGCCACTTTCTAAATAGATCTTATCAGATTTAACTTGAGTCAATTAAACGAAAAACAAGCACAACATAATTTATTTGAATACTGACACGTCCTTTCCCCTAGGATTAATATTTAAAAAAAAAAAATTCTCTGCAATTTGTTATGAGATTACTGTGTTTATTCAATATTTTGGCCTATTACTGATGATGTGACAGAATAGTGCCTTGTCAGTATGTGTACATATCTTGTAAAACTCGTTACCATATGGATTATGGATTATGTTTTGTTTTTGATTTTGTCATTTAGTTTTTGATGGTGGTATAAAAACTTCTTAAGCATTGTAAGACATTATAATTTCACAGAAACAATCTGAATTATACATACAAGTAATTTGCTTGGCAAGATGTGAAATATACTACTTCGTTTTCTTAGTAAAATCTTGAATTGGATTTAATTTTAATAACGAATGAAGAGATATTACCCATACCCTGAGAGGTATCTAATGGATGCTGTGAGTCCTCATGTCAACATACTCTTGTGTGTGTGTGTATTTTTTAAAAAAATAATGTTCTTTGATTAAGAAAATAAATTGTCAATACATTCGCAAAGCCGTTTCAAGGCGTATATTTTATAAAAAAATAAAAGTTGGCCTGACTTATCTTAAACGTAAGATGAACATATAACAAAAAAGAACTGGGCAACATGCTAACAGTAATTTGTGTACATAGTCAAAGTTTCTTTAATACATATATATACAACACATATTATTTAAATACATTACAAAATCAATTCATCCACCTCATAAATTGTCTCTCAAATGTGCTGCTCCTTTTCCTAAAAACAATTATTCATGCATTTAAGAAAAATCAATGAAGAGTATGCATTTCGAAAAAAAAATCACACAATGCGAGCGAAGCGAGGAAGTAAATTTTTAGATCCATTTTTATGCAAACTGAAAACATTATTCATTTAATACAAAAGAGGCAGAAAAACAACGCTAAAAAACAAAAATAAAATTTCAATCAAATCAAAAGCAATTAAATTGTTAAAGAAGTATTAAAAATAGTGTCAGGAAAGTGACCAAGAAATCGTGCTAAATATCAAGTGGGATTTTAGATTGTTGTTATAAGATGGCCACACGCAGGGGAATGAGCACATAGTATTTTATTTATAAGTTCGTGGATGTAATTGCCTGTAACGATAATTACTGTACATGTAAATTCAGAATAATTTCACGGGGGTGCCATGGCATTCTCTCTTTTACAACTTTTTTTCATTTAGATCATTCGGCGCTCAGGATCGACTTCCGTCGCCTCCTACCTACAGCTTTGAACATGATAAGATTAAGAAAATCAGACGTTGCAAGAAAATTTTACATAATGTATTTTTTTGTCATTTGAAATCGTGGGGAGCAATTGCTCCTCTGTGCCACCCTGCAGGTGCCCTTGGCCGTCAATGTTTGCCCCCCTTGCCTACCCTAGAATAGATTCCCCCCAAGGTTGGGGGGGGGGGACAATGCCTTTGGTTGCGGCACTTAGTGCTTATCCATAATTGTAGTACGTGTGGATCCGTTCCAGTTGGTCATTCTGTGTATCTGGAGGAAAGCTACGAGAATATATCTGTAATTCTCACAAAACTAAAATACAATGAATATGGGTTGGCAATATGTGGTGATCTAAAAGTAATTTTAACGATTCTGGGACAACTGGTAGTTTGCACAAGTACCCCTGCTTGTTGTGCGGATGAGATAGCCAGGATAGAGCCCATCACAGGATAAAAGATGTGTGGTCACCTAGGGCCTCATTACAACATGGGAGTAAATACCGGGTGGCCAGAATTAAAGTTATCCAACTCAGAGCCTTCTGTAGCCTGTTTGAGGCATCGTAGAACTCTGAAATTTGGTGAATCCACTATGCAGACCATGGGGAAGAGGATGGCGATAAAAATATTTCAAGTTTTCCGCCACCAGGTTGAAATGTGGCGTTGTACTTCAATGATGGGTTGTAATAATGACGTAAACTGCTCCAATTGGTTATGGATTTGCCTTTACCTTGCAATCTTGCAATAACCGAGAGATTATTTTCTCTCAACTTCCAGCCACTAACAAATGTCTTTCTAATTAATAACTCGGCTAAATTACTTAACGTGAGTGCTGAGCAAAAGTTCGGAAGTGATCACCATGCCATTAAATGAGAAAGAACGTGCATTGCTGGTGAAGTTGTTTTATCAGAACGGTAGTAATAGTGCAGCTGTACTGCGACGTTATCGTCATGCGAAAGGACTTCGAAAGGAGTCCATGACGACGCATGGGCTAAGACAGATGAAGAAATCTGAAGAGACTGAAGATCTGGGTGTTGCAGCAGGAAGGGGCCGCCGGCCGATTGCAGAAGAAGTTGTCACCGAAGTGGCTGTTGCAGTGGCGGATAGAACCTCTTGTTCCCGATATTCTGCGACTAGTGCGCGAGCTGTGGCACGTTCATTGTCCTTGCCATGGTCGACGGTTCACAAAGTGCTACGGTCTGTTGTACAGTGGTACCCCTTTAAGATCCATGTGGCTCATCAGTTAAAGCCGCAAGATCCGCCTCTACGCGTCGATATTGCTCTTCGATTTCTGGCGAGGATGGCTGTGGACGAAATGTAGATTTGGAATATTCTGTGAACAGATGAGGCGCACTTCACCCTCGATGGGGCGGTAAACACACAGAACTGTCGCATATGGGGTGCCTCGCCGCCCTGTGTGTTGCAGCAACAACAATTGCATTCTGATTACGTCACTGTCTGGTGAGGTTTCACTGCTGATTTGAGGACTAAAAGTGGTAAACGTTGTAAGTGGCAAAAGCGAAAGTGTTGGGAAATCGCATCGTTCAGCACATCAGCCCGTACGAACGTTCACACTAGTGCCTTTTTGCACGCCTTTTAAACTACTTAAAGGGCTAACAGACACTTTTCACGTTTACCACATTATCAAGCTTGGCTCATTTCACAGTTTAACGTGGAAAACGGTGTTTGAATTCTTGTGGCACTTACAGCGTTTACCAATTTTAGTCTTCATTTCATTCTGGGTCCGTCCGATGTTCCATTACGAGTGCACGTTACGCTCAACTCCTTGCACAGTACGTGGTTCCTGCCTTGCAAGAACGAGGATGTTTAGCGACCACAATCTTCATGCAAGATGGAGCAGCCTCGCATATTGGTAAACAAGTGACGGAACTTCTTCGGGACAACTTTGGCCCTGATCGTGTCACCTTAAGGGGTTTTCCCGATACTTGGCCTTCCCGTTCGCCGGATTTGACTCCGTGTGATTTCTGACTATGTGGATACCTGAAAGATCGTGTGTACCAGGAACGTGTACAGACACTGCCTGAGCTGAAAGCAAGCATAAACCGGCATGTCGCTGCCATTTCCAGGGACATGCTTCGTGCAACTGTCGATCATGCTATGCTACGCTTCCAACAGGCCATTCACACTTTTGGCACACATATTGAACACTGCTGTACTGGCAGAAACCAACAATAAAGATTTGTACACCTGACTTATGTTTTTCGATATTCATTATTACAGCGCTACATTTCAACCTGGTGGCGGAAAATTGAAGTATTTTTTATCACCATCCTCTTCCCCATGGACTGCATAGTGGATTCACCAAATTTCAGAGTTCTACAATGCCTCATACAGGCTACAGAAGGCTCTGAGTTGGATAACTTTAATTCTTGTCACCCGGTATGTACTTCGAGAAAAGTCTGGTTGATCATAGTAAAGTCCTGCTTCCTCCTCTTCATTTACATTAATGTAATTAAACAGTTTGTCAAAGCTCTGTCAAAGAAGGAGAATGTTTTCAATGCCTGGAAAGAAAATGTACTGGACTTTCAGAAGAAAAGTTAAAAGATGTATTTAATGGGCCTGATATTAGAAAACTGATAAAGGACAATGATTTTGAAACTACGATGAACAGAAAATTTCAAAAATAGAGGATTGGAATATTTTTTCCCCAGAGTGGGTACAATTGCCCTATTCTTGCGTTTCCTTTGTTTGTGGTATTCCTCAGGTGTTCCTTAAAGGTTAAACATTCTTCCAATAACACTCCAAGGTATTTAACTTTGCTTTCCTTGGGAATATTCTTCCTTACCAGTCTTAATTTTATTGGGCCGCGTTTTCTTTTCTTTGTGAAGACAAGAGAGACGCACTTATTTGGATTGGTTTGATTCTCCATTCCTCTGTCCATCTGGAAGTCTCACAAGTATCTTTGTAGTTTGAAGATTTATATAAAAGGTTTTATTAACCGCAAACAATATTTTCGAAATCGAGAGTGCTGAGTGAAGCAGTACACGCCAATACGAAGGCTGCTAACTGTGCGTCTCACTTATCACACAACGCGTTAACAACCTTGCGTTTTTTGACACTGAAACGAGCAGCGAAGATAATTCTTGAAAACTTTTTTTTTCCTGGAAACAGATTACCAATATGCTTATTTGAATAGTTTCCTAGAAATGAACTGTAAACATAAATGTTTACCACCTTCAACACACTCCAAGTTTGTTAATTTGAATAGATTCTCAGGAACTAACTGTGAAGAGGATTATGAATAAATTCTCTCGGGCTATCAACCAGGTCAATTCTAGAACAGTTTCCAAGCTTTCGATAGCTAACGTCACTCTCATCTTCAGGGTAAAAGTAGAAGAGGACTTCTACCCTGAAGATGAAAGTAGCGATAGATCTCGAAAGCTTGAAAACCGATACAGAATTGACATAATCTATAGCCCGAGAGAATTTATTCATCATTCTTCTCCAGGAGAGCTTGAAGACTTACTGTAAAAGATGATTGTTCATAACATTCGTTTCCTAGCAACAGACTCCCAGTTTTTTCTTTGAATCGTTTCCCAGCAATGAGCAGCAACGATATTTGTTTACGACCATTCCTTTCCTAGCAACAGATATGACTTTTTTGGAAGTCAACATTATATAACCATATGCTAAGCAAAACACCGAAATACAAGAGTTTACAACTTAGCTCCAAACTAAATTTCATCTTCAACTCGGAGTATGTTGAATGAGAATGAGTTCAGGAAGCATCTAATATACATCTTAGTGGAGATGAGAGGATCTTTCACTTCCATCAGTATTCAGAGTGTTGTAGTTGACACATGACGAAACATAACAACGATGACAATTGTCACAACAGTTATCTGTATAACAGTAGCGTATACTGGGTTAAAAACCTGGACTATCGAACCATATCATAGTGTTCGAATGGACAAAAGTTTACTGGTAGGGATGTTTTTTTTAGCTCATTTTGGGTGGGGGTTGAAGTGATGTGACATTGTGATTTAATACCTCATAAATAAAATATGGAAATGTACACTATATCAGTAAGGAAAGAATGTCATTATTATTTGCATAAATAAGAGGTCCATATTGTGAAATATTTATGTAGGCCTATATACGATAGTAAATATAAAACCTCTACTACCTATTTTTACGATTTGAACTTCCGTGCCTCTTTGTTGGCCCAGTGGTAACGTCGTTGCCTTGAAACTAAGGGGTTCCGAGTTCGATACATGGTGGTTTGGATAGCACTTTAACTGTAGGTCCGATCCCCATTAGCTTATCTGTCATAAAGTGGACATACAAGAAAAATCCACAACGATTTGAAGCTTATCGTCACACGTAAGCCGAATAGACAGCTTGTTAATTATGTCCCTCATTTCAGTTCACTACACAACACAGCACGTATCATTCACAAAAATACAACCCACTCTACTGTATTCACAGGCTGCCTTTAAATAATCGACGCGATCTAGACTAGAACTGGTCCTTGTCCTTGTCATTTCGGTAATTTTTGGTCCTTCCAAGTTAGTTTTTCATCCAAGATGACACCTAAATATTTTACTCTGGATGTAATGGGAATTATTGTTTTTCGAGACATTGAGTGAACTATTGGAGGTGTTCCCTTTTTATTAAATATTGTAATATTAGATTTTTCCATTGAAATCGAGAGTTTTTTTACTTTCAAGCCACTTTTGCACTTCCAATATTTGTTCCTCTAAAACAGGAAACTCAGTATGAATTTGTGTCGTGGACATATAGATACATATATCATCTGCATACTGAAGATAATTGACTGTTGGAATTTATTTCCTTTTCATCCTGATCATATATATGTTGAATAACAAAGGACTTAAAGGACTTCCCTGAGGTAACCCTTTGCAGGCTGAATACGGTCCTCTACTTTCACTAAAAAAGTGGAAATATACAGATCTTTTACTCAGTAATTTCCATAATATCAAAACATAGTTGTGAGGTATTTTTAGCTGTTGTATTGTTTGGATTAGGATATTAATATCTACATTACCATAAGCTGCGCTTACATCTAAGAATGCAGCTAATACATCTGTTTCTTTTCAGTGAGTCGAAAATATAAGAGGAAAGAGGGATTAATCCGTCCTGGCATCCTAATCCCTTTCGAAATCCTATTTGTTCGAACTGAAATATGTTTTGGCTTTCTATAAATCATTCTATTTTTTTTTGTATCAGTTTCTCAAATATCTTTCCTATAACTGACGTCAAAACTATAGGTCTATATGATTTACCTACTTGAGGGTCCTTTCCTGTTTTTAAAATTGGAATAATCAACTGTTTGGACCAATCTTCTGGTACTTTTCCATTATTTAAGAATTTATTAAAAGTTGTGCACATCGCCGTTAACGCTACATCTGGAAGGTGATTAATCATTGAATAAGTAATTCCATCCATCCCTGGAGCAGATTCTTTACTATTGTCGATGATTTCATAGATTTCCTCTTTTGAAATTGAAGTTGCATAACCTTTCGCCGAACGTAGTTTTGATGTGTAACTACATAATTCATTTGGTGTTTCAGTTACTCCGTCTGGCACTGTAGGTATGAGTTTCTGAATAAATTCAGTCTTCCAATGTGATTTCAAATGACCACATTTGCTGTACGAGGATTTTTCAGCGACCTAAACTTTTTCCACACATATCCTAATTTCATGCTAAGGGTGTAAATTTTCACAAAATAATTTCCATGATTTTATTTTTGCTTTTATGCATAATCTCTTTGATTTGGCCATAGAACGTCTGAATGCTATCCAGTTCTCCGGATTTGGTTGACGTGAGTATATTCTTGCTAATTCGACTCTATGTAGTTTTGCTTCAGCGCACTCTTCTGTCCACCAATATATTTTTGGGAAGTGTTGTTGACTACTTTTTATCACCCTGGGACAACTCAAGTCTATCGATGCCGAAATGATTTTTACAAACTCCTAATATGTAATATTATCAGGTTTTAATCCATCATCATCTGAGAAATAAATATTTAAAAGTTTAGTATAATTAGACCAATTAGCTTTGAATACTTTCCATTTACGAATAGTTAATATTATTTCGTTTGTTGAATGGCAAGCCAGATAAAAATAACATGGATAATGATCGCTTGTTCTCAGGTCCATATCGGCCTCCCATGTAAAGTCTGCACAATACTTTTCTGAAATTAATGTTAAGTCTATAGATGACGGATACTTCCATTTCTAGACATATGAGTAGGTGAACCATCATTTATTATAGTTAACTGCTCCGCCTCCATCCATTCAACAACATTTCCACCCAACTTATCTGCTGCCTGTCGACCCCACAATGGGTGGTGGCAATTGAAATCTCCAATAATTATTAATGGAGTCTTGAATAAACTAACCATAGACCTGAAATGCTTCACTGCAATTTTTTGCGATGTATAGGAAGATGGTATATAGATCGAGATAACGGTAAATATTTTATTCAAAATTTGCACTTGTATTCTCACTACTTCCATCCGATATTCTCGAAGAATCACTAAATTGGGATTAAATGATATGGGTTGGAATGCCAGACTTTCATGTACAAATATACCCACTCCTTTTCCGCCTTTTTGATTAAGTACTGAGTGATATTTTTTTTTATTTCAATAGAAAATCTTCCATCCCCCTTATACAGCGCGCTCTATTCCACAGGCTGCCCCAGTTCTACAATAAACTACCCACAAACATAGACATTTTTGCCCCTGAAAGCATTTTCCGATCTTCCCTAAAAATGAATATGTAAATCTTTGTTTGTTTCCTTGTTTATGCCTTATGTTTATATTTAACTTTTCTTGTTTTTACCTTAAACCATCTTGACTTGTCCTTGTTATTTGTTAGAGTTTTCAGTGTAAAATGGCCTTAAAAGTGCTGTATCTGAAACTTTGAATAAATAAATAAATAAATACTTCACACACACATATAATGAGAGGATGATGCTCTTCTATCAGTTTCATGAGTTCAAGTTTTCTTGAAGGAAACGAGCATAAATTCCATTGCACAAACAAAAACATATTTTGCATGTGATAACTTACTGATTATTATATTTAATGTTGAGCATCTTCATATGATTCAAGCTCTTCAATTAGTTTCAATAACTGTGAAGTAATATTTTCACAATCGACTAGAATATTTTTAATTCTCTGATG
Organism: Lepisma saccharinum; assembly: GCF_977018435.1. Lineage (NCBI taxonomy): Eukaryota > Metazoa > Arthropoda > Insecta > Zygentoma > Lepismatidae > Lepisma > Lepisma saccharinum. Next base: position 49,176,778 of record NC_139253.1, read on the forward strand.
ATCATCTTCCACAGTTATATTCGACGTTAGTTTCGCCATATCTTGTAATAAGCTAATCATTATTTGCTTTTGAGAGTCATATTGTTGGACGCTAGTCCCTAATTTTAGTTTTTCCGTTGTTGTCATTGACGTTGGACTGCTTTGGGAATTTAGTATTCTTGTTCGTTTTGGATTTTAGGTTTGTCACACGGCTTTAGATTTTGCATACCTTTATTTATCATTACTTCTTTACTTTTAAATATAGTTCCAAGTCCTCGATCAGCATAATTATTGTTCATGTTGTAAAGTTGAGGTTGAGATGATTTCCAAGAATATAAGTTTCTCGATGTCCCTGATTCCTCATCTCTTAGAGTGGCCAGCACCTCATATCTGTTACCTGTTGTAATTGCTGAACTTGGAGCTTGTACAAAGGAAGACTCTGCTTTACTTGTTTTTAACACTGGGAAATCTTGTAGTATGTTTGCATAAGAATAATCGTTTCTTTCGGTCATAAATGAACTACTAGAACTAACCATTCTCTTAGCTTCTTGATATGAACAGCCCTCATATGATATCACCTTCTGAATTTCCCTTTCCTCTTCCCACTTAATGCACGACCTCTCAGTTGCAATATGATTTCCTGATTTCCAATTTATGCATTTAGGTACTGCACCACATATATCATCATGTTCATAATCACCGCACCTTGGACATTTGGCTTTGGACTTACAAACATCCTTTGTATGAGAGAATCGGAAACAATTCCTGCACTGCATCACAGATTTTATTTTTGGTTCTACCTGAAATATGTTACTGAGTAGCTTTACATGCGAGGGCAACCTTTGTGATTGAAACGTTACGCTGATCAATTTGGTGGGTTTGAACACAAATTCCCTAATTCTTGTAAATCTTCTTCATTCTTTCCATTTTGATTGTTGGAATATTTTTCTCAGCCTCTGCTTCATCTTGTACTTCTTCTAAATGTATATGTAACTGTAAATCATATATTAGTCCCATTCTGTGTAAAAGACTCTTCGGATTTTGACATTTACATTATACTTCTTCTGAAACTCTTTGTTCAAGTAAAAGTCATTTGCATCATTGGATGTTAAAAAGTAAACCTTTTCACGATTAGGACCCGATGCCTTAATATAATTCACCTTAATTCTAGCTTCTTTTAAGTGACTACCAACATAATAGCACTAAAGCTAAAAACATTGTGTTCCACGCCTTCAACAAGAACAATATATGGGCCTTCGTGCCCAATATAGTATAAGTCACTTTTATTCACATTATACTTTGATTGCATTGTACGCTCTAATACGTTTGCTTTGAAAATTTTTGGAGCATTTATAGATTCCTCCTTTCCACTAACTTTTGCTCGATTTCGACTTGTTTTCTGACTTTCTGGTTGCTTAGCAACCTATTCAACATCCATATTTTCTCCGCCTTTATTTGAAGACGTATCCTATTTTACTTCCACTATTTAATTAATATGGCAGTTGAAGGATTAAGCCGTAAAATTGTAGTTTTTGAGGAATAATACGTAATGGCTTGATTCTAAAGAGGTTTATTTAACATCGTGCCTGAAGGGTTTGAGACAACATAAATGGTAATAAAAATAATATAAACTCCAATCGAAATTCAATAATTGAAGTAAGCAAGAAAAAATTTACAGAAAGCAACTTATACAATTAAATCTTTATATTATGAGTATTTCTTTCTAAGTCGCAACGACTTCCTGATACTTTATTTAACCAAAAGGAATTATAGTAATTTCAAATTTAACACTCAATTTAAATATTCATTTCGTCCTCGAAGACATATCTCAGAATGGAACAAAGTGTGCTGTGCTTTTACTAAAATAACTCAACTAATACTCTACATAAAAACTTCATATATAAAACCACTACAAAAAAAATTACTCCCTGGACTTTGTTCCATTCCGTTTCATTCAAAAGAACTCAACTTAATATGTTTTAACCTCAGCTAATCAGTGGGAAGTGAAGTTCCCACTCGAGGCTCGCTTTCCTCCGACCTCCGGTACTTCATAGCCACGCCTTTTTTTTCTAATCAAAACCCTCTGGTGGTAAGCCAACTAAATAAACATTTCCCTTTTTACACTCAAAAGACCTTGCATATAGTTATACAGGCTCACAGTTTTTTTCGTCGAATCATTTCCCAGCAATGAGCTGCGAAGATATTTGTGTACGAACATTCGTTTGCTAGCATCAGACTCCCAGTTCCTTTTGTTTGAATCGTTCCCCAGCAATGAGCTGCAAAAATTTTTGTTTACTGCCATTCGAATCCTAGGAACACTCTCGCAGGTTTTTTTTATTTTAATCGTTTCCCAGCAATAAGCTGCGAAGATATTTGTTGAGGACCATTCTTTTCCTAACAACATACTCACAGGTTTTTAATATTTCAAGCGTTTCCCAGCATGAGCTGCGAAGATATTGGTTTACGGCCATTCGATTCCTAGCAACACACTCGTAGTTTTCTTCCTTTAAATCGTTTCCTAGAAATGAGCCGGCCGTTCATTTCCTAGCAACAGATTCCCAGTATTTTATTCTTTATATTTCCCTCATGCGATTACATTTTAGGTACGTACCACATGTGACTTGTGCTATATGTATTGACCCAATGTAGTGTAACTCAAAACTGCATAACATGTAAATTATCTAGATGTACTAGACATATAATTGTGTCCATAATACACGTGACGGAATTACGTTCATGGAAACTTTCTTAACAGGTGCATACTGACATTTTCCAAATTTTGTGAATTATGTACTTTTCTCTGAAATATTAACATTAGGAAAAATAGTTCAAAGCATGGACACAACTGAAATTATTTTTGCATTTTGATACTTAATTTTTTGTAAATAGTGTGTGACGGAATTACCGTGACGGAATTGCGATTTGTCCAAAGGCTGGTGTTTTAAGTCCACTTTATGCACAGTAAGGCTAATCGGGACTCGATCTACAGTTTAAAGTGAGATCCAAACTACTATGTGCCTCCACCGGGTATCGAACCCGAGACCCCTTGATTACAAGGCGACGATGATATCACTACGCCATCGGGGTATTTCATTGTTGTGTTGTTTTCAAAATAATATAATGCAATCCAACTGAAAATTGATTTTAATTATCCAACTGTAATACAGTCTTCTGAACAATGCAATAACAATAATTATTACAAAATATTTAGTATCAGGCGAGAAACAGTAAAAAATAAACCGAAATTGTCACTTTTTCGAAACAAAATCTACGTATTTGGAAACTATACTGTCAAAATTGTTTGGCTAGATCTCCGTTGAATTTACTGGTATCGAACATGCTGTTGAAACACAAGCAATATTGGTTGGTGGGTTCTTGGTCGAGATGGACGAGTATTACACGATCTCCTTCAGTCATCTGGCCAGGAAATTCTATTCCATGCGAGTCAATCTCAATAATGTTTCTGAAAATACTACATTTTTAAACAGGTATCTTTATTTGAAGTGGCCGCCTGAGAAGAATTTCATACTTTGGATTGCAGGGTACAATGTAAATACTTCCTGCCAAAGCAACTTTAAAGATTAATCTACTGCAAATTTGTCATGATGCAGTTTGCCTGAAACTATTACAAAATAATCGGCAGGAGTATCAGTCCAAATGCATGCTGTATATAGGGTAACTTGTTATTGGTTCCAATGTCCGGACAGAATTTCGTCCTGGTTGATGGTTGTGAAGTTTTCAGAGAAGTCCACTTCATCACAATTAGCTATCTCATGATAAAATGCTTCATTCGGTTTTATTTTTATGACCGTGCATTATTTGAAATACGGTAATTCCTTCTTCAGAATCATTGAGCATCCTTCAATAGTATCCTCAAAGGTTTTCTTAGTTCGTCTATTGCTCAGTGCTTGAAGTGGAAAATATTGACTGGGAGGATACCCCTGTCATCTCGACTACTGCTGTTCCTGATCTGCAGACTGCATATTCTCATAATACGATGCATGAAGAGCATCAGCAAAGCATTTGTCATGAGATGGACGTAGTTAACAGAATTTGGAAAGGCCACATTTTACATGAGGATGCTTTTTCACTGAAGAATTGAAAAGCCTCTCTTAATGTCATCAACATATATAACGCTTCTGCTTCTGGATGCTTTCCTCCTTTGATTTACACATCACTACATAATATTTTCGCCGTGGTAATATCCAACCCATATGCCATCTTTATTGTAATAATTGCACAATGATAATCAAATCATTACATTTTGATGAAAATCTACTTGATATGCCTGATTATGATGTTGAAGGCACTGTACAATTTGTGTAACTTTCGGTGGCTTTTGGGGAGACTTCGTTGGACATGTTGGATGGTTTACCAAGATTTTGCGAATCTTGTATCGTGATATATCTATCACTTGAAGAGCTTCTTCGATGGTCACTATTGCTGCTTGGAGTGCCTGAAGCACCTTACTGCTTGACAGTTTTGTTCCCTTAATCTCATAAGTTGTGAATTCATCTGATGCCTCTTCAATCGCTTCCGTTCATAGCCTTTCTCTTTCATTTTATCATAAAAAACTGTTTTCTTCTTTCTCTGCCTACTTTTGCATTGACGTTCAGCTGCTGTGTTAGCCATTATACTCCAGTAACGTTACAGATTAATCTGAAAATGAGTTAGCAATGTGCAGATAAGAAGCTAACATTATGATACATAACAAATACCGTTTGGAGCAATTCGTTGATATCACTGGTAATTCCATCACACACAGTTGGTAATTCCGTCACAGTAATGTACGTACAGCCATTCCATAAACATTGTTGGAGTGTAAGTGTTACACATATGAGTAGTACCAAAACATACCTTTGCAGGAAAAGTTTTCAAGTCTCAACAACCTACGTTTTTATGCGGAAAAAAATGAAAAATTGTGACGGAATTACCATTTTGTCTTGCGTAATAAAGGACGCGTATATCTCAGTTCACATACACACAATATAATGGTGAAATACACCAATTAGTTCCTCCAGGGTATGTTAATCTTACCATACTGCCATATTAGTTCCTTCTTGCCATATACAGCAAGTTCATGAATTATTAAAATGCACAGTCAACATATTATCACGCCATGAACCTTGCGGTTTCTAACCACCTACCGCATGTTCCATTAACTACAAGTATAACTCTAATGTGATATCATCTTCATTTTTTCGTACAAAGCTCTTGAGTTTTTGGACTGGAGGTTGATATTTCCGTGGAATTACCCTTAGATTGAAAACACGAATTTTATTGATGTCGAGTGTAATGTGATTTATTAGGTATTATCAATATGTGCCAACCACTTTTACCTGGAATAGGTTCAATACTATTTGCTTCGTTTCAGATCGTTATGTTTTTGTTGGGAATCATCGGGACACATGGGTGAATGGTGCTCTCGATGCGTCATCAGGAACTGCTCCATTTCTGGAAGTTACTCGAGTGTTAGGTGAATCTTTTAAAGAAGGCAAGTAACATATACATTATCATATATCTATTCACACAAACTTTCTATAACTCAGCTTATAGTTTTACTTGCTGTTAAGGTAGACTTACTGACATTGATTCTAGTCATCTAATTTTTATGTGTGCTGCATAATTCCTATACAATTCTCCAACTCCTTACAAGACGGAACAAATATTAGATACATATACGTATATATATATATATATATACACACACACACACACACACACACACACACACACACACACACACACACACACACACATATATATATATATATATATATATATATATTTGTGTATGTGTTTGTGTCTTTGTGGGAGAGCGAGGTGGTGTCACTATTGAATGCTTGAGGCAAAACTTTTGCACTGGAGAACTTTTGTTCTTAATTTTCTTTCAGGTTGGAGGCCAAGGCGTTCAATAGTATTTTCCAGTTGGGGTGCAGAAGAATTTGGACTTATTGGATCCATAGAATGGGTGGAGGTAAGGTACAAGATTAGTAGTTATTTTAAACAATTCTCTAGCCTTTTTTGGCGAAAAACAAATTTTGCATTACAACTGGTTCTATTGGCAGCTATATGAGGGAAAAAATGGTTAAGAGATTGTAGCGTCTCATACCCTTAGGTATGTGGGATCTTATTGGGAATGTAGCTCACTTACTCATTCATCCTTTACGGTAGAGCAACTTGCTGCTCATGATGAGCTTGGTGGTAAGTAGCTAGAGGTACTAATGTAACAAAATACACTAATGAAGAACTAGAAATGACAAACAGTTAACAATTGGATTTTAAAACCATCGAACCTGAATCATACATGGTGAAGTTAGGATAATTACCTATCTAACGTGAAGTCTGATAATCAAATTCAAGAGCGAAGCGAGCTTGCTTGTCAGGTTAAGTCAGGAAGACTGTGTTTGTTCGAAGACAAAACCGAAGAGAGCTGTTGACTATTCCAAATCAATCCAAAGAGTGATCCTACCTTTCTCCTCTATTCCTCTACCAGTGGAGACTTTCTCGGTGCCGATTCGTCAAGTTTTGACTTCCTATTCTCTTAGAAAAATTACTGCCTGTTTACCTGTGAGCTTTTTGATACACCAGTACTCCAGGAAGTCTGTTTACACTTGACTTTGCATATTTGAGATGCCTAAGAGAAGCAACTGGCTGGTAGAATAAGTGAATGACCCTTGGTCAGGTTGAAGCTTCTTGAAAATGTACAGGCTCACGCTTCGTTACGGTAGTGAGACAAGAACCCACAATTTATATGAAAGGTAAAGTTGAACATGTGAGGACATAAGGAGAGGAGTTTTTGGGTGGGGAAAGAGAAAACAAAGAGAAGATGTATGGAAATGTTTGTACAGCCGCAAAGGCTCATGCTGAATTAAACCTATACTCTATTCTACTGTATTCATTAGTTTATGTTTACATAATTTTTTGTGGAAACATCGCCTCATGAATTAGTGTAACTCTTGCGTATTGCTTGGTTTCTATAATTGGTTTATCGTCGATGTAAATAACTGCATGTTCATATTTATTGTGATGTTGAATTGTTGGACTTTTAACCACCGTTTATTACCTTTTTATCTTATCTACGTTTCGGAGACTCCGCAGGGCTCGAAATGGAAAATTACACGAAACGGAAGTCTTTACTTTCGTTAATCTGGTGTTTAGTGTTGCCCACGGGACGAGACGGGACAGGCTTTTAAAAATTCGAGACGAGACGAGATTGATCATGTGTCCCGAGACAAACGAATATTTTCGAGACGAGACAGCATTTCACAGCATTTCCACGAGACGAGACAGGCGAAAGTCTCGTCTCGTGGGCAACACTACTGGTGTTGTATTTTTTGTCTCTGATACTGCAACGACGAGATTAACGACTAGTGAAATGACGTGCTGTATTAAAATTGATAATAGTTAATATTAAAGTATTCACATAAACATCAAATAATGCAAAATACATTGGACAAGTGGCTTCTGGAATTTTCTTCTTTTTACAATTTAAGCAAACGGAAATCGTGAATGGCACTCATCCCGCTCAAAACGGGGAAAATTTTAAAATAAGTGTATATATCCTCAATTTTTTGTCTTAATAATACTTATTGAAAATCAATTTATGCAAATGAAAATATATTGATGAAGGAATTGGGAGCATACAGGTAGAAACATCAATTTTCCTAAAACATCGCTCTGAAGCTCGCAAGTTGAACGCTCATTCACCCCACATTCCACAGGATGCAGAACAGAGCAACAAGAATTTTCCACTCGGCTCTGCACAGTCAGCAAGGCAACGGCCCTCGCCAGCGGTGAGTGCACCTACACTGTAAATTTCCATCTGCATCCAGGGATACCCCAGGTGTACAGCTGGAGGTGCAAAGTCCACCAAGTCATGACTCAATTCCAAAGTTTAAAACCCCTGGAGACGGTAAATCGATCTCTCACTTCGCTCCACAATTACCAGCAAATTGATCAACGAGACGACGACGACGGCCAGTTGAGAGATCGCAACCTTACGAGGCGGCAGCAAGCGAGAAGTCCAAGAAGCAGTCCGGACTACGGAGCCTAAACTCCAACCCGAGTCCGGAGAATCAGCGCTCCATAGAATCAAGCCGCTGAATTTGATTGCCGCCAGCGATATCTCCAGCGGGCGCCCGTCTCCAATTTCGACCATCACAGAAACCTGAAGCCGAGGGCGGGATCTACAGCAAGGTGTGAGTAGCGTTCAACAACACACGTTCTCAACGACCTTCATCAGCTTCCTTTGGGGTAGAGGTGGTTAGCTAAGTCAAAACTAAAGACCTATCTTATTTATCTGAGCTACGTCCCGGCGTGACTCGATCCCGTGCCATACCCGACGTCATGCTACAATATATTTCAATATTGTTATTGTGTGTGTTCAAAGATTCGATATATTGTTTGACTGACTTGAAATTTTACTGTTGGGTTAATCGGGGAAAAGATGAAAGCCCGACAGAAAAACAATGAAAAGGGAAATTCAAGAAAAAAGGAAATAATGCAGATACTGTGCTCTTTACAGTTCCAGGGCTTCGAACTTATCTCCAAGAACATGGAGATCTCCGCCAAATCCTTCGCCGGAACAACATATGTATAAGAGAATCAAACTTATATGAATGCTATAACGTGTACTATTAAATAATATTAACAATTTCGTTCATAGTGAAAAGGAAAATGTAGTGAAATATCTAAATGAAAAAATACATGAACCCGAACGGTCCGTTGCCATTTCTGACGAAACGGAAAGACAGGAAGGTTGCATAGATTCACGAATCGGAACGCGATTCTGGTTCGCTTTTGTCCATTTCGAGCCCTCTGTCTCCGTCCTCAGGGTTGTGTATTTGTGTCTAACTGTTCATCTGTTCGTAATCCCCGAACACAGGGTCTGTTTGGCGAAGGCGTCAATGGGCGTGGTTCTAGTGTAATGTGTGAAATTATTTATCTGTAGCTCCACCTCATCTAATGGTAAGGGTAAGACCTGGTTTTGTGGCTCCCCGATGGCGTAGTGGTATCGTCATCGCTTTGTAATCAAGGAGTTCTGGGTTCGATACCCGGTGGAGGCACATAGTAGTTCGGATCCCACTTTAAACTGTAGGTCCAATCCCGATTAGCCTTACTGTGCATAAAGTGGATTTAAAACACCAACTCAATCAATCAAGACATGGTTTTGTATGTACAGTGCCAGGGAAGATTAGACAAATACACAATCGTAAGGGCGGAGACAGAATCAGTTTCCGAAACGTAGGCACGATTAGTAAGTAAGAAATAGTGGTTAAAAGTCCAAAAATTCAACAATTCAATCAATTTCCACTGATCAGCTATAAAGAAGAATTGATATTCATTATACAGGGTGTCATTTTAATGGCGCCCACGGACCACGGAAACCTATAGGACATCAAAACAAACAACTTTTCTCAGTAACATTTTTCTCGTTGGAGCGTCGTTTTGGCGCTACAGTCGTTCAAAAAAGCCCGTTTTGCCGCCTGAATGCTGGCAACCCAACCCAACATTTGATCGCATTTGTGACGTCATATCCAGTCGTGAAGCGATGCGTTACAAGGTTGCCAGAAACACACATATTCTGTGAAGAATGACATAGCTAAAATCAGCCACATTATGTACCGTAACACAAGACGAGAAAACACGTTCTGTAACCTAACAGGAAGTAAACAAACGATACGAAAAATGGTAGAAAGAAAATTGAATTCAAGTGGAAGTGGTCATATCGAATTTTGTCTCAGCTTACATGTAAAATACTTGAAAATCTAGTTACCAAGTTGGCATCTACAATTTAGTATATCCACTTCGTCCTTCTGATACTAGTTGTCTGTGACCCACTGAACAGATAACAAAATAGAAATGAAAGAACTCAAAATTCCAAAGGCAACACTTAATATAATGTATATTCAGGGCATTATGAGGCAAGTGACAAAATTGGTTGAAAATACAGGGATATAAATAGTAGTAAAACAAACTCTCCGACGACTGTGTTTATCTAAGCACCGGATACACATGTAGTAGTTTGCAATTGTGAACAGGGCAGTATATTCGCTACTGATTCATCATTACATTGGTACAGTGGTTGTCCGTGCTTTAGCCGTAATGTAACAACGTGAACCTCGGATACTTCCGTTATCAGCACAATAGTACCACAAGGCATCTGGACACAAGCCTGTAGATATCAACGTTGCAACGAGATTTGCAAAAAAATTGACATGTAGCTGGGCGTAAACAGCCACACATAAGCTGCAAGTCAAATAAAATGTATTGTTGTTGATATTTGACATGTAGGCTGAGACAAAATCCGATATTGACACTTCATTTTGAATACGTTTTTTTTACCATTTCTCATATCGTTGGTTCATTTCCCCCTTCCCCTGCGATGACTGCTGATCTTTTGGCTGGTAGACTATGATGTTCGGTCTACTGGCCGCGTTTCTGCTTCGTTTTACAGCTAATAATATGGTTGGTAGTTTGTTATTTTTCACAACATTTGTGTGTTCCTTGCAATACTGCCGTGCGCTGTTTCGCCGCAGGAAATGACGTCACAGATACGATCAAATGTTGTATTGGGTTGCCAGCATCCAGGCGACAAAACTGTCTTTTTTGAACGGCTGTAGCATCGAATCGACGCACCAACGAGAAAAATATTACTGAGAAAAGTTGTTTGTTTTGATGTGCTCTATACGAATCTGTGGTCCGTGGGCGCCATTAAAATGACACCCTGTATAGATATAGTACTAAGTTTGATACAGGACTGCGCTGATATGGTTAGCCACACGGACACTCATGTTCGATTCCCGAGGTGGAGGCTGGTGCTCACCATCACCACCACAATGTCGAGATTGAAAATGTGTAGGGCTCTACCTACACATCCTCTATATTGTTTCATGGCATGATGCAATGCTTAAGGAAGAGCTTTACCTCTTTTTTACGATTTAGTAAGTTTGCTATGATAAACCAAGAAACATGTTTCCAAAATACATATTAATAATTTCGTGTTCAATTGCTATATACAGTGCAGTGCGTTCGTTTTGGCTCTGGGCCGAGATAGCACGTGAACAACTTTGAACAACTCTCATAACACAGGTTAGTACTCGTTATGCAATATAAATATAATTGTCTACATGCTAAAGATATGTGCGTAAATAAAGCGAGCCGTTACGGCACGAAAATGCCAGCATCTGCACCATGTCACGCGCTATCTTCGTCCAGAGCCATAACAAACGCACTGTACTTCGTCCCAGGAGTGTCTTTTGTGCAAGTAGTATCTCTAGAGGGTTCGGCAAATGAACACGTGAAAGGAAAGGGATTGTATGGAGGGGCAACGCAGCTGCAATTACTCACCGTTTGCATCAGCGCGCGCTGCTTTGCTCCAACCACTGGATTTCTCCTATTCTCTATCGTTATGCGGGGCGAGACGTAGTGTAGAATTTCCCTTCCTATAATTTTAGAATAAAATACTGCTATATCAATCACTATGTATCCTCTTATTACAGGAGAAAGTGAACAAGTTAATGGAAAGAGCAGTTGCCCATGTCAACATGGATAGCTGTGCCAGAGGCCAAGTGTTTGATCCAAGAGCCTCACCATTTCTGGAGAAACTAGTTATAGAGGCCTCTAAAAAGGTTCGTAATCTGAGTTACTGCTAAATATGCAGTATCTCTATTGTTAATTATTATAAATCGTCACATATTAAGTAGAAAAAAGCAATTGAAGTGTACGACTAAACGCACGGCCATGAAAATAGGCAGCTGGGCAGAATTGCGCTGGTGCTACACTGGGAAAAGCAAAGCGAGAGCGGGACAAAAGTCGCTGGTTCCCGCACACAGTGTGGCAACGTCAACCGGGCTGCGTTGCCTAGTTCGAGCGTCAGACCGACCTCTTTCCGAGGCATTTTTGAGTTCCACTCGATACAGAACCGTGTGAACTGAAAGTTCTTTACAGGCCGCAGAAATGGTGTCCCATATCCATACGTCGAACTGCTCTTAAACTTCCGAACAGACGGGATTGTGCCCCGACGTGGCAACAGCGCAAACTTCTGCCACCCGCCTAATTTCATTGCCGTGCGTTTAGCCAGCATGCATCACATTTTACATATCCCTCTCAAATGTAAACTTTAGGAATCGATCCTCACAAAAATGCTCTCTTCCTACTTCTTGCTCACTTTTTGTTGTTGAAAATTGAAATGAAGCTTACTGTCGCTTTTCAGATTTAATCAAGAGTTGAAGACACGTTAAACAGACTATTTACTGTTGTAATATTCCATTATTATTCATGACTCATCGCTTAACATTTTAATAAGTTGCAGAGAAAGTAAATAGATTCGCCTTCAACCTAATGAACTTGATTCTAAATTGATAAAACGTAAATAATAGTTCTCTCCATGGTTAAGTGAATCAAACTTCGAAGCAACATTTTTATTATATTTTAAAATTACGTATATTTCGCTACATCCCTCTTACTTTACAGGTTGATGATGTAAGAAAAAGAAGTAAATCCTTATTCTATGCTTGGCACAAGTTCTATGTGGAACGAACTGGGAAGATATCTGATATTCCAAGGTACTATCTCATTACTAGACCTCGGATTTTTAGGCTCTAAAAAGTGTGGTTTTAGGTTCCTAAAATAGGTTCTAAAAATTAAAAAATAGGCTCTAAAAACCTAAAAATAGGTTCTAAAAATCTTAAATTAGACTCAAAAAATTCTGAACTAGATTCTAAAAAACTTACAATGGTTGAACATTAATAAAAATAATCATTAGGTACAATCATTAAGAACAACGTTTCAAAAGAACTATAAGAAATTTAATTGGTATCTAGAAAAAAAAACAAATAATAATTTTCTAACCAAATACTCATTTGTGTACATCATTTTCAAATCTATCCATTTATAGTAATGGTAATGCTTGTGCTGTTGGCAATTACTTGTTGATAAGAAAAATGAATTATGAATAATTTGCTGCACAATACATAACAACAATCTCTTCCATGTTATCCACAGTCAAACTCTGCCTTTTGTCTGTGAGGATCATCTTATAAGCTGAAAAAGATCATTCAACGGAATTGCTTCTGGCAAAAAGGAAAAAATGCACTGAATATACACAATATCATATTTGAGTTGCTCATCTTGCAAAAGTTCCTGTGCCACTGACACACACACCACTGTCTGTCGGTAGATCATTTGTGACTTCTACAACTTCTTACCAGTACCGAGCATAATACAACACTGCCTCCACCCATGTACCCAAGGAGTAAGAGGAAGGGGTATATTTGGATATCTTTCTGTGTAAGCAGCTTACTCTGGAGGTTGCTTTGCAGAACACTTTCTTCAGTGGACACCAAGTTATTCACTCTAGGAAAATCACTTCTCAGGGTCTCTCATAGCCTGTGCAAAGCATATGCCAAACAAGTAACATGGATTAATTCCGGGTAGACATTTTTTAGGACAGATGCCGCTGTATGCATGTAGGAGCCGGCATCTGTACAGAGAAGAATTTTCTTATCATCTACGCCATTAGGGTAAAGCAGTTGCAGACTTTTGTTCACAAAGTATGCAATAGTTTGACCATTAACTCTTTCAACTTGCTTTGAACACAGGAGATGTGGAGCAGACGAATTATCTGGGCTAAGTTTTCCAACGATGAGGTTGGCATTATACCTTCCTGCTGCGTCAGTAGTCTCGTTAACTCCCACCCAAATGCACGAGTCGCCTATGTCTTGCTGGACTGACTCACGTTTGATTGTAGCAATGATCTAAATAGTTCTTCCTCATTGTTGACTCCGATGGAATTTGTTCATTGCGGTATTTTTGCAATTCTGAAGTGCATTCCACGGAATGTTGGCAGCAATGAGAGCTTTGCACAAATCAGCCTTGAATCTGCTTTCAGTTGATGTTGATTGCGACAACATTGTCTCCTTTACATTGGTCTTCTGATCTGCTCTTGTTTTATGTCCAACACTTTCAATATGTTGCTGTATGTGACTTCTTTTTTCATGAGAATTCTGGGAATTTAGGAATGTAATTAACATTTGCATTCTTGGAAGGAAAGGTAATACTCGAATATATCAGAAAAAAAGTCAAACTAATGAAAGTAATAAAAATTAATATAGCCTATGTAGCTTGAGAAATATCTTCCATTATTGCCTTGAACGGGGAGGGCCATTTTAACTCTTTCCTACAAACACATATCCTTCTCTCTCGTAATGAAACATACTTTTGAGTGTGTACAAACACTCTTTACTTAATTCCTACATTTTGAGCCTAAAAAAGCGGCCTCCAGCTCAAAGAGATCAGATTACTGTTATAATGGTTATTATTATAATTGATTCATTATATAATTTTATCCCTAGTATTTAAAATTATAATTAATTTACTCAAGGTCCCGGGTTCGATCCCCGGCCGGTTCAAATCCGGGAACTTTTCTAACGGTGGAAGCGGCCCCGGCGCCTACCCAGCGTCGAATAACATGGGTACCTGGGGGAAACCCTGGGGGGTAAAGGCGGTTAGGGGCGTGATGCTGATCACATCACCCCCAGTCACGACCGGATCAAGAAAGTGTGGGGCGTTACCCCCACACCCCCTATACGCCTTCATGGCATGGTGCTATGCACAGGGGAACGCTTTACCTTTTTTTTTTAATTATAAATCCTAATGTATCTTTTATAGAAAAGTATGGATGGAATGGAATTTTATCTATATTGCTGTTGATAGAGATAGGGTTATTTCATAAAATTGATCCTAATCTTGATACGATATTTCATGTTGTATAGGCGTCTGGGTAGTCTGAATTGAAATTATATTTATTATTTATGGTTAATTTCTGATTTTGATATAATATTAATTACTAGATTTATTATTGTTGCTGGAATAACGAGGAGTGCACAAATTCCTTTTTCTGCATGATTACCGGCAGCAATAGCGGCAATTTCTTTAAAAATATATCCCTGTCTCTCCACAAGATGGAGCCAACATTTTTGTTTCAGTAACGCTCTCATGTTTCATGTTTACAGTACACATCTACAGACATTGAAAGATTTTTTACTGCCTAAAACAAGACTAAAAATGCGAGACATATGGATGTTTTTTTTTCTTTTCATGTTACAAGCAATCATAGCCGAACTACTTTCAGCAAGTATGTAAGCCGCGCGTCAGGCTAAGTTTGCAGCAGGTTTTATGTATCAATCCGCGCGATAACTGAGCTCAGAATCTTCCGTGCCAGTCTTTCCTCAACCGCCGAGCTGCTTACATCGCAGACACTGAGAAAATCCACAGTATTGCCAACCGCACAACACATCAAAACCCGCATGCATGTCAAATGGAATGTATTTTTGCTTCTTTTTGTCTCCTGAAACATAAAATTTTAAAAGTACTTTCTGCGCATATATTATTTAATAAATGTGTCATTAATATAAGAGCGAAATAACTTCTAAACATGAGAGCATGTGTGCATATTTCGAGCACGCAAAACGAAAAATAAACGGAGATAAAAGTAAACAACAATAGGCCCCTCTTGAATTTAATGACAAATTATTGTTTTTGGTTTAGAAAGAAATACATTTATGAAAAACGTGGTTGCTTCGTCCGCAATACATCCGTTCCTGTAAGACACACGCAATTCAAGTTATACCACCAAAAAAGCATGATTTGTTATTGGTGATATATACAATCAGGTGCATTGTCTGTTGCTATTACTCTGGTTTCAATTTATGAATCAATTCACTAAACCAGGATTCATATCTTGGTCTGTCCATTTCTTGCTGATAATCACCCTTCCCTTTCTTTGCGCGGAACAGTAAATATGCGCCTTCAACAAAGCTTTCATTGCGGCCAGTGGGTGAAAGAATAAGCCTCCCCCTTTCCCTCATCATCGGTTTCTTCAGCCCTGGCAGTGGTTTTGCATGGTGGTATACTTTCATGTTTTATTCCCCCTTCCCCCACCCACCGAGCTGAAGGACGTCTCGTCCAAATAATAAACATGTTTCTTCTCACTGAGATATATATTGTCATCAAACAACAAACAATCGTTTCCTCTTGCTAAACTTAAACTGCAAATCATTCAACACCCGTGATACAATTCGTGTGCACATTGACGGCAAATCACCTCACGCCCTTTTTTACTTTGATCTTGTTGCCGCAAAGAGGATTATGCATTTAAAACAACTTGCTTGACTTTCAAGAGCATTTCCCTTCGGATGAAGCCCAAAATAACATTCGGGTAAAACCGTGCGCTGAACAGGAAATTCAGCCATTCTCGCCGCTCTACAATAAACATAGGGTTAAAATAGTGGGATGTGCAACACTGGTATCACCGATTCCACGCGCTCTGCAACGCATTCAGTCCCGCTCGACTCGCTCTAAAGTTTCAGTGTCTCTTCAACGCAATACACATTGCAGTTGGCGAATCTGCGGTTCTAAGTTCTTCTGC
The DNA here is from genome assembly GCF_977018435.1 of Lepisma saccharinum. Lineage (NCBI taxonomy): Eukaryota > Metazoa > Arthropoda > Insecta > Zygentoma > Lepismatidae > Lepisma > Lepisma saccharinum. Next base: position 49,193,189 of record NC_139253.1, read on the forward strand.
ACAGTGATTGCAACCGATCAAGTACATACCTGCTAATGGATATATTATTTTGTCTGTATTTTACAAATTAAATAACTGTTTTCTTGCAAGTATGCAGTTGTGTCGAAATAGAACCCTTCTCAGCGGAACTATATTCTTGCGCGCACGTTTGGATCTACATATGCGAAAACCTGCTGCAAGGTTGGCTTAGTACCCACGTATTTGTGGAAAAATTAACATGTGGAAGAGACAACAATGAGTAAGCCAAATCACTCTGCTTCTCCACTCTCCCGGTTCCTTCCCCCGCCACCTATTACCGCATTGGTTGTTATTCTACCTACAAAATAAGATTGCAAAAATATGGCGTAAACACTTTCCCGTTCATCAACTCAGCAAAGGAAAGAACATTTGCGATTAGGACAGGGAACAGAGTAATTGAGTTGATTGAGCAGAACACAATAATAGTATGCTCTTCGCAATAGTATTGCAATTTCATTTGTAGTACGTATTATGCGTTACCCCCACACCCCCTATACGCCTTCATGGCGTGGTGCTATGCACAGGGGAGCACTTTACTTTTTTTTTTTTTAGTACGTATTATGAACTTCTTCATGCAATGAACAAATATACAACTTATACCACTTTTCTTGTGTTTTTTCTCATTTTATTTTCGGAAACACAGTTTCTGTGTAATGCTTTAACATTCACGGACTGTATGTGCTAATGAAGAATTGCCACCTTAATTGTATACAGACTACGATATCTGTGATCCTACTGAATTGTATTTTGAAACTAAATTTACTTACTTGTTTGCAGCAACACTAACAAATAACAATTTTTCCGTCGTACTTCAGCTCTGGATGTTCACTTATCCAACTTTGTATTAAAACACTTTTGCTTGATTTATCCTTTGGCATTATTGCATCATATATCAAACAGAAGCCAAGAGAAGAAAACTTTACTTCATAAAGGCGTGAATGCTACACAGCACCGAACTGACGTGCAAGTAAGCAAAACCACACGAATCATTGCATTTTGAACTGCGCCGACAAGAGCGGCGCCGGAGGCCAGACATTTTGCTTTGTTTCGAGCTTTGAAAAGACGTCATGCACTTGGAGGGAGGAAAACCGACAGAGCATGTTTCAAACAAGTTAGTCATTGTATCTTTTCCGTCACTGAACAGATCAATTACCTGTGTGTGATATGAAAATTCAGCAAAAACCTTAAAAAAAGTTTAATTTATGTGTGTAAACATAAAATAGGTCCTAAAAAGCAAAATAGGTTATTTTAGGCACTATAAACTTCATCAGTTGTTGCGTTTTTTAATGAAACGCTGACGTAACTTGTTATTTTTTATTTACGTTCAAAGGAAAAAATAGGTTAAAAACCTAAAATACGAGGAATACTCATTACATAGGATTGTGGTGAAGTACATTGATATTCTAAATTCTTGAAATTCACTCATTGATCTTATGTTTAATGTGGGACGTAAAGCTCATGGCACTAACACTATGTATATGTGTAAACGTCAAAGTTATGGCGCTCAGTGCTACCCAACTACAAGTAATAAATTAATAATAATAATAAAAAATCTTACCAAGTATCCAAGATCCATTTGTTCCTCCAAAATTTAAGGTCCACGGTAAAGTTAAAAGTAAAGTTCCCCGTCCATATAGAAACGTGCAATGAAGGCACATTTAGGTGATGTGGGGGTATGTTCCTACACATTCTGGATCACGGCCATTTTGAAGATGATGTGATCAGAACCACACTCCGGCCGCATTTCCCCCCAGGTTTGCCCCCAGGTACCCATTGTTTTGAGGATGGGTGAGTTCCAAAGCCGCTTTATACGTAAAAATTCCAAACATTGGTTCACCCATCCCGGGAATCGAACCCACGTGGCAGTCAGATGCACCGGTTAGACCACTACGGCTCTAAAGGTTCATGAAATTGCTATATTTTTTTCAAGTGTTTTGGAGATATTTACTGCATACTTGGGCCAATGCCACCATTACTATTTCGTTTTGGAGGGCTTTTCATATACGTATGCAACCATATACGTATTCGGGCCAGTGGCGGCCATTGGGATCCAAAACTGGGGGGAGGGGGCAAGGACAGTTTACTTTCCCTTGGTAGATAAATTTAGCATCGTGCTAAAGCAAAAGTGGCAAAAAGTGGGGGCCAACTGCTCCCCTCGCCACCCTAATTGCAGCCATTGATTCGAGGGATGAAGTCTGACAGTCTGAGAATCCACTGTCTATGGGCTATCTAAATGTTCGACAGTTGAAATATAGAGAAGTCAAGATTATTGAAGAAAACTAAAATTGTGTTATAATCTTTTAATTTGGATTTGTCTCAATGCATAGTCCTATTTCTGGTGTCGGCTCAATGGCGGATGGCGTTAAGTGGTCGACTTTCGATTTCGCCATTTAAGTTCCCAGGTTCAAGTCCCGGGATGAGCACAGTTGTGACTGTCGTTTCATCTTATCATAACTCATCCTCATCGTCCCACTTGCCAAAAGTAGCAAAAAGGCGGCGCTATGTGGCAAAATTACAAATAATCCTTTTTTTGGTTTACATTTTTATAACATATGAAATATTTTGTATTTTGCAAAGATACATTGCATTGCAATTTATATAATATTTATATAATATAATTTATATAATATAAGTTAATATAAGTTAATAATAAGTTAATATAAGTTATTTATATAAGTTATATAAGTTATATAAGTTAAGTCAAGCTAAGCAAATGTTCCCAGATAACATCATAATTCCAATGATAAATATAATTATGAAATTTAATATTGTTGGTAGATGTATTGTCAACAGATCATTACCTTGTATTTTTACATTTGATATAACCTACATTTTTTTTTATAATTTTAGGGTTCCTGTTCCTGGATCTGGTAGTGACCACGCCCCTTTCATGTTCTACGCAGGTATTCCAGCTGTCGTTGTTAAGTTTGCACCTGATAAGGTAATACCTGGCATAGATGATGAAGATATAAAGTACTAAAAATTATTCAGTTGGAGCTGCCATTTTAGGAATGGGGATTATTTTCTATTGTGTTCTAAAAGAATATTAACTAACGTCTTTGAAACTACATAAAATTCAAAAGAATCATTCACTTACAACGTAGTAGGGATTAGAAAACATATATATATATATATATATATATATATATATATATATATATATATATATATATATATATATCTTAATATATCTTTCACATGTGTGTGGACTGTTATTGCTTCTAGATGAAGAAGATTGAAATTACTGCAGTGTCTTATTTGTGGAGTATAATCCAAGTAAAGTTAAGAAATTATATCATTTCAGTACAATGGTTCATATCCAGCATATCACACCGCCTATGATACATTTAATTATGTGACAAAGTTCATAGATGAAGGTTCATACATTATGCAAGGATGTGGAAGAATGACACTCTTATTGTCACTTGAAATTGCAGGTAAGACGATTCTTTTAATAAAGCCGAGCCGATTTTTCTGTATTTGAAGAAAAAATAGTCCAAACGTGTAAATTCCTATACATTTTAATCCTATGTTTATTCTAGAAACTACAATCAAATCCAATGGTACGGGCTAACGAAATAAAGATTTAAGAATCATAATGTTCACTTCTTGTGCTCAAACTCTTTTACTTCATGTTCTGTTTTTACACCATGATTATATAAAAAATTATGACTGTCATATTAATAAATGCTGATTAAACTAGATTAACAATTTCTTCAGAAATATCACATGTAATACATAGAGTTGCAAACTAACGAGGGTCTGACGCCACAGCCAGTATATAATCCTCTGTGAGACTTATGTTTGTAATTCTCCTCTCATCATTTGATCTTATCACCACCAGTGATCCTTATCTTCGCGATTAGGAAAAAGTTGCAGAAAAACGAAGTAAAATCAATCAACACATAGAGTGGTAAAATATGTCTCCAAAATAGACTGACTCGTTCTATATGCCAGAATTTTTTATTTCGCTCACAAATCCCACGGCATTCTACACAACACTATTTCATAACAGTTATTGATATGTGTGTGATAACTGTTATTTTCCTTGCCTTACAGAATCACAGATTCTCCCGTTGGATGTAGTGGGATATGTTAACGCAATTAAAAATACCTTCGATGTATTAAAATGTAGCAAGGCAGTCGATGAACTTGCATCAATGGGCCTTTCTCTAGGTATGTCTAAGTTTTTGTGCTTTCAGTCAATTTTTTTTTACCTTTCGAAAAATTGTTATCCTATGTGTGTTAATGTTACTGTCGCTACAAGAAAAAAGCGTTCGTTCAAGCAAACAAACAATGTATTGTATTAATATCAAATTGATTTATTTTTAATTATTGTTAAAGGAACATTCCAAATTCCAAGCTATTATGAGTTAGGTAAATATTTATGTTCATAACTAAACTTTATGAAAGTAAAAACCTGAGTCTTGTACTCTCGTAATACAGGCAATTTTATAGGAAGTGCAATTTTTAATAATGACTATTTTGTGTAACACTGCTTTCCTGTTGATTTATAACAACTAGTTATAGATAAAGATACATGAAACCTGTGGTTAAAATCTTCAACCATTAAGGTTCCACTATGGAAATATATTGCTTTTGACTGGAAAATCTCTTATTTTTACTTCTGATTTAATCTCGCAAAACAAACCATGCAGTTTTCATCCTTTTAACATCTTTTCAAAGCAGTTAGGTCTTTAGTCAAAAGAAAAAAAATATTGGAAAAAAAAATATTGGAAATATATTTTTTTGAAAGTCGTGTTGTCAGCTGGAAAATATAAAACTAATTGCTTCCGTAACAGGACCATTACTTAGGTACACCAATAAATATTTTCTTCAGAATTCAAATTTCAATAATGCAGTTGAACAACAATATGAGAATTGTTGAACACCGTTACCTAATAGCCTACGATACGGACACTATTACAAAATCAAGTATCGTTCGCTGCAATTGCCTGCTTGTAAGTAATAACATTTAATATATTTGACGCTGTATCACATCGCATACCGCATGCACCAAAATCTATTTATAGGCTTCTGTATGTAAAAAATTCGAACTAGCCAGTAGAACATTTACCACATTACAGTCATAATATTAGGGAAAATTGTTTTGTCATTGAATCAATCAAAGTTTCGTTGTTAAATGATGTTCCCGTTACGTAAGCTACAAAATATTTATTTATTGCTAAAGAAACTTAACTGGCGTGGTGCCTAGTTAGAGAGTTGTTTATTAATATTACTATTGCACGTGCACCGTGGGCCAAAAGTCATTATCGGATTCGGATACTATTTATAGTGTAAGAACGTAATATTAGCAAGTGTAATAGCTAGCCCCCGTGGCGGAGTGGTTAGCACGCCAGGGGTCCCGGGTTCGAATCCTGCCCTGGGTAATGCAAGGTTGATAAAGATCCAGGAACACAAATTTTAATGGGTTCTGTTGGGTTCCCCTGCAGGACCGAAACTTCTTTCTCGCACAATTTAAATTCGGTCCAAATTGCGTATTGTTTCATTGAAAAATGTTCCTGGACTGTATTTAAAATGATCCGGAAAACGTTCCTGGACCGCTTTCAAATTGATCCGGGAAAAAAGGTTCCTGGACCGAATTGAAATACTTGAAATATAAAGAGGTTCTTTACCGTCTAGTACCCATTTCCACTTGCTGATTTTCTCTCCAGGGCTGGAATTGAATTTATTTACAAATTCCTGTACCATTAAACCCTGGGATTGTTAACGATCCAGGAATTCATACATTCTAATGTGTTCTCTTGGCTTCCGTAACAAGACAGGAACCTTTTTTCTCGCTCAATTTAAATTCGGTCCAAGATTCGAATTGTTTCACTTCAATACGGAACTTGGACCTTATTTAAATTGATCTGGAAAAAAGTTCCTGGACCGCATTTAAATTCATTTGGAAAAAAGGTTCCTGGACGGAATTTAAATTCATACGGAAAAATGGTTCCTGGACGGAATTTAAATTCATACGGAAAAATGGTTCCTGGACCGAATTTAAATTCATACGGAAAAATGGTTCCTGGACCGAATTTAAATTCATACGGAAAAATGGTTCCTGGACCGAATTTAAATTCATACGGAAAAATGGTTCCTGGACCGAATTTAAATTCATACGGAAAAATGGTTCCTGGACCGAATTTAAATTCATACGGAAAAATGGTTCCTGGACCGAATTTAAATTCATACGGAAAAATGGTTCCTGGACCGAGTTTAAATTCATACGGAAAAATGGTTCCTGGACCGAGTTTAAATTCATACGGAAAAATGGTTCCTGGACCGAGTTTAAATTCATACGGAAAAATGGTTCCTGGACCGAATTTAAATTCATACGGAAAAATGGTTCCTGGACCGAATTTAAATTCATACGGAAAAATGGTTCCTGGACCGAATTTAAATTCATACGGAAAAATGGTTCCTGGACCGAATTTAAATTCCTACGGAAAAATGGTTCCTGGACCGAAATTAAATTCATACGGAAAAATGGTTCCTGGACCGAATTTAAATTCATACGGAAAAATGGTTCCTGGACCGAATTTAAATTCATACGGAAAAATGGTTCCTGGATCGAATTTAAATTCATACGGAAAAATGGTTCCTGGACCGAATTTAAATTCATACGGAAAAATGGTTCCTGGACCGAATTTAAATTCATACGGAGAAATGGTTCCTGGGCCGAATTTAAATTCATACGGAGAAATGGTTCCTGGACCGAATTTAAATTCATACGGAAAAATGGTTCCTGGACCGAATTTAAATTCATACGGAAAAATGGTTCCTGGACCGAATTTAAATTCATACGGAAAAATGGTTCCTGGACCGAATTTAAATTCATACGGAAAAATGGTTCCTGGACCGAATTTAAATTCATACGGAAAAATGGTTCCTGGACCGAATTTAAATTCATACGGAAAAATGGTTCCTGGACCGAATTTAAATTCATACGGAAAAATGGTTCCTGGACCGAATTTAAATTCATACGGAAAAATGGTTCCTGGACCGAATTTAAATTCATACGGAAAAATGGTTCCTGGACCGAATTTAAATTCATACGGAGAAATGGTTCCTGGACCGAATTTAAATTCATACGGAGAAATGGTTCCTGGACCGAATTTAAATTCATACGGAAAAATGGTTCCTGGACCGAATTTAAATTCATACGGAAAAATGGATCCTGGATCGAATTTAAATTCATACGGAAAAATGGTTCCTGGACCGAATTTAAATTCATACGGAAAAATGGTTCCTGGACCGAATTTAAATTCATACGGAAAAATGGTTCCTGGACCGTATTTAAATTCATACGGAAAAATGGTTCCTGGACCGAATTTAAATTCATACGGAAAAATGGTTCCTGGACCGAATTTAAATTCATACGGAAAAATGGTTCCTGGACCGAATTTAAATTCATACGGAAAAATGGTTCCTGGACCGAATTTAAATTCATACGGAAAAATGGTTCCTGGACCGAATTTAAATTCATACGGAAAAATGGTTCCTGGACCGAATTTAAATTCATACGGAAAAATGGTTCCTGGACCGAATTTAAATTCATACGGAAAAATGGTTCCTGGACCGAATTTAAATTCATACGGAAAAATGGTTCCTGGACCGAATTTAAATTCATACGGAAAAATGGTTCCTGGACCGAATTTAAATTCATACGGAAAAATGGTTCCTGGACCGAATTTAAATTCATACGGAAAAATGGTTCCTGGACCGAATTTAAATTCATACGGAAAAATGGTTCTTGGACCGAATTTAAATTCATACGGAAAAATGGTTCCTGGACCGAATTTAAATACTTTACAGATAAAAAGGTTCTTTACGCTCCAGAACCCATTTACGCTTGTTGATTTTCTCTCCTGGACTGGAATTGTATTTATTTAAAATTCCTGAACCTTTAACAGCCCTGGAGTAATGGAGTGTCCATTCATCAATTTCATCGTATCATCACTCATCCCTAGCTTCGCAAATTAGCCGAAAGTGGCTAAGAAAACGAAGTAAAATAAAACAAATCAATCAATCAATCAATCAAAAACAAGTGAAATAAAGGTAAAAAGTTGTGGGGTAGCTTGAGAGAAATGTTTATCCCCCTCACACACGTTAAGTGGTAATAATTCGTTTTTCTCCCGATAGATGTCGGTCTATCCCAAAAGTGTGGTTAGGAGTCGGGTTTTCTGATAGAGGTCCTTACCGTCCGAATGCTGCAGTCTTCCACTGCGTTGTGCAATGTGCATCTGACCCATTAAAACATTTATAAACGTGCCATAAAAATGACATGATCTGTCTATATACATTGTGAATGCACAAATTCACCGGGGCACGTCATTGCAAACATATGACTTGCCACCTCTACTATCGGATTAATAATTATGGATACTCGAGTTTGAACTCCAATTAATAATTAACCAGTAGAACTACATAAAAACGAGTTACATCAAAATTTAGCTAATTCATTTCTGAGTTAAGGTATGGTAACCATTTTCTTCCGAGTATGTCTTCGATTTTTTATCATCGTGAGAACAAAAAACAAGTTTTTTTTGGTGTTTTCCAAACGAACGCTCTCTTGGAAATTCTATAAATAAAAAAAACTTGTAGTGTAATCATGATGAAATTATATACAGTGAAGGTGGAAACGTTTTAAATACAATTATTATTATTTTTTTTAAAATCGCCCAAAAAAGGGTTTTATCAATTTTTTGGAACAACTTTTTCTTAGTATTGAGTAATCCTACACATACGATTTTGGTCTTGTTTTGAAGCTCTTTGAGGCTGCTTTTAAAACCCTTCATCAATTCGCATCGCGAAATCGATTTTATACAGATTTTTATTTAACGGAGTAAATATGTGCGTTGAACATCCGACTCACAGTGACAACCCACAGTTTCCACGGTTCACGGACATCGATCTAGCAACATTCCAATTTTCAACACACATTCATTACTCCGTTGAATAAACATTTGTATAAAATAGGCCTCGCAACGTGATTCTTTTTTTAAAAAGAGCTTCAAAGAGCTTTAAAACAAGACCAAGATCGGATTTGTAGGACTACCCAATACTAAGAAAAAGTTGTTTCTCAAATTTGATATGAACCCTCTTTTGGTCGATTTAAAAATTCTAAAAATTAAGAACTGTATTTACAATCTTTCCACCTGAACTGTATTTAATTTCATCAGAAAGGGACAAGTTTTTGATTTATAGAATTTCAAAGAGAGCGGTCGTTTGGAAAACAGCGAAGTAGCGACATTTTTTTTGCTCTCACGATAAAAAAATCGAATGCATGCTTGAAAAGAAAAAGGATCGGTTATCATAACTTAACGCATAATTGAATCAGCTAAATTTTGATGTAACTCCTTTTCATGTAGTTCTACTGGTTACTTTTTATAAATATACACCTGACGCTCTACTATACATTTTTTAATTAAATTAATGTAATAATCAGAACACCGTTGCTAATAAAAATATATTACGAAATAAATGTTTCGACTTTTATATGAATTCTGTCAATGAAATAAGAACTATTTTTCTTTGAGAAACGAATCATGTTGAAAATACCTTTGCCTTACAGATACAATTGAAAATGAGTTGAACAATTTGACAGCAGCAGCCGATTTCTGGGAAAAGGACAGCAGTAATATAAATTTAATGAAGTAAGTCGAAAATTGCTCTTTTTCATATTTACGATATTTCTAAGCACAAATGCAAGAGTTGGGTGGTAATATTAACACTCTCCCGAAAACAAAAATGTGTTAACTTTGCAGATCTGTACTTCCAGTTACTGTAAAGTAATTTTTATTAGAAAACAATAATTCCATCGTCGCTTGTAATGAAAGGGTCCCGGGTTCGATATGCGGTGGAGGTACGTAGTAATTTATTCGGATCCCACTTTAAACGTTAGGTACAGCCTCTCCGTGCATAAATTGGACTTAAAAACGAGCTCAAACTTAACTCAAACTTATACACTACGTGCAAGTTAAAATTTTGGTACTACATTTATGTTTTAGTAATGTAATAACTTTCCATAGTTACCTGTTCTCTAGAAATGAGAATGTTTTTATGTAACTTATAATTATTTTTCAAAAAGATTAAACTACATTCTAGGTAGCCACATATTTTACACATTTTGTGCATTTCCCTGCAAATCATAAATAATTATATATTAGCTACTATTTATGTTTTATTTTCTATTTAATTGGTCATAGTAAAAATTAACTAATCTATTTTTGAAGGAATTTACTGAAAAGGTTGTGTAAAATTGGAAAATTTATGGTAATAGGATTTTATAATTATTTAAATGAAAATAGGTATCAAGTGAAAGCTTCTACTTAGAAATGAGTGAGTTTTGGTTGTAAGTCCACTTTATGGACAGGAAGGCTAATCGGGGCTGGACCTACAGTTTAAAATGGGATCCACCGGGTATCGAACCAGGGATTCCTTGATTGCAAGTCGATGACGTTACCATTACGCCATCGGGGAGACCCTACTTAGAAATGATATGTGTTTCACAGACAACCTTATTCACGTCAATGAGATAGTCAAATCCAGCCCATATTTATTTCAGTATCATCCTTTCAATAGACTTGTAAGGTACCTGAACCCAATATGGCCTACCTAAAGTTTGCGATTGTTTCTAGTGGTGTACAAAGTCGGAAAGATAATACTAGTAGCAAGATTCAAAAGAAGGAACATTTCTGGATGTTTACTCAAAATTGGAGCTAATTTCAAATAATAACATGGGTGCAGGGAAGATTTTATTAAAAAGTTACGTTTAGGCCATATTGGATACATATGTACTCAATTTGGCATAGGCATATATTTTGTCCTTTCACATCAAAATATGCAACAGAAATTGTAAAGAAAGTGCAACTATGTTGTTTATATAGGTAGACAAGTATATTGATACACTTACATTTTATTTACATAATGTCATGTGAGATTTGCACAAGGAAATGAGATTGTTTACAAACCAATAAACAATAGAGTGGCATGTCACAATTTGCTACCAGAAGGCCTGGATCACTCATTACTGTCTGGGCAAATGAAAGGTCCTTTATCCTCTTTAGTGAGTTCCACACACACTAGGTGAACATAAGAGTAACAAATCTCTCATTTGCGCATGTGTTTCACGACATATTCCTATGTAGGCCTTATTGAGTACACCTTACATAGTGTTCTTTTTTCCTTCATTATAAACAGTACTTTAGATTAAAGTCTAAAATATTGGGTTGGCCCATAAGTCCTGGCGTTTTTTTAAGTGAGAATTTTGCGTGAAAAATAAAATGTGTTGGCTATGCGTTTTATGTTATTCAATAGTGAATTATGTATACTCTACAAAATAATGTGTTTAGTTTTTTTATGCTGATATACTTTTTGTTCTTTTCAGGTCATTAAAATGGAGTGTCAAGTTGACAAAAAGGAGCATTTTCGACACCTTCTGCTGTTTGAGTTTAATCGAGGTGCCATAGCCACAGAAGCTGCTCGAGAGATTTGTGAAGTGTATGGCGAAGAAGCGATGCCTCTTAGGACGGCTCAAAATTGATTTAAGCGATTCAAAGATGGCAATTTCGACCTCAAAGACATGCATCGCACCTGACGCTCCGTTTAGTTCAATGAGGAGCGACTGAAACAGCTTATTCACGAAGATCCACGCCAAACGACGAGGGAATTGGCAGAGATAATGGAATGCTCCCACAGTACCATAGTGTGTCACCTTCACTCAATGGGAAAGGTTCAAAAGTTGGGCGCTTGGGTTCCGCATGCTTTGAACGACAACAACAGAAATCAACGAGCCACGATCTCCGCCGGTTTGCTTGCCCGTCATCGGTCAACTCATGGACACAAGCAGCGACTCCTATATCAATTTTGAGCCGTCCTAAGAGGCATCGTTTCTTCGCCATACACTTCACAAATTTCTCGAGAAGCTTCTGTGTCTTTGGCACCTCGATTAAACTCAAACAGCAGAAGGTGTCGAAAATTATCTTTTTTGTCGACTTGACACTCCATTTTAATGACCTGAAAAGAACAAAAAGTATATCAGCATAAAAAAACTAAACACACTACTTTGTAGAGCACATAATTCTCTAGCGAATAACATAAAACGCATTGCCAACACATTTTATATTTCACGCAAAATTTTCACTTAAAAAAACGCCAGGACTTATGGGCCAACCCAATAAATACATAGTTGTAAAGTACAAATTATGAGCTATCATAACATGTACTAGAGATTTTAAAACACCTATCACTTGGAAGACGTAGTAAGTAATAACTTGACTATGCAATATTAGATCACGTAGAACACAATCACGAGGTCCAGCTACTTCGCTTCTTTGTCCTCAAGTTACTACACTATATCTGCAGTCAACAGGTTCAATCTCTGCATTCGGACAGTCTAAATGACATACTAAAGTCATTTATTGAATTAACCTTATAACTACTTGGGAAGAGCAAATAGGCCATATTGGGCACTAGGCCATATTATATGTTGAGTTGGTGTTTTAAGTCCACTTTATGTGCAGTAAGGCTAATCGGGACTGGACCTACATTTTAAAGTGGGATCCGAACCACTTGTGCCTCCACCGGGTATCGAACCCGGGACTCCTTGATTATAAGGCGGACACGCTAATAGGCCATATAGGTTCAGCTACGTACCTTGTGATGGCTTCAGTTATGCGTCCTCCTAAGTTCTGTAATATAGCAGGGAGGGCGGGGGTGGGAGCGGAAGAAAACTTTAGTCTTTCACGAAACCCCAGGGAAGACATCCAATGGCGTAAGATCGGGAGAGGTCACAATTATATAAAGGTAGAAATAGGGCACGGATTTTTATGTGGTAGAATCATGTAAAATATTTATGTATTTATGCGTTGAAATAGTGAAAATATGAACATATATGTGACAAAGATTTTTTAAAAAAGGAAGGAAAAGCTGTCTTACCTTTCCAAGATTGCATTGCAGTGGGTGGTGAATATCATCGTTAGGTTGTCAGTTGTGAAAGAATGACGATTGTCCCGGAACAAGGCTTTGTTACGCGAAAAGGTGCGTTCCACATCACAGGTTGTTAACTTTGCATTTTTAAACGAAGCCAGTTGTTTCACTGTGAATCCCTGTGGAAGCGATGCAGCAGATGTGTCACCGTCCAAAGCAGCAGCTACAGTACTCATGGTTTGGAAACCATGGTTTCCCTCAAATAGGGAACGAGCTTTTTGCATAATTGTGTCAGCCTTCTTCCCGCCTACCTTTCCGAGTGCTTTGAAGGCATTATCTACTTCATGTACTGCATCAGTCAAAGGCAAATCTGAGGTTTCTAAAGTGTCGATTACCTTTACCAGAAATGTAAAATTTGTTATTTATAAAGGGAAAATATACACTAATTATGCTCTATCGTTAAAATATTTGATTGTAATATGTGAAAACAACAAAAATATGTAATTTTATGTTATTTTAAAAGAGAAAATATGTACTAAACATGTTCTATCATTGAAATATTTGATTTTATGTGAAAATACTGAAATTATGTGCTAAAGAATTCTGTCAGGGTGTCCCGAAACACATGATTGGTGCACATACAAATTCTCAGAGGTCTGCTAGGCGTTAAAGAGATATGTAAGTACATAGAAATCCGTGCTCTAGTTATAACTCTTTGAGTGAGTTTAATATATACTACCCTGTAGTTTCATTTGCTTTTAAATGGCGTGCCACGACCTGTAATTTTCAATGAAGTCCATCTCAGATATTGTGTTATACCTTTATAATGAAATATGTTACTTATCATTTACTAATGAGAATCTGGATTTTACTATGTTTCAGTCCAATCGAAGTCAGAATGTTAAACGACCAAATAATGATGTTTGACAAATTGTTCATAATTCCTTCAGGACTTCCCGGAAGACCAAATGATAGGTGAGTGTTACTGTTTATTGTAACTGTGCATTGTCGTCTCTCCATGACTACAGCTAACACATTGCAGATATTAAACACGGAAAATGAACCCTGTTAAGGTTGATCGTTCTGTTATAATTCACAACCAAGCGTGATTAGACCAATGCAGTGAAACCACAGACGACCTTCGTCTGGTGCAAAACGGACAGATATACATCCTCGTGAATTTAACCCATCATGCTCCTCCAATAAGAACACACGCGCTGTGATACCGACGATTTAATCACCTATCTTGAAAGAGCTAGATTGCCCTACTACCGTATTCGCTTTAGTTTGTCGGTTACGATTTTATAACATGTTAATTGGGATATGGAAATCACCGTGCTCTACTTGAAAAAAAAAAATGTACATTTGGCAGCAGATCTGTCAAAATTTCAAACGCCCATATCTTCATTACCTACTACTGAAGATAGGCAAATGGTTTTCACTCAATGGAATCTGTTCGACGGTCTGTATAGTTGTATATGAAAATTTTCATTCCATGTATAATTTGCATGCCTCGTTACCATGGAAACCGTCCTAACAATAAGGAATTGAATCTAATTGTGCGCGATTGTAGTCGTTGCCATGGAGATTTTAATATATATTTCGATTGTCGAAACAATCTTAAACTAAGCTTGAAAAGGTGGTATTTTTTAAGATATTGACCAGATTTGATGTGCACAGCTTTTGAGCGCTAACATCAGCCTCATCCCCTTCAAGGGTTGATAACTTCAATTCATGGAATATTTCTATCATTCGTCAGGGGTCCCGGATTAGAATCACGACCTGAGCATGGAGTTCTTTGTGAGTGTCCCTTCATCAATTTCACCATATCATCATTCATCATCATCTTCGCAATTAGGAAAAAGTGGCAGAGGAACGAAATAAAATAAACCAAACCAACCACTCAATTATTCATAATTTGCAACCTGGACAGCTTGAAGACGCACTTTGGATAGTACTTATTGTCCGGTTATGATTTTAATTGGTATCATTACGGTTTTAGAGAAATTCCATTTAAACTTGGTGCAACGGAAATTACACACAAATAAGTTGTGATCGCGTCCATTGTAATCTACATACCATCAATTTCCTAATCGGATTATACTTGGTTTGACACTTATTAAAATTAATTAAAGAAAATTGTACTATTACTATTTAGGAGTAATCTATAAACACGCACGGTAAGAAAAACGAATCCACTTTTTTTACCCATTACAAATAATCCATGTACTACATTCAATTGTATTTTGTTTGGAAACGTCATCTCTAGAGTTCCTAATAACAGTATTCTATAAATCTTCCATCGCTGGCCTCCGTGGTGGTGTGATTAGAACAGCGCTCTACGACACCAAGGGTACCGGATGGAATCCCTGCCTGGGCATGGGTGGCCTTTGTGAGTGTTAAGTCATCCAGTCATCATTCATCCTCATCTTCGAACTTAGCTAAAAGAGGCAGATAAGCCGAAGTAAAATAAACCAAGTTTGCCATATTATTACTATTATTTAATAGTAATGGAGTTATGTAATGTTCCTTTGCTTCAGTTTAAACACAGATAGGTGTCTTGCGAATCGATGTACAGTCACCGTAAGAAAAATGGGGCACACAGATCCTCAAATACTGGCTTCCCTGTAATGTGTTCTTGTGTTACCTAATTCTACAGCCATAGAAAAGTTCCTATTGAATTTGCCTCATCGCCGTAGAGCTAGGCAACCCACATAAAGCAATGCAGGGAAGCGAGTATTTGAGGATCTAGGTGTCTATTTTTTATTGCCGGTGACTGTATGTACAGATTCAAGTGGAACCAGGGACCAAGCAATGGGAATCAAACCCATAATATTTTCATTTCAATTTCAACGGCAAAACTACTTGTACAGGGAATTTAAATTAAAAAAAAAAACAAAAAAACATTAGTATACATCTTCTCTCACGGCACATGCAAGTATATTTAGGCTTCTATCAAGTCATCTATACACTGAAGATTGGAATTGTTCAATACTCAGGAACCTGTGCAAGAAATCATATGAGAAACTTAGCTTACTAATATATATGTAGAGCTATATAGTAGATTATACTACTGATTTATTTCTGTCTATACTTCTAAGTTCAAGCAAAGACTTACTACATCTAACATGTCACAAATTATAATCACAATTAATTTTGCACTCCATATCAACTAAAATGAAACGGAATTGCATCTAAACCATGCTGCTAACTTGCTGTACTTCATTCATTTACTCTTGTACTTCAGCAAGCTATTGCCATGGTTACTATTTGCGTCGTCCCTTATAATATTCTAAACTATGTTCTCTTGCAGAGATTTATTTGCAATGTAAAAATCGAAGATTGGTTGAACTGACAATTTTACAGAAGAATCAATGATTGATAACTCCGCCATATTAGATCGAACTCATTTTTTTTATCAAATGACAAGGGGGTTATTTGGGGAGTCAAAAGACATTAAATTTTCCAAGAAAAGCAATGCTGTAATTAGTTTTGTGATAGCTGTAACGGTACAAAAGTTATTGACACCGAAAGATGTCAACCGCGTACCCACCGGTATGTCCTACAGGATGTATTCAATGTGGTTACCATCGTGACGAACACACTCTTCGAGGCGTGAGATCAATTCTGCATGGGCCCACATGAGCATTTGTGGGGGTATTTGATCACAGGCCCGCATGATGTGTTGTGGTGTGCGTTGCGGATTTTCTCGGAGTACAAAAGCTGTTTCAAGTAACCCCATAAAAAAAAGTCCAGGGGAGTGATGTCGGGATATCTTGGTGGCCATTGAACGTGGCCACGCCGGCTAATCCAGTGACTGGACAGCTGCAAATCTAGCCATTAACGAACCTCTCGTCCGTAGTGCGGTGGTGTCCCATCTTGCTGGAAATAACGGGGGAAGGTGTCGTCTTCTGTGAGAAGGGACGGAAATACTGTATCCTGAAGCAGTTCAAGGTAGCGCTGAGGAGTGAGCGAGGTGTCGAGGAAAATGGGGCCGATGATGCAGGTGCCCCATATGCCACATCACACCACCACCTTCGCACCGACGACCACCTTGGACGCGTCGAACCAGTGAGGGTTTGTATCACTCCAGTACCGGTAGTTCTAACGGTTTACCTCGTCATTGACATGAAATACGCCTCGTCAGAAAACACAATGCTCTGTGCGAACGAGGGATCTTGTTGGTGTTGGAGTAAGGCCCAGGTACAGAATTCGACCGTCTATCTGGGTTCTCCTCGGCTAGTTTTGATGCATTTGTATCTTATATGGATGCCACTTGTTAGTGTGCAGAATCCGCACAATGGACGGGTGACTGACATTATGCTCTGCTGATAAACGTCGGGTGCCAAAGGCGCTGACTTTGCGGGGGGGAGGCACCTTCTGTACCCCAAAAATTCACGTAGAAGGATGCATTACATATATATTTACACATATAAAATATTATTTATGCCAACCTTGTCCCCTCAAAAATGTATCTTGCGAGGACTATCGTGAACTCGTCAGTCGCTGTTTTCGAACGGCCACTGAGCTTGTCTGCCACACTTCTTGTTTCACGAAACTTGACAATCAAGATGCGATGGTGCTGTGAGAAATTGGAGGCCTTTCCGTTGCTGAAGTCGGCAGCTATGACACGGCTGCTGCGTTCCCCAGCTATCAGGATCACCTCAATCCACTCTTGCAGTGTTAGTGTCATCATTCGTTACCTGCAACAAACAGAAGGCGTGGCAATTTTCAGTCTCAATAACGTTTGTACCGTTCCAGGTATCACAAAACTAATTACAGCATTGCATTTCTGGGAGAATTCTAATGTGTTTCGATACCCCATGATCCTATTGCCAATTGAAAAATTTGACCTAGATCCAATATGGCGGACTTCATGATGGCGGCCATGTCCCGGAAGCACCCTCACACATGAGCCCCTTACCCTTATTTACCCAGGTTAAGTTGGATCTGCCATTACCGCATTCGTTTCAGAGAAAGAAGGGTGTCCTGGGACTTTAGAATCGCCCTGTATATTTCTAGAGGGGTTCTCATGTGGTAAACAAGCATCTCACATGTAATAATAATAATAATAATATAATAGACATATTACTCGTAATAAATTATTATTATTATTATTACATGAAAAGTTAAGAGACGGTGTAAAATAGATATTACAGCATTTCTAGACTACAAAGATCTATTCAACGTAGGAAAATATGTAAAAAAGAAATAGATATCACTGTCTAAACAAAACTAACCCCCCCAATCGAATCCTGTTTATAAGTTCGGCGAAAATAGACAAGATCCATGTTATGCAATGAATTGAATACAAGTATTTTGTTTATTTGATTTTAGTTCTGAAACATTTCAATTTTTTAAAGCAAAAAACTATTTCGGGGTGGAGTCCGGACTCCTGGACACGTCCTTGTCTAGCACTATGATATCTCATGTTCTGGTGAACTCTTTGCTTCTTTTGCCATATGTGTGGATCGAACCTAACATGGAACTGGAAATGAATACTAATCCAGTACTCTTCTACACTCTCCCTCTTATATGAATTCCCAAGGCCATCTTAGATTCGATTCTGTGACCTCCCCGATGGTGCAGTGGTAGCGTCGTCGTCTTGTAATCAAGGGGTCCTGGGTTCGATACCCGCTGGAGGCACATGCACAGTGGTTCGGATTCCATTTTAAACCTGTAGGTCCAATCTCGATTAGCCTTTCTGTGCATAAAGTGGACTTAAAACAACAAATCAATTACATTCGATTCTCATCGACATAAGCAGCTAGAGAGTTCACTTGAAGACTAGAGATGAGGTGCTCCACTGAAATGCTGTGTTAGAATAGGTAAAGGATCCCATTATGATTGTATGTCAAAAAGAATCAATCATTTTAACATTATATTATAAAACTAGAAATCATTATCACATCCAATACACTTAGCATTCGTTCTTGAATCTGCCTCAAGTTTTCGGAACTAGGGGAAATTAAAACTACATGATTGTACATAAACACGATATACAAATAAGTAATAGAAGTATGTACTTACAATTATTGACCAGAATTAGGTTTTCCATGAGTTGATAGATTTGAAGTTTATTCACGTGCTGTAACATGCAGATAGATTGTTTAATATTGCCAGGAAACCATTTCCATTGTTACTGAAAGAGAAATGATACAATCCAACATAACAATTAATTTTTATAAGTTGAGACCTTCTCGTTTTTATCTTCATTCACTCTTGCGGCACACGCACTTTGAACAGAATCAATCCCTCACTTTTAGCCATTTTCCTAACTTCCTCATATGTGAGACGTACTTGCAAAACGATGAGTAAAATTCTACTTTACCTTGTTCGTAAATATTATTCAGAATATTCATATAGGGCTTTCAGTACACTTTGAAAGGGATTGGTCTTGTTTTCAGTAAAGTAGATATCAAACTGTGATTGGTTAAACGTTTCTTATCTGCCAAAACGGCAGCGAATGATAAAAATGGTGTAACGTTCCTGGCTTCTTGTATGTCACTGGAGAACAGTGAAAGGCTATGAGAACTCTCTGAACGAAATTCGAGTGCCATTTGCGAAAGGTGTAGACAGATGAATTCCTCTACTGTGTCTTGCGTCTTTGAATTTATAAATAAATGCTTATGTTCCCGCATTGATAGTCTGAAATAAACAGTTTTATCACATAGCAGGCCATTTGCTTTGCAAATAACATGTGAGTACTTGCAAACTTATTAATTCTATGTTGTACACAAGTATCACCCCGCGAGGTTTCATAGAAAACAGCAGTTTATCATGTAGTAATAAAGAAAATTAACTTTATGTTTAAAGCAAGATAAATTAAATAAGTTAGATACTATGCTTTGTACTAGTTTCCTAGAATCGCAATAGAAGTATGGACGTGTTATTTTTTTGTAGGTCCCTGCCCTATGATGAAAGAAAATTTCTGGTAACGGAAATATAGATCACAATGAATTAATATCCATCCTATGTATTCTATTCGAAATTTAATAGCAAAAGAAAGTTACTCGTTGGCTTTGTTCTCAGTGGGTTCAAACTAACATTAAATATACATAATTCAAGTTCGGTGTTCACTTTCTTATGCACCTATGCATTTCGCTTAGCATACATATAATCATCTAGGACTAACTTTGACCCTTTTGCACAGAGATGGATACTGCATTTTCCCTTTGTTGTTATTTTCTTACGTTGTAGTCCAATTACGTTGAAGGTAAACAAGAACTTCATATTTACTATATGAATTAATTTTGTATACTCCATGTTTTCTAGACCATGTATTTTTTTTTTACAGACACGCTATTTTCAGCCAAAGCAAATTCAACGCATACGGGAGTGCTGGTTTTCCGGGAATTGTTGATCTTTTGTTCGAATATCACAGAGCAGAGTCCAAAGAGAAGAAAGAAGAAATGAAGAAAGAAATTGAAAAACATTTATCAGACATCTACATTATATTCCATCGAGCAGCTGACTTTTTGAAATCATTTGGACAAATATAAGGAATTTTTGGTGCGTTTGTACTGCAAGATAATGTACATAAGTGTAATTTTTGAAATGTATATATTGGCTCAAATGTGAAAAAGAAGTTAATGTATCTGAATGCTGAGTGTAAAATATATGACATCCAGAATTCCTACTTATGTGCAATAAAGTTTACTTTCGTCATAAGCTACATTGTTTCGTATTTGTTGTTCCTAGGAGTAAGAGAGTTGACGCGATGTGTATGACATAAGATGATTACTATCAGATTCCTCTTCCTTCACATAGTAACTAACTACAAAGTGCAGCACAAGAACATGTCAATTTACAAATTCATATTATTCAATGGAATTTAATAATAAACCTTCTTTGTTGGCACAAAAGTTAATTCTCTATGCCTTTCATTTCACCTTTTCCTTTAAAACAGCATGCTCCAAGGAACACTGAAATGTATAGGAAATAAATACTTATGACCTTTCTAAAACGTATATACACTTCTCCAAAAGTTACCTAATAATCAATCCTATTTGCGCTCTGTATCAAGGAGTCATTTATTTTTTCGAATTTCCTTAGATATCAAGTCATACATGGGTCGTACAGAAAGTAATGCAAAAGTGTTCATAACCTCTTTATTAACTGATGTAGATCGTTCAAATTGCACATGTAGTTGGAGTGACTCTTCCTCTATACAAACCAGCTACTCAACATAGTCTCCATTTAAAGCGATGCATTTGCGCCATCGTTGAACCCAACTCTAGAATCCTCTTTGAAAAAAGTCCGTTGTGCACTGTCCGACATCCACAGAAGGCTACAGAATGTATACGGAGATGACACCATTGACAAGAGAAATGTGCACAGGTGGATGAATAAGTTTACAGAAGGGGAAACCAGCATTGAAGACAAACCGCGCAGTGGGAGACCATCTACGGCGACCACTGACACGAATCGTCAGCGAGTGGATGAGTTGATTGGGTGTCATTCTCCTTGATTTCCTGGAATGTGGCCGTACCATCAACAGCGAGCGGTACATTGAGACACTCCATAAGCTTAGAGAAGCCATTAGGAGGAAGAGACCGCATAAGAATCTGAAAGCGATCCACATTCACCATGACAATGCGCGACCACACACCTCTTTGGCAACAAATCAGGTGATCGGCAAAATGGGCTGGTCCGTGGTCCCCGATCCACTGTACAGCCAGATCTGGCACCCTCAGACTAATACTTAGTTGGTCCCATGAATAACGATTTGATGACATAGACATAGAATCATTTCCTTCAAAGGGGAGACTTTTGCATCACTACATACAATGTTTGCCTACTGGTTACGTTAACCATTTTGCAAAATATTGTTTGAATTGTAATATTATATTATAGTTGAAATACATGTTTTGACACCTTACAAACAAATAGGAATCCCTTGATTGATCCATGACTTCAGGGATTACAGTGTCATCATTAATATTTCATATTAAGTTTCATAGAAATAAATTGTTTTAATAGGGCGCAAATAACTTTACGTGGCGCCATGGCATTCTCTTTAACATTTTTTACTCCCAGGGCCGACTCCCGCCGCCCCATAGCTATGGGTCTGAACTTTGACTATAATAATAGGAGAGATTGCGAGGGAAGCGAGCAAGCACATTTTACGAAATGTATTTTTATTTGTATAAAATTTGAAATCGAGGGGGGCAATTGCCCCTCTGTGCCCCTTGTAAGTACCCTTGGCCGTCTGGAAGGAAAATGCAAGGAACACGTAAAAACTAATTCCATCATGAGTATCCAATTGTCCTGCTATTCTTATATTCTCCTAGTCTTGTTTTTATACTTCAATGTTTGCTTCCCCTTGAATAGACTTCGGTCCAAGGTTGGGGGGGGGGAGGGACAATGCCCTCTGCCCCTGTGGTTGCGGCACTGTTTATGAGTGTCCCTTCATCAATTTCACGTCATCACTCATTGTTGCGATTAGCTAGAAGTGGCAGAAACGCAACGCTAAGTAACAAAAATAGAATATCCACTCCCTCTTTCTACCACATGAATCACTATTATCAAAAGGTAGACTTGGTAAAAAAAATTAAGCGCTTCAAAGTTCATAGCAACAGATCCAAGAAAAACATCCAAACACATTAGGCACCTTTAATACTAGACCACTCAAACTCTCGGAACTGTTCTAGATACTGAATATTGCAAAATCATTTCCCGAAGTCTGAATCTGGACGGGAATTTTTCCTCTCAATCCTGATACGACATTATACGGAATCCCATACACCCTAATAAATCACAAAATCAATAAGTGTCTTTGTTATGTTGCTAGAGTAACACATGATATAATTGTAAAGATTAGTGAGAATTCCAGGTAGGAATGTGTTTTGTATTTTTCACAGGGGGGAAATAGGCTCTCAGGGGGGGCAGTTGCCCCCCCCCCTGCCCCCCTCTAGCTACGGGCCTGGTTAGCTCACTGAACCTCGGAAACGTTTCCAGAACTCACTTCGTTGATTTCCCTATAAACATATTCATCATTCGTCACAAGAAAAACCTGAAGATGAATTTTACTGTAGCTCTTTTGTTTGACTATAAGGACTGTAAACAGCATTTGTGAAAAAAAAACACAGTGGTAGTTGTTTGATTGACTTGGTTAATTTTACTTCGCTATTCTGCCACTTTTGAATAATCGCGAAGATGAGATGATATGATAAAATTTATGAATGGACACTCACAAAGAACACCTATCCCCAGACCGGGATTCGAACCTGGGACCTCTGGCGTCGTAGCGCGTTGTGCTAACCACTCCGTCAAGGAGGTCGGTTAACACGATGGCGGTGTAAAAAAGGAAGAACGATTAAAGTTGTAAATCAAAACATTATTGAAAAATGAGAATAACGAGCTGTATTAACCGTTGAAACATTCCCGTAGACTCAGGGACGTACCTAGGCTGGAGCAGCCGGGGCAGTGTCCCGGGGCCCCCAAGGTAGAGGGTGTAGTTGTACGTCTGCAATAATCAGTTTCATTTTATTGTTCAATGTAAAGTCTTGTAGCAGATGAGTATCACTTCTACGTCAAAGAAAACAGACTGTCTCAAGTAACGCTCTCTTAGAAATGACTAAGCATCGGGAAGTATTTGAATCAATTGTTAAAATGATGAAAATATGCTCTCCCAAATAGGAGGAGTTCACGTAAGTTCTCTGACAAAGGAATCAAAGAGACAAAGAATCATTATGACGAACTCTGTCCAAAGACTTGTCAACCGAGAGAGTTTGTTCAACGTATTAATATTTTACCCGGTATTAGACAATTTGTTCACAACTGGAAAATCGTTATAAAGGCATGAAAGGAGTTGTACACACAAAGAAAGTGATACAGCGTTCTTTATGTCAAGATCTAGATACCTAGCTTCGCAAAGAACCTGAAAAAAATTCAAAAACATTTCCTAACCTTTATATTATTCGTTAATATTATCGGAAGTTCCGCCGGACCCTGTGACCGAGTGGTTGTCGACCTCCGTGGCGGAGTGGTTAGCAGAGCGCGCTACAACGCCAGGGGTTCCGGGTTCGAGTCCCAGGTAAGACATGGGTATTTGTGTTTGTCCAGATAATGAGGAAATGTAAGAATTGACAAGCGTAAAAGTGAGAAAAAGTGTGAATGTTGGGGGATACCTCCGTGTAGGGAATATTTCTTTTTAATAAATAAAAAAAAGGGTGGTTAGCACATCGCGCTGCGACGCCAAGGACCCGGGTTCGAATCCTGCTCGGGCTTGGTTGTTCGTGAATGTCCATTCATCAATTTAATCATTTCATCACTCAACGCGAGGTAAAATAAACTAAATCAATCAATCAATCAATTATCGGAAGTTCCTTCAAACACAAGATAAAAGTGCATGAATGATCGGAAGGAGCTTGCTCATCTCCTTGTAATGCAACATAATTCATTGATTTCCAGTTATTGTGATCGTGCATGTACAGTGACTGGCAAGAAAACTGGACACCTAGATCCTGAAATACTGGCTTCCCTGCAATGCGTTATACGACCGTGACTGTACCTTACTGTTCCTCTCACAGTAGCAAAGGCAGAGGGATCGTTTTCTAAATTCAAAATTATTGAAACTTATTTGCGCGGTACTATGAGTCAGGAACGTCTTAGTGGTGTGACTTTATTTTCAACTGAAAATGACACAGCCAAGGAAATCAAGTTTAACAAAGTAATCGATGCTTTTGCGTAAATGATAATAAACTTATCTAAATGTAAGCATTATAATTACTTACACAAGTATGCATTTTGAAACTTTTTATCTGCTTCACTGCAAGTAAGAACTGATTTACATAAACTTATGTGTGCTGAATTCAGATCTGCTTTCAGTTTTCTCGTATCACGTCACTTTCTTTTGTAATATCGTTTTAAAATTAATGTACATTAATCAAGTTTGGAGTATTTTCAATGGAACTGAAGTGTTACAACAAGTCATAGGAATTAATATTTTGTACAAGTTGATGTCAGTGCACCATCATAAAGAGAAGTTCATAGAGTGTGAGTGAACCCTAACAGATCAAACAGAAGATATTTTGCGCCGTTTCACTGAGCTTCTACTGTAATTGACAGAAGTATCTCTCTTGAGGCACCAGCAGTAATCAGCCATCATGACCTCATTCCACCGCCCTTGATATCTTGTTTCCATGGTTCTGATATCTTTGTGGAATCTTTCACCTTGCTCATCTCTTTTTGCACCAAGATTCTCAAGGAAGTAATCAATATGACTATTCAAGAAATGCAACTTAACACTCATTCTGCACCCTAAAAATTTCAAGTTTTGTAGCATTTCGTCAACAACCTGTTCGTAGTTTTCTGATTTCTTGTTGCCCAGAAAGTTTTCACATACACGTTTGAATGACATCGACACTGAATTTTCCACTTCATTCATGCTGTTAGGGAAATGTTGGTCTCTCATAAGAATGCGTACCTGTGGGCCATCAAATACACCTGCCTGAATTTTGTCTTCAGATTTGTTTTGAAACTTTGACCTCAGATATTGAAGGACATTGCTTTCCTGGCTTAGACTTGTTATGAATTGCTTCATGATGCCTAACTTAATATGGAGCGGAGGAAGGACAGCTTTATCTCTAGGAATCAAAGATTCACTGACAACATTTTTCTGTCCTGGTATAAAATCAGTACGTTTTGGCCAGTGTTCATTTCGTGCTCTGCTATCCCAGAAACACATAAAGCAGGGATACTTAGTAAAACAAGTTTGTTGACCAAGAACAATTGTTAACACTTTTAAATCAGGGCAAACAATCCAGTTATGTTCGTTGTACTTTATCTTTTCCAACATGAACCCCAAGTTTATGTACGTTTCCTTCAAAACTACTGAATATCCTAGAGGTACTGAGGGCAGCAAGTTGCCGTTATGAAGCAGTACTGCTTTCATGCTCCTCACCGAACTGTCAACAAATAACCTCCAATCAGCAACATTATACTCGACTCCAAGAGCTTCAATCAAACCTAACACGTTATTGCAGTACACCAGTTTATCTACCTTTGAAAAAAAAATTACAAGTTCATTTTCCCTATGTCTGTACCAAGCAAACGTAGTTGCCGGAGCAAGTAAATTATTTTCTTTGAGTCGCGATCCAAGAAGTTCAGCACTAATTTTGGGTAAATACAGGTCTCTAACTAAATCGTTTATTTCACCTTGTGTGAACAGAGGAGGAGAAGAAGGTCCACTTATTTGAAATGAAGGATCATGTTCGTGTTCAGAGGTCTCTTCTGATTCACCACTGTTATTCTCCAGCTGCGTAGGTGCAGGGATTGGCAACATATAACTTCCACAAGTGTAACAGAAACTATCGGGATGATTTCTACACGCCCGGTGATACATTTTTCAGCACCACTTCACACTACAATAAAAAAACTAGGTTTCCTCGATAAGCTCACACACAAACACATAAAGACCACCTGAAAGCAGTTAAAGCCAAGACATAAAAAACAGATCAACAAGTGAGCAGCATTTCCCAAATGAAACTAACAAACGCCAGTGAAGAAATGAATATTTTCTTCACGTGCATTTTGAAACAATAGGTAGACATAATGCAATACTCGGGCATTGTTGGAAGCCAATATCAGGGCATTATTGAAAGTCAATATCAGGCCATTGTTGGACACCAAGTTTCTTAAAAAAAATTGAAATTAACTGTAAATTACAAGTAGATATATCCTAACTAATTGTCTTATACTAGCAAAAAGGCGGTTTCGTTAGAAATTGAAAAATTGTAAAAAAAAAAATCCTCACGTGATGAGAAGGAACGAAATGTCATTTCTGTCATGACTGATGGTAAGCTTTCTGAAAATGTAATTACTTTTGCTGAAGCAAATTGGTCGCATACTTGTGTTATTAATCTTAATTTGTTAATGAGTAAAGAATGTATTTCACAGTATCTATTTTATTAGTTATTTTGTACTACTCGTCTCTAGCATTTATAAAAAACAAACACATTTTTAATTATTATGTACAGAATTGTATCTGCTTACATATGCTAGATTTACGCATTTGATATTCGTGTATCTAGTCATTATAATAGCATAACTGCGGGTCCCCACCCGTGTAGTCTGGCCCGGGACCCCCACGAGTCTCGTTACGCCCCTGCGTAGACTCCTAGAAATAACGTCTGAGGCTACTTGTGTTCATATACAGATTGCAATAGGGAATCATCTATAACCTCAACACTAACGTAGTGTTTTGGGATTGTTTTAAGTCAATTTTAATCTCATATGGTCAGTGTTGCATTGAAGAGGACCTGCTTAAGGACTGATTTTCTCGTCTCGAAATATTTAGTTTGTCACATTTGTCACTTATTGACTGAAAATCATATCCTTATTTGATTGATTGAGTTGATGTTTTAAGCCCACTTTATGCACAGTAAGGCTAATTGGGATTGGATCTATAGTTTAAAGTGTGATCCGAACCACTATGCGACTCTACCTGCTATCGAACCCGGGACCCCTTGATTACAAGGCGATGACGTTACCACTGCGCCATCGGGGAGGCCAATCATATCCTTTTACTTAGACACTTATGAATGAACTAATTTTATAATT
This sequence comes from Lepisma saccharinum, assembly GCF_977018435.1. Lineage (NCBI taxonomy): Eukaryota > Metazoa > Arthropoda > Insecta > Zygentoma > Lepismatidae > Lepisma > Lepisma saccharinum. The sequence continues at coordinate 49,220,708 of NC_139253.1, forward strand.
TTAATGCTAGCACGAAGTTACAATTCGGTAGTACGTGGATTGAGTACGTACTCGTCTCGTAGTAGCAAAATCCTAGAAACAAAACCTTAAATATATCACTGTGTCGATGGTAGATAATTTAGGAAAAATGTTTTAAAATAATCTCTGACACGATAAACAAGATATACGGAAATTCCAGCATGGTCATTGTCAAAGGCTTATGATGACGTAAGAATTATTGTCGTTTACGGTCGAGGGGTCAGGTTATGTAAGATATAAAGGTCGTAGTGAGATACTTCTTACTTAGGCCAGAGTTACGCAAACGGATGTACTTTGGAGCCTGTAGATCTGCTTGTAAATTTACGTGAACAAATTCTATCTTTGCCTGTAGAAATATACTAGAATGTGAGGTGGAAAGTGTAATTTCAGCATGTCAAGGAACGGTACAATTTATCACACGATTTGGGACTGAGCAGATTGTCCTCCATCAGTCAGGTAAAATTTCTCTATACTTCTTGTGCTCAGCTCATAATTTATTTCCCATGTGTTCCGCTTGGAAACGAGCCAATCAGCAACATCGTTTCACACCTAAGCGGCATGACAGGGCGCACAAGCCTGTGTTCCCTCGGTGAAATTCTCAAGCTACACATGTTGCCTGTAGATTCGGTATCGACAAGCGGCACGTGGCGCTTGGAAACCAGCCATCAGAACTAAAAGCAACCATCTGAACCGAACCGGCACGACATTAGTTGAAGGGGCAATGTCACTTGCTGCTTCGGTATGAAATGTCTGTCTCTTGTCGCGTGTCGCTTCGGTCTGAAAGCTCCCTTTATTTTCAGCTTGTCTCATCGAAACTGGACCTACAGTTTTAAGTGAGATTCAAATCAGTGGAAATATGCCTCCACCAGAAATCGAACCCAAAAACTATTGACTACAAACTTACAGCACATCAGCGTTAGCCACTGCACTATTAACATGGCCTTAGTATTGAATATTTATCAAGCATCCGATGCAATATGATAGATTGATTTGGTGTTTTAAGTCCACTTTATGCACAGTAAGGATAATCGGGACTGGACCTAGAGCTAAAGTGAGATCCGAACCACTATGTGCCTCCACCGGGTATCGAACCCGGGACCCCTTGATTACAAGGCGACAACGCTACCACTGCGCCATCAGGGAGGCCGATGCAATAAGCTTAACTTTCAAAATCAAATCTTTACTCTCAAAAATCTTCATTAGAACCCCTAATAATACCAGCGCAATGGCTACGTCTTCGTCTTGTAATCAAAGGGTGCCGGGTTCGATACCCGGTGGAGGCACATAGTGGTTCGGATCCCACTTTAAACTCTAGGTCCAGTCCCGATTATCCTTATTGTGCATAACGTGGACTTAAAACACAAAATCAATAAATCAATCAATCAATCAATACTATCAAGTTCTTATAACTATATTTCAACATAATTTGACTTAACCTAGGGTTGTTATTCATAATGATAACTAAAAAGTTAAAAATATATGTTTTTAGCGTGTAATAGGAAGGTAGTACAATTGTTATATCTAACGTCCGGTTTTGTCATTTGTGATTCACACCAAACGTCAAATAGTGCATGAGAATAGCTGAAACCACCAGCAATTGCTTGATTGTGACTGCATGTTCCAGGCACAGTAATCTCCGCCTAAATAAGTCAAGGCACACAACAGTCTTCAAGGTCAACCGTCATAAATCTCCATTCCCCCTCCTCCCTTTAACGTTCACAGGAACTCGTTGTTTATTAGCGTTCATTGAGTCAACTCAGTCCTTGCTTGGAACGATAAGATAAGCGTCAAAAAATTGGCGCGACTCTTTCAAATGATTCAGTGACTCTTCGGTTAGGGTAGCAGGAAAACGTGGTTCCGAGCTGTGCTATGCAGGAAATTTTTTAGGGAGGAATACTTCTGTGCATTGTGAAGCTGCAACGAGAAACAGCACCATTGTTTTCTGAAGTTTGTTTGCGTAAGTTAATTTCTATTTCTTATTTCGTCGCGTGATAACCAGAGAAACCTAATTCCAAATAATATGGTTTTCAGTTTTGTTTAACCTATTCCCTCTGAAGCAAGGACTCCAGGAGATCCGGGCCCCCGAAAGACTTACTAAATACTAAAATTAAATAATGAAAATATACTTGTTGTTTAGTAGAGGATTATTTATTTCCTTCGAACTTATTGGAAGGTAAGGATTATATTGGGATCATGTGACTTTGAATGACAGTACCAAAGGAGATATTTGAAAGATTTATTACTACTTATAATAATATGCATAAAATATTACCAATTTTACTTTTCATCAACTGGATCAAACATCCTTTTTTTGATATTCAATACATATTCAATTCTTTATCTATTTGACATTAATTTTCTTGCCAGGGCAGTTACTTTTTTGTTTTTCTTTTACAAATTTTGCCGACTTTACTTACCTATACGTAAGCTAGATAATGAATACGTGCTGTTATATCACTATCCTTACACCGTCTTATTACCTATTCATGTAATAAAATATAATATTATTAATTAATTTTAATATTTTAATTAATACTACGTACTTTAATTTAATATATTTTTAAATTTATTATTATTATTATTATTATTATTATTATTATTATTGGGCCTACCCGATGGCGCAGTGGTAGTGTCGTCGCCTTGTAATCAAGGGGTCCCGGGTTCTATACCCGGTGGAGGCGCATGGCACAGTGGTTCGGATCCCACTTTATACTGTAAGTCCAGTCCAGATTAGCCTTACGGTGCATAAAGTGGACTTAAAACACCAAATCAATAAATCAATCAAATATTATTATTACTACTATTATTATTATTATTATTATTATTTGGAGACACTTGATTCGAACCCCCGCCCGGAAATACAGTGTGTCCGGGCTAGAAGTATACAAAAATACACACATATATTTTAGCATCAGTAAAGTTTATTAACTTTCTTGTCCTGGTTTTGCACAAAGTTCAGAAAGTTTCTATGTACGCTGGCACACCTCAACGTGTGCACCATTTGTAGCTCGACAGATATCCAAATGATACTCAAGCTCGTGCCAAGTGTTGACCAGCATTTGAGGCGTTATTAGCCCAACGATACGCTGTCTCAATGTGACGCACAACGGGGAGAGGCGAAAGGGATGGCATGAGACTCTTATGAAAGTTTACTTAGGTGTTAACCCTTTCCCCACCTCGCCACCGTGAGCACTATAATTTGTTCATAAAAAACAACCAGTACAATAATATTTATACAAATATTGAATTTATTATTTCTGCGTTGTTAAAAAAAAGATGATTAAATGATTGTGAACATTATAGGTTATATACTTTTGCTTCTTGTTTTATTTACAGTTCCGTCTTAGTTATTAGAGGTCTCTACTATTTGTTTTACTTATCCCATTCACATACACTAACTAAGTCCCGGCGCCTTCCGTTGGGGCCCTTATTCACTGCACTCTCACCTGCATATTCCTTCTAACCTAGTCCAGTCCTCTTCTTTTACACACTTTCCTTCTGCGGCTTCTTTCTTTCACTATGTCCAATCCTTTCCTAAGATCCTTGCATCGATATTACACATGTCAAAAATCCTTATCCGCACTATTTGCACAACGCACACTCTCTACAGGCTGCCTTACTATGTCTATCTACTCCGCCATACTTTTTCTTTGTTGTGTCTTTTTGTAGCCTCTCTCCTCGAAGAGAGAAAAAAAACCATAAAAAAAAACCTTCCCCCTTCTCCCTCCTGGGGTGGTTCTTGAACTGGCCGGCAGAGGGGGTTTCCACAAGAGCCCCCTTTTGGTCAGTCACACGAGGTGCTGCCCTCTTGCGTATTTTGTTACACTACATGTTGAAATTCCACATCTAGCTGCCCGTAATCTGTCATGGACCGTATATGAGGGTACATTGGTAGTACTGGACCTCAATTAATCCCTAACTATAACCCAAATACCCCAGGAGAATAGGAATAGATTAATATTTAATATAAACCCAAGAATATATATATATATATATATATATATATATATATATATATATATATAATTAAAATACAAAATTTCTACCCGCACCTTCTCGCCAGAGTCCTTCTTGACTTGATCACTTATACTCCAGAGAAGAGTGCAAACTACACACGAAACACATACCAAAAAAATAATATGTATAGCTATTATTATTGAAAAAGAAATACTAAACTGGTGGTTGCCTCATACTCAAATCACCCACTTTGTGACAATACAAAGAGCAGTTTTCGCATTATACGCAGTTATTTTTGTATAACTTTAGCCCGGACACCCTGTATATTTCTAGATACGTGCCTGCTCTGAAGAGCTCTATTTAGAGTCAGATCTACATATCTCCACCTCTAATCCTTAGTGGAAAAGTAGATCCACGTATCTCTAATTTACTGGCTCTTATTAAAAGCCAAAGATATTGCTAAGAATACATTATTTCCTCTCTCCTGCAAATTTGATAAATTGGAGTTACGTCCCCCTGGTTCTCACACGACGATTTGTAATGTGCTCTTTGTATGTTAATTATGTACCTCCCGTAGCTCTTTTATATCTCTATTCATCGTGACGATGAGGATGAACAGATGATACTGATGAAAGAACTAACACAATGGAACTTCTATGCCCTACTAGGAACCTATTTTCTGCGTCTTAGTAGCGCTGTGCGTTAACCACTCAGCCACCGAGAAGCTGCTATGAAGTTCTTACCTACATATTAACAATAAGTTAACCTTCGTTTTCTAGTAGAGGCCAATGTGACAGGCATGAAAATAGGCGTTTTATATTATAAGCTCAAATAATTATTGATTTTATATCTAATATATACTGTATGTACTGTACCACGCACAATGATCCAATGGCTACCATAAAATGCATTGTAAGTGGGAAAATTACGCACGATGTTCTTAAAGATTGCAAACTTAAAGCAGAATTATTATAAGAGAATATAAGTTTTTTGACATAACTCGCAACCTTGTAGCTTGCACAAAAGGTACTAGATGTTATCATCTCCCAACTTCAATATGAATATAGCTTCTCAACGGACAAAATAAAGGGGGAACACCCTGAAAGAATTCGCCTCCAGCCGAATACATTCAGGGGTATGAGCTTGATTCCCTGGGGGCTATAAATACATACCAGGATATCAGCATCCTCTGAATTTTGGTTCCCAGTTTCTCTTCTTGTGGTCCATTTCTTTACATTTTCGACAGACACTGAGGGATAGTTTTTTTTTCTTTGTGTGTGAACCTCTTCAGTTTTCTGAAAATGCAATTTCTCCGTTATCGGACTTCATTGCGTCGACACGAGAGCGTTGGTGTTTAGACAGTAGTCACGAAGCTGAAGCAGTTAAATTGGCCGAATTGTAAAAACAGAATTTTTTATAACTTTATAACCTTTGGAGTGACAGAGATGAACGGAGTCTGGTTAAGGTGCTGACTTCACTTTAATCTTCTGTATTACGGAAATACTACATTTTATATTTTATTTTGTCCAATTTTTTTAATGCTACCAAAGAATTAAGCATATGGAGGAATATCATCAACACTGAACATCTTTGCGTTTTTTTATATATTTCCAGTCAAACGACAGGATTGGTCATATCGATTGATCTTCCTCAAAAGTCTGCCTATGATTCCTTTGCTCGGTGAACAGATGTTAACTGTAATGCAATTTACATTTACATAAATTTCTAATAAAGTTCTCATTAACGAATGAAATCTGATATGGCATGTTAGATTGTTAGTCCGAAGAACATTGTCTGGTATAACATATTCGCTTCATAGCAAAAAATCACTTCAACCGTTCAACTTACTTCATTATTCTGGCATAATTCAGTCATTAACATCGTCAATGGGTCATTCCATATCAAATCAACCAGAAAGGTCTGAACCTTGACATATCAGAAATTGATAATTTTTGGTACAGTTATAGTGCCGGTAACGGTAACTAAAACTGCCAAATTTCAGATTTTTTGGGCTCATAGTTTTTGAGTTATTTACTGTCAAAAAAGCAAAAATCCCAAAATTTGACCACATTTTGAAATCTTTAACAGCTAGCTGTAGATTAAAAACTATTTTACCTAGAAAGCTCAAATTGGTGTCATGATCTGCTTTTTGTGAGCTTTAATTTGAAATGACTGTGTCACTTGCATTTTGTAATTTTTAATAAACTTGAAAAAAGTTTTTTTTTGGAAATTTCAGAAATTAAATTGATTGATTGATTGATTTGGTGTTTTAAGTACACTTTATGCACCTTAGGCTAATCGGGACTGGCCCTACAGTTTTATGTGCGATCCGAACCACTATGTGCCTCCACCGGGTTCGAACCCGGGACCCCTTGATTACAAGGCAATGACGCTACCACTGCGCCATCGGGGAAGCCCAATTATATATATATATATATATATATATATATATATATATATATATATATATAATTGACTATTTGTGTGCAAAATTTCATAATGGGACGGCAGTGGGTTCCTATGGAGATTAAATGTTTTGTATTGTCTGAAATTTGCTAAATTTGTTGACTTCCATGTTAAAAGCATAACTATAAGCTGACTGATTGATGTTCAAGTCTTCACATTAATCTATTCTATAATTTTTGGCCTACAAATAATATGAAAATTGATAATATTTATCACTTTTAAGAATAATATAATGGTACATGTTGCATAAAAAATCTCATGGGATGTAGCTAACGACATATATAAATATATGATATTATTTACATTTGAGGAGCTTTCAGACTGAAGTGACATGCAACAAGCGACACATGTTGCTTGCTTGTCCCTTGCATATTGCTCGGACTGGGTCGTTTTCTCAATAACGTGCATTGTGTCGCCTTGGTCTGTTCTTCGCCCAGGGTCGGCGAATGCTTGCTTGTAGACTGAAAGGCCCCTTTTGCTTGTTGTTTGTCACTTTGGTATGAACCCTCGCTGTCGCTTGTCACTTGCCACTTGTTGTTTTGGTCTGAGATCCCAGTCCAGGCAATTTACACTTTGACCTGGGCAAAATTGCTTCAGAAGGTTTTTAAAGAGTTTCTAGCTCAGAAATTATTGCTGAATAAGATATCCAAAATCAGATAAATCGGACCACGGGAAACTCCCAAAACAAACGGATTTCAAAATGGCGGACTGGCTGTTTTCTACTAAAGGTAAAAATAAAGTAATTTACGCGTTATATATATAAAGAGATAACGCTTTTATTTACATTTAAAAATATTTAAGCTGAAACTATATTTCAACAATATACCATTTATTATTTAATATTGATATTAAAAGTAATTTTTAGAAGTTAGAAATCAGGAAAATAGTAATTACTTCAAATATAATTATCTTAATTATAAAGCCAACTCCTAAGGATGGACAAAGTTTAATTAATCATCTTCATCACTGTAAACACTGGCGTACAAATGTGTGTATTGGGGGGGAGCAGATGGGGCTACAGTCCCTCCCGAAATTTTGAGAAAAATCAAAATTGTTAAATGAAAGCAGCAAGGAACTTGGGAATATACTAAATGCGAATCCCTCTTAAATTAATCCTCAGATTACAATTTGGAGTGAAAGTTCCAAATATACGAAATATTTTATTGTGTATCACCCCTAGTTGAACGTAGGTAATGCCCACTTTTACAAATCCAAACCTCCCCTCTCAAAAAAAGAATCCTACGTACGCCAGTGACTGTCATCATTTTATTATTGCAACCACTCGCCACGAGCGATTGAAGAGGACATTACACTTGCACCCACATCGTCAAGTATCACCAAGGTTCGTCGTGCATGAACAGCAAATCATCTTAAGGAGGAAATCTGGATTTAGTGGTTGTACAGCCACAGCAGGAATTACTCATTACATGCCAACTCCACCCTTCTGCCTCGATCATCTCTTCTGTATACTTCCAGATTCTTATTGGAAAGTGTGTGCGAAGGTTATGGTACTTTGTGGACGAATCGGTAGGCGACAAACACTCAGGTGTAACAAACGATGTACCTGCAGCTATGTTTTCAATTAACATTCGACGACATAGTTCACGCGTGAATTCCAACGACTCCCAGTCATACATCAGAAGCATTTCTTTTCTTCCAACGGCTTCAATATCTGAATGTAGGCAGGGATGTAAACAGAAGTAATTTGCAGCTGAACGGAGCTCAGTTACCTTCTTCAGTTTGTCTAATGCTGCGGATTTCCCAATCGAACACATCGTGGATGTGGTTTTGAGTTTTTGTGTTAGTTCCACTTTATTCACAGATACGCTAATCAGGACTGGACATGCAGTTTAAAGTGGGATCCTAATCACCACGTTCCTCCACCAGGTATCGAATCCTAAGCCCATTGAATACAAGACGACGGATGTTACCACTACACCATCGGGGAGGCCAGAACAATTCTGGATGTGGTATTACAGCCCGTGAAAACATACAGAAACAGGAGCAGCTTGCGGATGTCACGACCCAACAGTGATTGAATTCCGAAGATATCGAACGCAGTATTGGGAGATGCTACCCGCCACATGTCACTACGATAGTACGACTTGAAACCATTCCTTGGCATGGTACAGAAGCAAGTCGGCCTCTTCACTCTATTACTGTTGTACAAATACTTGCATTATGCGATGATGAGACTGCAGGACGAGCGATGCCTACATGAACATCCTCACCTGTGTTGTGCACAGCACACCGGTGCTTCTTCAACATCGCACCTACCTATAAGGGAAATAATTGCTTGGTTGTTGTTTTCATTAGCTAGGTAGTGTTCTTTCTTGCCGGCGCTGAAACAACATTCCTATTGGTCTTGGTGCAGAATCTTCTGAGGTTATGCCCTTGATCGTAAGAAAGCCACCAGAAACCTCGATAGCCCTTCCATCTTTTTTCAGAGTGAAATCTACACAAGACCTTGCAAGGTTCTTGTGTTTTTCTTTGATATGCAATGTAACTCAATGTAGGATAGATCCACCATCCAAAACGCACTGGCTTGTACATACACTGAACCTTCTCCATTTGTAACTAATTCGTGTATTTGAATACTGCATGAACTAACTGAGACTTGTCAGTTCTCCTTAATATACTTTGTCATTCGAATAATGCACGAGGATATGCACGAAGCCAGTGGCAAAAGTCATCATTCTCTGAAAAAGTGCTGCATCTGCTTGTATATCGTATACGACAGGGCTCACAACAGCAACAGCAGCAGAATATCCTACTGTTTTCACTTTGTCAACCCTTTGGCAGAATATTTGAACACCTCTTTGTCAATTACTTTGAAGACGATGTCCGTACCGATATATAAGTAATTTAATTCATCAAGATTAACTCCTGAATCAGCTGTGACTACCTGCTGTACTAATGTTGCAGAAACTTGAGTCAAAATGGAATGGGGATACAGAATCCAGTCGTTAGATGGCTTTTTTAATATCATTAACCCCCCCCCCGTTTGTCTACTTTCTCGCATTTCATTGTGTTTTTCACTACTCTTCAAAACAATTCTGGGCTATTCTTGCATTGCTAAGTTGTAAGTGGAACCCAGGTGTATGGAAAAACATACATTGCCTTTTAGATTTCTGTAAATCGATTTCCTCGTGTCAGTCCTGCCATGCTTTGCAGGGAATGCATTAGTACTTGTTCTATTAAGAGATCTTATCCGAGTTCAACCCAGGGTCCCAGATTCGATACCGGTGGAGAAACATAGTGGTTCGGATACCACTTTAAACTGTAGATCAAGCCTCAATTAGCCTTTCTGTGCATAAAGTGGACTTAAAACAAAAGCTCCAAACTCAATCCGAGTACGGTCCATAATATGTTACTTCATTTTGTCACAAATTTACCTCCCAGGAACATTTTCTGCACGGTTGGATTTTCAGACGACAGACAAAGTTTTCTGCAAGTACAGGTATAGGAGAATGAGGCAAATATGATGTATTGCTGCTGCAATGTTGGAGAGAATATTCAGCATAGCTTGCAACTGGAAATCGTCGACGAGCATTTACCAAGTTACATGCAATGCTGGTCATTCCTGGTGATCATATTTTAACTACCTCTTGTCTATTGTCCAATTTTTTCTCACAAATCGCGCACAATTTAGAGGTTTACATTCTTAAAAGGCAAATTATAATTCAACACAACAAGAAAACACAAATTTTAAGTAAAAATACACAAAATATTAAAAGTCATTCACAAATAAATATAAAATGTTGGGAAATTCACAATAGACATTCCGCCATTTTGAAATCCGTTTTAGGGGTTTTCCAGTGGTCAAATATACATTTTTCAATTTGCTTACTTGATATTAGAAGTGATAAATATTATACATGTTTATATTATTTGTAGTCCAAAAATTATAGAATAGATTAATGTGAAGACTTGAACATTAACCGGCCAGCTTATAGTTATGCTTTTAACACGGAAGTCAACAAATTTAGCAAATTTCAGACACGTTACAATACAAAACATTTAATCTCCATAGGAACCCATTGCCGTCCCATTAAGAAACTTTGCACACAAATTGTCAATTGATGTCTTAAAATATTATATATATATATATATATATATATATATATATATATATAAATTAAAGGGGTGTTTTTGAGATTTTCAAAAAACTTATTTTCAAGTTTATTAAAAATTACAAAATTCAAGTGACACAGTCTATTCAAATTAAAGTTCATAAAAGGAAGAAGAGAATGGCACCAATTTGAGCTCTCTAGGTCAAATAGTTTTTAATCTACAGCTAGGTGTTTGAAGATTTCAAAATGTCGTCAATTTTTGGGATTTTGCTTTTTTGAAAGTCAATAACTCAAAAACTATGAGCCCAAAAAATCTGAAATTTGACAGTTTTCGTCCTCTTGATAGGCACTATGAATATACAAAAATTCCGAAAAATCTGAATCCTAAAGGTTCAAAAATATATTCGTCATAGCGCGATGTGATAACCACTCCGCCATGAGGGCCTAAAATCAGGATTGTGTCAAGGCATATATAACGTCAAAAACAAAGGATTGATCTTTCCGAAGGACCTGTTTGTTTAGTTTGTTCTTGTTCTCAAGTTTCCACTTTGAGACAAGCAGTGACATCGCCAGAGGGGCAAAAGCTCCTCAGTTGATGAGTCCGTCCTATAATTTCTCCCAGCAAACAAGACAAAATATACAAATATTTTAGACCAAATGGGTATCACAGCCCGATACAGCATCAGGGAACTCGGGTTCGAATCCCGGCCTGGACATGAGTGTTCTTTGCAAGTGTTCCGTCATCAATCATATCATCACTCATCCTCATCTTCGCGATTAACCAAAAGTGGCAGAAGAGGGAAGTAAAATAAACCAAAACATTTATACCAAATGTGCATTTCTCTATGGTATTTAAGTGTACCCTATATTCCGAATATATTCCTGTCTCCTTTTCGCCTCCCTACACATTTTTGCCGGTAGTGTATCTAGAGACAAGAGTTTATTATTGGGAGATATCCAGAAACAGCTTCAACGTGTGGGATTTACAGTGCTCCAGTCACGTATTCAGCAAATCGAGAGAGAATCAATCACTAACCATGATTTCTCTGAGGAAAACAATGCAAATAAATTAAACACCGAAAACCTGCCACACTTCATATTAATTGAGATGTGCAGCTGCAAGCAAGTCATATAAATATTACATTTTTTCGTGGTCATGCTTCACAATAATACCCATGCACTTTCAAAACTAAATTACATTGCAAACTTGAATTAAAGTAGAATTCTGAAAGGACTTTGTTTCGTCAAAAATCAATCAGAAATCGATAAAACACGGCTCCAATTGATTGAGTTTTGCTTCAAGTCTATTTTTATGCACAAATATGGGACTGAACCTACAGTTTAAAATAGGATCCGAAACTCAATGTGCCTCCACCGGGTATAGAACCCAGGACCCCTTGATCACAAGGCGGCGTCAATACCAATTTACCAATACGACATTTAAGATAAAACATACCCATGATTATGATTCACTGATTATCGTATGTATCAGATTTTACTCTATTCTCTGTTTTCACATTGATTAAAAATCGGAATTCGAACTCGGAACCCCTAGCGTCGCAACGCGTTGTGCTAACCGCTTTCTTTATTATTATCATTAACAAGAAAGCCCCTAATCGGCAGCTTTTCCCACACAAGCCTCATATCAATTAATCTCAAATTTCGACTTTCTCATTCAAGACAGACACACTCAAATCCGAACCGAGATTCGTTGCGCTGACCATTCCGCCACGGAGGTCCATCCCCATCTTGGATACACAACACGGCTTCTGTCGTCCAATATAACTTTCTCTCTGCCATACGGATTAAGTCAAATTTATTTCATAGCTTATCATATGCTGAAAAAAGAAACGGTAAAATTGATGGAACAATTATAATTGCTAGAAGGGTTTTTAAAAATCAGTCATGAAAGTTTCTTTGTATATAAAACACACATCTTAAAATTTTCTTCACTTCGAATGTCGAATTCTGGAAAATCTTTCGAGTTTCCAATAGCTAAGGTCACTTTCATTTTCAAGGTTTCATAGCTCTGGGGAGCTACAATAGATAACCTTTCCAAAGCTCATCTCTTGATAAATAAAGGGAATCAGTGATTTGAACACCACGAAAATTCTATTAAGTGAAGTTGAATGTGTTTGTAGTGTTCTAATATCGGTGTATCCTTATTACACTTAATCTCTTAACATCTTGCTCATTGTTTGTAACAAAGCATAAAAGTAATCCATGCAAACATAACCTATGCTCACTCACGTACTTTGCTCTGTAATAATTTCAAAAGACTTGTGTACAGATACCTGAGAATCTGTGTCAGCCAGAGTTGTGTGTGGATTTCTGTTAAAAGTAGGTAATTTAATTCAGTACTCCTAAGTAGAAAATTTTGATTTTTTTTTTAATGTTTTCGGAAACCATAGCGTAAATGTGGGGTGTAATGAGGGCGAACCTTTCACAAAGACACACATATGTCAAACTCACATCCACGTAGTACACTCTGGAATGCACTTTGTAGGCTAGCGTGTATCTGGCGTCTGGGCCCACGGCCAGTATAATCCTCCGTGGGACCTTTGTTGTGTGCGTGCGTGTTTGTGATCTATCACCATTCACCTTCATATCCGCGATTAGCCAAATGTGGCACAAAAGCAAAGTAAAATAAATTAAATCAATCAATCAACCATAACCTGAATGCAAAATCGTACAGTCACATGCGGTCACTTATCAAGTACCCTCCATAAATGAGGTCTAAAAGTGATAAACGTTGTAAGTGCCAAAAGCGAAAGTGTTGGGAAATCGCATCGTTCAGCACATCAGCCCGTACGAACGTGCACACTAGTGAGCTCTTTACACGCCCTTTGAACTACTTAGAGGACTACCAGCCAAATTTCACGTTTACCACATTATAAAGCATGGCACATTTCACAGTTTCACGTGGAAAACGATGTTTAAATTATTGTGGCACTTACAGCGTTTACCAATTTTAGTCTTCAAACATATTTCGTGCTTGCTGGTCCCCTACTCTTCCCTCTAGTCTTGGCCTTAACAAACACTAAAGCGCCTTGTACACGGTCAAATAAATCATGAACAAGTCGTTGAATTGAACGCAATTGAAAGTCGCTGAACAGAGTTCATATTGGAAATGTTGAATGGTCTGAGATTGCTCATGTACACGATCAACGAAAAATTGGACAAGTTCACATTTGACCAAAACGTGGCAGTGTGTACGGCATGGATAAAAATGAATAGACTAGCGATTAGCAGTATCAGAGATAATTTTATTTCCAAAGGAAGAAGTAGGACATATTAAAACTCGAAAGAAGTGTGAAGTTGATGTATTTTCTCGAGTCCGTTTTAGACCGAAGCATAGGGTAAGGACGGGGCAAACTGACACCGGGGCAAACGGACAGTCCCTAAGAAAAATACGAATAATTTGGCTTTGAAGTTTGCAACAGTGCATCAGTTGGCGTTGTGATTTGAAGCAGAACGTTGGCGAGAAGGTGTGTTGAACATCGGTTGAAATCTTGAAGAAGAACACCAATCCAGCCGTAAAACCTGACCAGGTAAGGATATTTGTACTAGCAAAAACCTAAACAGTAAAAATCTGTGTGCGGAACATAAGGATTGCTTGGATTATGATGGTCCCGCCAAAGTTGCGCTTTGTAGTGTCGATATGTCATTGCCTCCTCGACATACACAGCCTGTGTCAACATGCTGCTGCCATCTGGTGGGCTTTTTCGAAAATGTAAAGCCCAAGGCTACAGGCGGGGCGAACGGACAAGCTTGTGTTGGGGCAAACGACATGCATAAAGTGCATATTATTTAAATACTATAAGGTATTATGTAATTCAGCAACTAATCTACATTTGACTCAAAGTCGAAAGGGCATGTGTGAATTGTACGTAATGCAGGTTTTACCCTTCAGATGTATGCCTTTCTAAAATAATGTGTCCTTGTTACAGGATAGTGCGACATCGTGAACGATCCACAGACCGCTGTTCCTGGACAGATGACAATATGCAGAGGGCTGTTAATACAGTACAAGATGGCATGCCTCTAGCTACAGCCGAAAGAACATTGTCTGTTCCGCGAATCACTTTACAGAGACGGGTGAGTAGCAACGTGCAAATTCCGAAATTTGGCCAGCACACTACGCTTTCAAATGCAGTGGAGGTACAACTGGTGGAGCACCTTCTGAAACTTGATTCTATAGGATATGGTCTGACCTATAAGGAACTCCGCAGTTTGGTATATCGGTATGCATTTACAAATGGTGTGCCACATTCCTTTAATGATCTACAAATGGCAGGGAAGGACTGGATACAAGGATTTTTAGCTCGTCACAAGTAACTCAGCTTGCGTGTTGCAGAGGCTCTGTCATATGCTCGCGCTAAAGGATTATCTAAGGCAAGTGTTAACATCTTTTACAATAATTTAAAAAGCCTGCCTGAGCACGCATTTATTCCTGGAACTGTCCATGAAGTGAATGGTCAAGATCAGCGATCACCAGAACCTTTAGCGACAGACGATGCCTCATTCCAAGGAAGATTTCAAGAACTCAACCCCTTGCCATCAACTTCTGGGACCTCGAGCAGGAAACGAAAAACGGGGGAATCGCACTTATTAATGTATCCTTCTTTCATCGCTCGCCTCAAAGAGAAAAACTGACTGCAGCTAATGAAACAACAAGACTGGGAAAGCATGTTAAACGCACCGCAAAAGATGTGTGGCGTGTATGCAACGTTGTGTACAAGCAGGGTCAACACTGGGTGCAGTGCTAAGTGTGTTCTGTCTGGTTCCACGTAAAGTGCGTTGCAAATGGAAATGACCCATACTTTGTGGGTTCTTCTTCTGAGAGACATGACAGTTCATAAATGAGCTAGTGCCCATTTGCCCCTCTCACATGTCCGTTTGCCCCGCCATGGTGGGGCAAACGGACACTGCTACACACACTGATTCATTTAACAATTTGGAGGTCAACGTTCATTATTTTGAATTATACATTGTACTATTTGTTAGCTCAATGTTCACACTTTCTATATCGACCATAATTGTAATTTTTCAATAAACAGTTTGATAGTTATTTTTCAATATATCCTTAGGGTGTCCGTTTGCCCCGTCCTTACCCTATAAGTAAATGTTTCAAAAAATCTTATAGCAGATAGTACGTACTTTACACGAAAGCATTTCATGGAACGTATTGGTCTTTTCAATTAAAATGTATAAAACATACAGCATGAAAGGCACATCGAGTTACAGCATCTTTGATGAGTGCACGGTGTTTACAATTAAAAAAAAACAAAAACGAAAATAATCTTCCATACGTGTACAGTAAACACTATATAGTATGTATTTAATCAGCGCCATTATTTTGTACCTAAAACAATTTAATACGAAAAGTTATTCCTCTCGGATGAATAGTTATCGTCATTTAAAAATGTGAAGTGGTACATTGTTTACATCTCACCCGGCCGCCATTACATCTGCATTCGTGACCTCGAGGTTGCTTTTCGATAATCGATTTCAATAGCATGTGCTCTGATTGGTCGACAGGCTGGCTTGGATCGTGTTAATTAGAACCATTCCTAAATGGAAATTCTTTGACCGAACCTTGGATCCAATGAGAAAAATGACGTTGCCTCTGACGTCATTTCCTTTTAAGCGTTCAATTCAAGGACTTGTTCACGATTTATTTGATTGTGTACAAGGTGCAATCTCCTAAAATGTAATAAATATGCATTTAAAGTTGCTCGTCGAAGGTATTTTATTAAAATCATACAGTTTATTTCAATATTTACATTTCATTGTAATAATAAAAACAATAAATTCTGGACAGGAATTTCACTTACAAGTCTAGTTACATGTGTTGTGTAGGTTTATCTCTCACTTTTTTGTATTTGTGTAAAAGGTTGGGATAAATGTAGGCAGAATTTACTTGGTTTATTGATAATCTGGAAACGTCGATTTTATGTGAAGAAGTTTTGTAGTACGAGTATTATAAACAATCCGCAATATTAATAAAATTGATTAAGATTAGCACTTTTTTTTACTTTGAGTTACCTAATGGGGAGCATATTTAACTTATAAATAGGATGATTTTACCATCGACAATCTTTTGTTGTCGAAACTTCAGAATGAAATTGAAAAATGTAATATTTGTTCACGTCTTCGTAGACATCATTGGAGATTACGGCAGTCTTCTGGCGGTCCACAGACTACAGGTTAGGTACTGCTGCAATGGAGGTTGGTTGAATTTTGATTCATTCTACTGGCTACTCATTTGAATTTGAAATAGAGGAATTCTTATGAGCCCTGTGTGTAGTATTTTATTTTTATGAAAGAGACTGTAAGAATGTTACAATTCAAAAACGCCATTTGTTTCCATGATGTATGTTCTTGTACGTACGTACATAGTGTTTCAATCCTGAAAGGAAATCTTTTTTGCTTGTATGTTATGCAGGAAATAATTCTGAAAGGTTACTCTTGATATTGATAAATTATTTCATCGTTAAATCTGTCTTTCGGTTTGTATCTGTCTCGCACTACAGCACATAGTGAACATTGATCTTCGCCAAAATGGCAAAAGGTTTTGCTATGCGAGTTTAAGTGTACTTCAAGCTCAGGCAGGTTAATGGAACTAGACGTACAGTTTACAATGCGACCACTGTGCAATGTGCCTCCACCGGGACCCCTCGAGTACAAATATTAAGCGTTTCCACCAGGGTTGTTAAAGCTCCAGGAATCCATAAATTCTAATGGGTTCTATTGGGATCCGTAACAGGACCGGAATCTTTTTTCTTGCACAATCTAAATTCGGTCCAAGTTGCGTATTGTTTCATTTCAATACGGAACTTGAACCGCATTTAAATTGATCCAGAGAAAGAAAAGGTTCTTCGACCGTCTTTAAATTGATTAGGAAAAAAAGGTTTCTGGACAGGATTGAAATTGTTTACACATAAAAAGGTTCTTTACGGTCCGGATCTTATTTATGCTTGCTGATTTTCTCTCCTGGACCGGAATTGAGTTTATTTAAAATTCCTGAACGTTTAACAACCCTGGTTGCTTCAAAGCATAGGGAAGGCACTCCGTCAGAATGATCATCCAATATTTTCTCTTTCAATTTTTAGCTTCCCAACTTATGAACTTCTTCGGCCTCAAATCTTCGATATCATAATCATGAATATCAGTATTGGTCTTTTTTTGTTCTTATTTTCTCTTAATATTCTTCGGCCTTTTTAATAATATCAATGATTAATAGCATTCGGTCGTCTGTCTGTTCACATTTTATGTGTCTAACCAGTGTCATATTAACCAATAGAGCCTATGGCGCGCAATTTCTGAGGGGCGCAAATTCATGGTACAGCAAAGAAATAAATAAGCATACAATTTCCCTTACCCTTTTTAATCGTAGAAAAACCATGTCAATTCGTTTCGCCCCAACAATTTACTCAAACTCATCGTCACGATTATCCAAGGGGTAGAAATATAGTACTGAAGATAACAAACCAGATTATCTTGATTCTAGAGAGGGTAGTGCCTTGGATGAGCGACTAAATTGCTTCGATAATCCCAGGTTCGAATCCTAGCAAGAATATGTACATTCAATACAATGACTCTTAGTATTTGTGTACTATAGGGAGAACAACGGTGGAAAATCTCTTGTGCCAGGTTGCAGAGGTTATCACAATCATAAAATATTGCCAATCCGAAACATGTTTTGTTATTTTTTTATGTAAGAGCCGCTGCGGATCGTTTCCCTATACAGCTAAATCGAAACTACGAATTTTTTTATTAATTTCTTAATTTAGAACTCATCCCCACGGTAGGGATAAAGTCGATAAATGTTCATTTAGTTAGTCAAAATTCTGCCTAAATCGTATTATTCTTAAGGCCTATACTCTGTCCCGGAAATCTTTGGAGCGAGTGAACGAAAGCAAGTGTCTGCGCAAGCAGTGACTTCAGAGGACTCGACCAATGAACGCATGCGAGGGAACTGGATTGCATGGAGGGAAGAGCGAGTCCAGTTACCAGCCTTTCCAGCAGCGTGTACTGCTTCGCTCTGCCTACTCGCTTCCTCCCCAATTCTGCCTTTAAGCGTGACCTTGCTCCACATATTTTCTGGATAGAGTATAGTTGAAGACAGAATTTTTATGATTTTGAAATTTTTCTAGTAGCATTATGAGAGAGAAAGAGTTCAACGATGTATCATCCTTCGTTGTTAGAGAACATCAATTAGTCACTGTGTCTAACCATATTCTATCTCTGAAATTATCCTTTATAACTCGGTATCATCTCTTATTCTGCAATTATGGCTTTCCCTGGTTGGTTCTTAATTGTCCTTAATGCTTTATACTAAAATTGGTTCTTAATCGTTAATGTTTTATATTAAAATAATTTTGCAGTGTTTTGGTTCCATTTTGACATGAACAATGTTTCTACTCTCTACGTAACGATAGCTCGAGGAGATACTTGTGAATGGTTGAAGCTGGCAACGTTCTTGAGATAGAATTTGGCAACGTTGCGTCCTCAAGTTGACTGCACACACGGCCCAGATAATAATGTATTTCGAGACACCAAAGCAACAATAATACAGTAGATTCATTCTCATTCTCACGTACGACTAGACGTTCATACTGACTATTACTGGCGAACATATAAACGTAAGGAACTTTTAGGCAAATCCAAAGGAAAGACCCTTATATGCCGTTCAAGTTCGTTGACCCGTATCAACTGTAGCTATCTCAATAGCTACCAGAGATAATTTTTGTTGATATAGCACCATGAAGTAACTCAATGAACCCCTCTGTTTGGCCATGAGAGACAACAACGTCTCTGTTAATATCTCAGAAACTACGTATATTCTATCCAAGATGTCTCTGGAGCAAGCGAAGAAAGTCAATACTCTCCGCAAGCAGTGACTCGAGAGGGCTCCTCCAATGAACCCTTGAGATGGAAAAGGAGGGGCAACGCGACTGCAGCTACAGTCGTTTGGAGCAGCGCGCACTATTTTGCTTCGACAATCGCCGTTATGTTCGGCGTTGCTTCACAGACTTCTGGAACAGACCTGTACTGTAAATGTAATATGTAAAGTTAAAACACTTACAAATATAAGTTTAACAATATATAATTTTTTCAATAGCCTCGTCTGTCTATCTATTAAAACAATTACTTCAATAATTTTAAAGATTTTATAAATCAGGAAATAATAATGAAACATTGAATTAGCTCGCCATGTGTTGGCAAATGTTTGAGGTAACTCGTTGGATCGGTGAGTTTGGGTATGCATCTTATATATATATATATATATATATATAAGTCAATGTTTATTACCTATTATTATTCTATTTACTATAGTCCAAGCACTATACGCACTCAGTAACTTATGATGAAAATGTAGTCTTTGTCTGACCTCCATTGTGAAATGGTTATCATTGGATTGGATTGATTTGTTGTTTTAAGTCCATTTTATGCACAGTAAGACTAATTCGGACTGGACCTACAGTTTAGAGTGGGATCCGAACCACTATGTGCATCCACCGGGAATCGAACCCGGGAACTCTGTGAAGTGGTTATCATATCGGGCTACGACGCCAGGGGTTCTGGATTCGAATCCAGGCTTGCGCATGGACGTTCTCTCTGAGTATGTCTTCATCAATTGCATCACATCATCACTTATCCTCATCTTCGCAATTAGCCAAAAGTGGCAGAAAAGTGAAGTAAAATTAACAGTCAATCAATTAATGAGATTTGCTATTAGTTGTGGAGTTGATGTTTATTGATACTGTGGCAAAAAGCTTATTGTTTTCAAACGAAACTTGTATTGTATGAAAGTTAACTTGACATTGTACAAATTAGTTGTCTCTTCGCAAGAACTATTAGACTATATATTTCCAAGTGTTAAATTTAGCTGTCTCTTCGCAAAAACCATTACACTATATCTTTCCAAGTGTTAAATTTTGCTGTCTCTTCGCAAAATCTATTAGACTATATGTTTCCAAATGTTAAATTTAGCTGTCTCTTCGCATGAACCATTAGGCCATATTTTTCCAAGGATTAAATTAAGTTTCCTCTTTCCAAGAACCATTAGACTATATCTTTCCAAATGTTAAATTTAGCTGTCTCTTCGCAAGAACCATTAGACTATATCTTTACAAGTGTTAAATTTAGCTGTCTCTTCGCAAGAACCATTAGAATATATGTTTCCAAGTGTTAAATTTAACTCTATCTTCGCAAGAACCATTAGACTATATATTTCCAAGTGTTAAATTTAGCTCTCTCTTCGCAAGAACCATTAGACTATATCTTTCCAAGTGTTAAATTTAGCTGTCTCTTCGCATGAACCATTAGGCCATATCTTTCCAAGGATTAAATTAAGTTGTTTCTTCCCAAGAACCATTAGACAGTTATATTTCCAAGTGTTAAGCTTAGCTCTCTTTTCGCAAGAACCATTAGACTATATCTTTCCAAGTGTTAAATTTAGCTGTCTCTTCACAAGAACCATTAGACTATATCTTTCCAATTGTTAAGTTAAGTTCCCTCTTCGCAAGAACCATTAGACTATATCTTTCAAAGGGTTAAATTATGTTGCCTCTTCGCAGGAACCATTAGGCTATATCTTTTCAAGTGTTAATTTTAGCTGTATCTTCGCAAGAACCATTAGGCTATATCTTTCCAAGTGTTAAGTTAAGTTGCCTCTTCGCAAGAACCATTAGACTATATCTTTCAAATGGTTAAATTAAGTTGTCTCTTCGCAAGAACCATTACACTATATCTTTCTAAGTGTTAAGTTAAGTTGCCTCTTCGCAAGAACCATTAGACTATATCTTTCAAAGGGTTAAATTAAGTTGTCTCTTCGCAAGAACCATTAGACTATATCTTTCCAGATGTTAAATTTAGCTGTCTCTTTGCATGAAGCATTAGGCTACATCTTTCGAAGGGTTAAATTAAGCTGCCTCTTTCCAAGAACCATTAGACTATATCTTTCCAAGTGTTAAGTTAAGTTGCCTCTTCGCAAGAACCATATCTTTCAAAGGGTTAAATTATGTTGCCTCTTCGCAGGAACCATTAGACTATACCTTTCCAAGTGCTAAACTTGTATCTCACACTAATGTATATTTGTATATTCTTATTCGTTTCCAGGATACAAGTAACATGGTGTCAACAGGGACAAAAATTGCACTGTTTGTGATTCACCTGGCTGTCGCAATTTCTATAGGAGTTGTGATAGGATACTTTGCCACCGAACTGTCGACTGAAGACAGCAAAAGGCTTCAGATCTCCCGTAAACTGACGACAGATGCATTTCTCTCAGAAAATATCGAAACCCAAGATCTACTTAATCAAGTAAGCAGGGAGAAGATCGAAGCTAATTTAAAGTAAGTGTGCAACTTTGGCTACATTTAAATCCATTTCAATACTTCTATCTTATGTATTTTAAAATACCTGGGTGCGCCTGAATATTTTTGTGTTGATCTGTCAGAAGTACTCTACAGGAGTCGATAAGATTACAGTGGTGTATGCTGAAAATTTTACCTGATTTACCCTACCAATTCTTATTTATTGTATATATTTATTTATTCTTTAGATAATTAGATATATTGGAAATAAAACAGCAATGCAGGCATTCAAGTGAAACAAAAACAGGAGTTCGACAAGTTCAAATTTTCCGGCAAATTTTCCGCTATCTTTCATAAAATTTCCATTTTCACCAAAAATTGAACCTGGATTTCCCTTCAACAAGGGAAATTTCTCTTTATGTAGCAACACTTCCTCTGCCGAGCGTGGCCCAGAAACAGGACGAAACAAGCAGCACTCTCACGCCAAAGTTGTTTGCAGCGTTGGAACTGAGCTCACTTTCACTTATATATCTGAAATTTCGTCCTCACCGAGTTGAACCGGGGCGAAAAACCTGTCGTCAGCAGCTTGCGTTAGAGAACGATTAGTGGCGGACGTAAACCAGTCTTTAAGTTCTTTAAATAATTTAATTAAATTCGGATGTAAAAGCTTATTTTAATAGTTTGCATAAAGTTAAAGCTAAAGCTAAATGTATCGAAAATATTTGACAAAAGGTTGGTTTGCCGGCGGTAAACGCAGAAACATGGAGAGCACGCTATTGTAAAATTCTGAATTAAGTATTTTACAGAAAAGGAGCAACTTTTTGTCAAGTTTGCCTCGTGTTTACTTGTGCAATCGGGACTTGCCTAGAGTTTAATATAATGTTAACTAGCAAATGTACCCTCTCGCAAAAAATCAAACCCTTTAATTAAAAAACGACAGCGTGCCACTAGGCTATTGAATCAACTCAATTAGATATAAAACACAAGAATTAGCCGACCTGCGTGATGGAGTGGGTAGCACGACCCGCTACGACGCACGCCAAAGTGACAGAAAAACGACGTAAATAACCTAATTCAATCAATTAATCAATAACCCAAGCAACAAATGCCCCTTTTTCTCTCCTGAAATTAGAGTGGAATCTTCAGTCAAACAGTTTTTAAACATCATTGAGACTCTAGGCAAAATAAGAAAAGTTAAATTATATCTTTCCAAATTATAGTGCAAGTGATTTGGTGGTTTTTTTTATATTGGATGTTATACAAGTATGGAAATGTATACATGATATGTGTAAATTCAATGTAGCAGCCTTATGCCCAAAGTATTCGGAGGCTTTGTGTGAAAGTACGAAATACCAGAGAGAAACGCACTAGTCAGATATTGAACTTAAGTAGTAAAACCATCTTCGTGATGATTTTCTGTCCGCAGTTACCGCTGAAAGGCGCTTCACCTCTAGAGCACAACGTCTTGCAGGAGATCAAGAGTTGGCGCTGCTAAATTACATCCCCTATAATACATTTATCTGTGGTAATACCCAGAATGAAATGTGTGTGTGTGTTCCGCCGAAATTTATTAAGGAAATTTCAGACCATTACATTACTTTGGACCTCAGATTTTCAGCAGACTGATTCAAATATAGGAACATTCAGCCAGACAATGAGAAAGATTTGTAAACAACAGTACTGAATACTGCGGTGATAAATTTCTTTACGCTTACACAATCTGATTCCTAAACGTTTCAAAAAGGATGGGACATCCATGACGCAAACTGCTGGAGGAAATTTAAATTGTCAGTATTTCCGATTAATTTATTTAATTTGGTTACAGAATATTGATTAACGACAATAGTACAGAGGAAGACTATGGTGTTCAGTCAATTGTTATATTACATAAATTAAATAGTATAAGTTATTTTTTTATTATACTCAGTGAAAGAGAACATTTGACATTAGATCAAATGAGTATCCGTGAAACTTTTGCGAAATATATGCAGTATAGAATTAATTATAGTCATTATTTGAGACATATTATATTGAATGGTTAACTCATTTGTTAATGTTGAATTTCTTATTTCGTTTAGATACTTAACTGAAAAACCGCACATAGCTGGATCAGAGAGAGACAATGAGTTGGCAAAATTTATCCAAGAGAAGTGGTTGCAAGACGGTATAGAGAACGTTCATCTTGTCCCATATGATATCCTACTTTCATATCCAGATCGTGAAAACCCCAATAAAGTAAGTTTATATGAAAATAATTTGCATGCTAATGTTATTTAGAACACTGTTGATAAACATGTCCATGATATAAACCTTATATGATCTACAACAACCCAACCTAACCTGTCTCAAACGTACTTTATCTAGCCAGTCATAACTACATTAACAGAATCTTACTTCGTACAAAAATTGCCAAAGTCAACCCTCCAACTTTCCCATGATTATCTTACACTTGTTCGATTCAACAGTCTATACCTCAATCAAATTTGTATAGTTTCCATAACAAACATTTTCGCATTTTTCAATTGTTAGCGCACAAAAATGAAAGAATATAAGTTTGATTGTTGTTGACAATTATAAGTGTTTAATGCAGCAAGTTCCGTTGTGATTTCAGACTAAGTGCTAAAGTAGCAAGAATAATGTATCATAGAACGAGTACATTACTATCACATACAGATTTGTTACCAAGAGTTAAAAACAAAATTCAAGAAGATTGGGAGATATGGGTTAAACAAATATTTACATACGTGGGTCATTCATACAAAAATGTATTAAATTTAAGTAGTAAGACTCCATGCATTTATATATTTAATATACCTAGAAAGTTTTAATCTTAAAAATTAAATCACTATTTATATAAAATTAATTTAGTTAATTCACTTGTGGGCAAGTTCAAACTAGAACGGGGAAATGCTCATGTTATATTGCAGTGTCCACTTTATACCAATCAAAATATCTTATCCAAGAATTTAACAAATAATAGAATGCCTCTTCCAACTTCTTTATCCTCTCTAATATCGGCACCAGATATAACAATTGTATTCATATATTTTAGATTTGTTATCATATTAATGTAGACATATAAAAACTTTATAACCCGGGTGTCCCATAAGTCTGGAACCATAGGCACCCTTTTTTCTGTTACAGGTAAACCATGGCACTGACTTTTTGGGACTGACAACGAACTTAGCCAACACACTGGTACTGGTTTCTTCGTCAGTAACAGTTTTAGTCGGTCCGCTACGAGGCCTGTCATGTACGGAACCAGTTTCTGTAAATTTGTTTACCAGCTTGCCGACACAACTGTGTGTGATTGGTGCGCGATCCGGATGTAGCCTATTGAATTCTTCGGCCACTTTCCGATTGCTGCATGTCCCCCACCAGCCAAACAAAGCCCGAATCACACGGAATTGGATTTCCAGTAGTAATTCCCTAGTTGGTGTTGGACCGGATACCCATTTGCTTGTTTTCGCCTCACGCGATACTTGTTATAAGTGCAGGAGGCCTTAGAAAGATCGCTTCGCGGGCTTACAGTAGACGACAATATGGGGGGGGGGGTGTCTGCGAGAACCAATCAGGTACGCGAATGAGCGAGCCCGGTTGCCACAGCTAGCTCGCTGCACCCTCCTGGAAGGGTGAGTGACCTCTGCCTCTTGCTACCTCGGCCTGTTTGTTTGGCTAAGGAGCAGACGACACGAGAGTATCGGCAATAGTGTGCGAGCGACGTCTGCTGTTAGCCCGCGAAGAGCTCTTTCTAAGGCCTCCTGCACTTCTAACGTATTTGTCGATACACTTTTCTTCCCATAAGACATTGCGCAGAGCAGACAATCTGTAAAGATGGACGAGCAATTTGAAGAACGTTGTAGGAGAATCACTGCTTTGTGATTTTATTAAAAATTAGAAAAGAAAAGTATGGACTAGAGATTGGCTCGAAAACAATATGGTAATCGTTGCGTACCGAAAAAGTTTTTTAATAAACTCGGGTGTGCATATTCATACATGAGATTCGCAGGATTCATTCACACATACGCAAAAAAACTAACATTTATTGCACTTGTTATAATAAGGATTTTCATTTTCGGCTAATCATATTTGTCACGTACACATCTCATTGCTTTGAATAAACACCTAAATATTAATGAACTGAACACTAATGCACTGCACGTCATCTTTTTACTCTTTTTATCGAGAAACTAACAGAAACAGCCAACACTCGGTAACCACAGACAAAAAACTCTCCTTTGCAAACTCACAGATTATCTTCACATGGCCAAACTTTCCTATGATTGGCTGTTCCACAGAATCCAGTTGAGGAGAGGCAGTAGCAATTAGAACATGTCCTATTCCTCCAAACCAGTCAAGCAGCCAGCCAGGCAGTCATCAGTTCCGGTAAGGTAGCCAGTTTAGCGCCAACTAACTGAATATCCAGTTCCGTGTGATTCGGCCTTAACTTGGATTCGTCATCCTTAGTCAGTGCCATGGTTTACCTGTAAGGATAATATGAAAAATACCTATGGTTATATAGTTTTTATATATCTACATTATTCATTATTATAATTTATTATTCTAGTATTCAAAATTTGTAATTTGATGTAACAATATCATGCATGGCTTAATTTTTTAGGACATTTAGTGTAGAGCTGGTTTAACAGCTAAATTCAATAAATAATTAATGAACTATCTGCAAACGTTACGCTATATATAAATCTTCGAATTGTATCTTCTCAGGTGGAGATTTTGGATCAGAATGGAGAAGTTATCTTTACATCAACCCATATGGAAGAACAGTTACGTGAAGGAGATTTCTCTGCCGACTTCGTTGATGCTTTCAACGGATTTTCTCCAAATGGTGAAGTTTACTATGATTGTGTATTGTGTTTGCAATTAAGATATCTTAATCAGCTATTAGGATTGTACTTTTTCAGTGGAAATTACTTGTGTTATCTTTTAAACATCGTCAAGACTTCTTCATATGTACAATTATTTACTTTACACGTTTTCTATTTATTTCTTTGTAATTTCACGTTACTAGGAAATATAAATTTCAAGTACAGTTAAGCTATTCACCAAACGTTATTTAAATATTTATCGTACTAGCGAGTCTAATAGATGTTCTCATATTCTAAATAGGAACTGTCGAAGGAGATCTGGTGTATGTTAACTACGGAACGGTTGAGGATTTTGATGAATTGAAAAGACTTGGAATTGACGTCAAAGACAAAATTTGCATCGCCCGATATGGGAAAATATTCAGAGGGAACAAAGTAAGTTAATTATCATTACATATAACTCATGAACAATATTTGGTCAGATTTGAAGATAAAAGATTTGAAGGGAAAAGTACATTACACCCTTCATTCTGAGAACAAGTATTGCATTCATTATGTAAACTCAAACTGAATATTAGTCATTATTTGAAAATTAGTTTTGTCACTCAGATATATCATACAAGTATATAAATATATATTGTCAATCATTTTCTTATTTGATGAACTGATGTATTAAAATTAGATATTGATGTCCAATGAATTATTATTGAAATCATAACATTAAAACTGAAATTATCTCTCTGTGTGTATGCATATATATATATATATATCAGGCGCGTATATTCTAGGCTACCTAGGCTATCGCCGAAGCCCATATTAAAATACAGGAAATAATCGACTAACAAATTTAACCGATGCTTCACTCTCACGTAACGACCACTGGTATAAGCGCTAGTGTAAGGTCGTCTTTATTTATCACCAGGCTTCTTCGTCTGAGGGAAAAGTCTTTGAACCAGCTGGCGGTGCTTTCGACCCATGACGTATTTGTTCTGGCAGGGACGACCTTGCTGGTCCCTGGTGCTGGCTTCCAAACCCAAGCGCTGGAGAGTGAAGACTTCGCTGCATCCTGGCGATGTTATAGTGTTGCCAACAATGGAAATACGAAATTCGCTAAATCGCTGGAAAAAATATAGGCGGGGGTGCCAATGCAAATTATTCAAGCTAGGGGGATGCCTCATGAAAATTACATCACCTCACCCCTCCATCCCTTCGAGCATTGGCCCTCTCTCTTCCAGTTCGATGAATTTCGTCACATACAAGCATTATAAATCAGCCAAATTTAGTGATTTTCCCCTGAAGTTGGCACTCTGCTTCTCCTTGAAATTCGACTGTGGTCGCAGCCGGTCGCAGCTATATGGGACATTCTGATGACGTCAGCCATGTTGCCATCATGTTTACTTATGTTTCAAGCACCCTTCCCCCCCGGCTGTCAAAATGTCAAAACCTTCGCCCTCGCGGTGGGGGTTTCGGCCCGAGTCATCCCTTGGAGTGACAACACTCAAATACGTTTGGCAACATAAACAATCCATGTTGTCATAGCAACCATTCACCGCACGTGTTTTCCACCACGCGGGTCGGTGGTAGTTTCCGCAAAAGGAAGGGATATATGGTCAAACTTGTTGTGTCCGAGATCCGAGTTCTTTGTGTCGCCCGCGTAGCGTGTTCATGGATGGGAAACCTTTCTTAAAAAAAATCAGTGACCGAGGCCCTTTGGTTGTGCTGTGTTTTTGACATGTGTTGACACAGGTAAGCCTCTTCCACCTCTTCCGGACCTTACAGTCGTGCACAAAGACAAAAATAAGGTATATTGTTGCGGTAATGACCGACTTATAATTCGTTGAGACTCTGGTTATTTAAGTTAACTGTTTTACCTTAGGCGTAGTTCTACCAGATGAATAACACGGTACATCGATTTAGATTTTAGAATATTTATAATACTAAAGAATACATATTGGTATGTAGAACCGTAATTACAACTGTCTAATATCGTAGATAATAGGAGACGCGCGCGTACTATATTGCACGGCCGAGCTCACATGAGCAAGTCAGTCAGTCTCTTCGCTGCGCGCGCATGCCGCAGACGGCTCGCAGCAGAATGCTTTCATTCCCGAACATACTCCCCCCGATTGAATGAACATAATTCAACTAATCTCCGTCTTTACCTATGGGGAGGAGCACAATTTTACCAACACTTCTTCTAAAAACTCCGTCTTTCGTTTTCACTGTCACTACACGCACTAGTCCATCGTTCCCAGGATGCACCGCTTCCACCTTAGCTAGTTTCCACTGTAGTGGGGGTACGTCGTCCTCCTTCAGTAGTACAACTGTCCCTGGAGATAAGTTCTTCGTGGAGGATGTCCACTTCTGGCGTTGTTGAAGAGAATGGAGGTATTCTTTATTCCACTGCTTCCAAATGGATCTTCTCATCTTCTGTATCAGCTGGTATCTGCCGAGTCTATTGTCAGGCATGGGGGTAAGGTCAGGTTCTGGGAAGGTTGTTATGGGTCTGCCAATGAGAACATGCCCTGGAGTTAATATCTGGTAATATGATTCGTCGGGTAAAATGCAAAGTGGTCTTGAATTTAATATTGCTTCAATCTGGCAAAGTAAAGTACTTAACTCTTCGTAAGTTAGTATGGTGCTTCCCATCACTCTTCGTAGATGATGTTTTAGCGATTTAATCGCCGCTTTCCAGAGTCCACCGAAATTTGGCGCTCTTGGCGGTATGAATTTCCATTCAAAGTGCTCATTTGCAGCGTAGTCTTGAATGACATTTTGAAACTGGGTAGATTCAAACATATTGCGTAGTTCCTGAAGTTCTCTGTGTGCACCTCGAAAGGTACTGGCGTTGTCACTGTAAATGGCTGCACATTTTCCTCTTCGAGATATAAATCTTTTCAATGCAGCTAAAAATGCTTCGGTTGTTAAATCTGTAACAATTTCAACGTGTACAGCCTTCGTTGAGAAACACACAAAAAGTGCAATGAAACATTTTCTCGTCGATTTGCTCCTTGGCGCTCCAGTCTTTATCTTTATAGGCCCCGCGTAGTCTACGCCACTGTACATGAATGGATAAGCGGCTCGGATTCTGTGCTCCGGTAGATGTCCCGTCAGTTGCTTACTAGCTTCTGATTTAAGTCTATGGCATTTAATACAATAGTGTAGGATGTGCTTAACTATTTGTCTTCCCCGGACGATCCAATATTTTTGTCTGATAGAGGAAAGTAGTAACTGTGTTCCAGCATGAAGTAATCTGCGATGTTCTTATTCAATTAACAGCCGTGTAAGATGGGCCTTAGGAGGCAAGATTATCTGATGTTTTGCCTCAAAAGCGAGATCGCTTTCTTGTAAACGTCCGCCCACGCGAATAATGGAATCGGCGTCGAGAAATGGATACAGATCTTTTATTCCACTGTTCGGAGAAACTTCTCTCTCGTGAGTCAAGTCTTCTATTTTCTTCGCGTAGAATACGGCTTGCGTTACTTTAATGCACGTATCTGTGGCTCGTTGCAAATCCTTGGCATTCAGTTTCGAAGTACAAACATTTCTCTTCGTGGGCCCCTTGCAATTATCAATGAAAATATGACAAAGTGCCATAACTCTTATCATTCTCAAAAGGTTAGAGAATCGCGTAAGAATTTCATCTGATTTGTGGGTTGTTACCAATGAGGTTATTTTCACCTTCCTTCGTTCTGGTACTTCTATAGGTGCATTCATTCCAAAACTGATCTCGTTGATGGCTAACTTCGGATCTTGATCTGATTGGCTTACAAATGCTGGTCCGTGGAACCAAAGTGAGCTTTCCTTTAGCTTCAGGGGTTCGACTCCTCTCGATAACATATCAGCAGGATTATCCTTTGACCTTACATGCCGCCAATCACACACCTGCGTGTACTCCAGTATTTGAGCCACTCTATTTGCCACAAAGGGTTTCCATGTCTCTGGGTCCTTTGCAATCCATGCCAAAACAATCTGCGAATCTGTATATAAATATACCTTGTTTATTTGGAGATTCAATAAAGGTATCACTTTATTAACTAATTTTGCCAAGATAAGTGCTGCGCACAGCTCAAGACGAGGTAAAGTTATTTTCTTAATCGGTGCAACTTTCCCCTTGCTGCACAATAACCGTGAATTAACTTCTCCTCCTGCAGTTGCAGTTCTGACGTAAATGCACGCGCCGTACATTCTCTCAGACGCGTCAGAAAACCCGTGAATTTGAATGTTTATAATCTTCCCTTTAGGTAAAATACATCGTGGAACCTTAATGTCTGAAATGTGGCATATTTGTGCTTGTAAAGTCTTCCATTCGTTTAATACATCTGAAGGTAACTCATCGTCCCAGGATACATTTAATTTCCATAGTTTCTGTAGAAATTGTTTAAACAGTGCAATAACAGGCCCAATAATTCCGAGCGGATCGAAGAGTTGCGCGATTTGACTGGCAACCCTGCGTTTGCTTACAACTTCGTGAATGCTCAAATCGTAGCCGGTCAAATTGTTTTCTTTCTTTGCACGTATCGTCGAAAAGCTTTGTTTATCGTAAAGAGGTTTGCTGCAACCAGCAGCCTTACTGTTTCTTTGATTGTTGATAGCTGGGTGATTGTTTACAAAACAAGCGTTGGTGTCTGCTTTCTCGTGCACTTGATCGCAAGGAGGCGACTTTGTAATAATACCCTTCTTTCTCCTGTGAGCTGGATCGCTGCGTAGATGGTAGGTTGTAAGATGATGTTTCTTCGCCGGTGCGAGTGTAGCCAACTCAGCATGGCGTTCTGGCGCCAGCGCTGAATCTCCGGCCGTTAATATGCAAAGAGTGTCGGCGGTGGTATTCCAATTGACACCTAGAGTTTTTGTACTGTCGTCGTTAAACAGAATCGTGTCTTTAACTTCCCGTAGCTCTAAAGGTATAGTTTCCATTACTCTTGCAGAATTGGATGCCCATTTTCGTAGCTTAAATCCTCCTGCCGATAATAATGCTGACAGTTCTTTACGTAGATTAATGGCTTGATTCTCATCTTCTTGCCCTGACAGCAAGTCATCGATATAAAAGTCTCTCTTCAGTATTTCAGCAGCTTGTGGATAGTTATGCATTTCGTCTGTCGCTAGTTGCTGTAGGCATTTAGTTGCTAGATACGAGCTAGATGTCAGACCATAAGTTACAGTGTTCAATTCGTATATCATCAGTGGTTCGTCGTGAGATTTTCTCCATAATATGCACTGTAATTTCCTATCAGAAGGGTGCATATGAATCATCCTATACATCTTCTCAATATCAGATTTCAGAGCGACTATATGAGTCCTGAAGCGAAGCAGTAACCCGAACAGGTCTTCTTGTAGAACCGGTCCTGCACTTTGTAGACAATTGAGTGACCGGCCACTGGTCGTTTTTGCTGAACCGTCGAATACGACCCGTACTTTCGTCGTGGAGCTGGCTATATTCACATCTGGGTGATGGGGGATGAAATATCGGATGTCTCCCGTTGCTGGCGCCTCTCGCACTTCCTGCACTGCTTGCATGTGGTGTAATCTCTCGTACTCGTTCATAAATTCCACATATTCTTTTTTCAATTCCAGTTCTCTCTGTAGTCGGTGTTCTAACTGTAAAAATCTGGAGTGTGCATGTTCCAAAGATTCCCCTAATGCTGATATATCTTCCGTCAAAGGTAAGCGTACCGTGTAAGTGCCATCTTCATTCCTTTCTGTAGTTTGGCGAAAATGTGCTTCCATTTTTTTTTCTTTAGGCGACATAATTTCTTCCCACAAATCTTCCACCGACCAGAAACGATGTAAGAGCATTTCCAACGGCTCACCCTGTATAAAGAATGATCTGCTTGGATGTGACGTTGTACCTGGAGTGTTGCCCACTACAATCCAGCCAAACTGTGTGTTTTGTAACGTAGGATAAGGTCCTTGTTTCGACATCTTCTCTGGCAGTAAGATATCGAAAAATATACTTGCAGAAATTAATATGTCAATCTTTGCAGGAACATTGAAGTTTTCATCCGCCAGGGCAATATCTGTAGGTATCTCCCATGTTGAAATATCCATTTTTTCTGCAGGCAAACGTTCCGTAATATTTTTCAAGGCAGAACATTGTGCCTCTACAGTAAATTCATTGAATCTTGATTTTAATTCCACATTCACAGCAAAAGGTGAATTTACAGTGTTGGAACTTATTCCCTGTATCAACGTATTTTGTCTCTGTCTTCGTAACCCAAGACGTTGTACCATATCCATACCAATGAGGCTCACTTGAGACCCCGGGTCCAATAAGATGCGGCAAGGCATGTATTTTCCATCTTTGTCCTTTGCTAGAACACAGGCAGTAATAAACATTTTGGTTCTTATTCTTTACTGAATACGATGAACTGGTTCCCTCTCCGACTTGAGGGTTGGAAACACTGCTTGCTTCGTTCGCAGCTGATATTCCTGGAGGGAGGGGGGGTACACGGCGCTCGCCACCCCTTTCTTCGTGCAAACTCGTGTGATGACGCAACCTACAGGACCTGCAAGAGCCGGCTTTACAATTTAACACTGTGTGATTAGCAAAACGCAAACAATTCGTGCATATGCGGTTCTCATGCAGGAATTTATATTTCTGTTTATTCGTCAATTTAAAAAATGACTGGCATCTGAATAAAGGATGAAAAGGAGAGGCATCCTTGCAATAGATGCAGCTTTTACCCGATGCAGTAAAATACGTGTTAGATGCTTGTGGCGTTCTCGACCTGACGTTACTAACAGCTGGTGACCTTGAAAACGGCTTCGTCGATGTCGTAGGTTCATTTGCTTCGAATTTCTGTAGAGAGTTGCACTTAGCTTCTAAAAATATAAGCAATTCTTCGATGGTACTGAATTCTGTGTTGCTTGATTGTTTTTCAAAGTCTCTTCTCGTACATTTATCCAATTTGGCTGAAAGATACTGAACGAGAAAAATATCAATTAGGTCCGCGTCTCCCTGAATGTTTCTTAATGCTTCTATAGAACTTCTAATCGTAGTCGTGAACTTTCTTAATTCTGTTACACTTTCCTTAGTGACCGAAGATACATTCAAAATGTAATTTACGTAAGCAGCGGCTATTAACTTTGGATTATTGTATTTGCGCTGAATCAAGTCCCAGGCGACCTTGTAATTAGCACCTGTGAGTTGCAAATTCTCGATCGTTTGTAATGCATCACCCTTTAACGAAAGCCGTAAATACTGCAATCTTTGTATGTCTGACAAGGTTTCATTTTTTTCTATGAGGGCTACAAAAATATCTTGAAAAGATGAAAATTGAGTGTAGTTTCCGTCAAACGTTGGTAAAGTTACATCTGGGAGCTTGATTGGAGATTTAGTTTCAGGCTTACATGTGTTATTTTTTCTCGTCGAGTCTTTGTCTATTATTGAAAGCATTTTAGCTTCTAACGTGAAGTAACTTTGCTCAAGTGACGCTCTCTTCCCGTCGTGAGATTGCTCATCTGATAATTCAGATATTTTGTCCATTACATCCTCTGGTTTTGACCAAACACTGCCGAGTTGCTTATGCCTGGCTACAATTTCGTTTACATGACCACTTGCTTCGTCATAATTGGACACGTAGTTCTGAAGCCGAGTTAATTGTCCTTGAATTACACTGCGTTGTCTCACTAGCTTCTCAAGCATTTCACTTTCTTCCGGCATTTTCTCAGGCAAGGTTAGGAATATGAACAAACAAGCATGGAAAAGGAAAATAAAAGGATTTACTCACGTACATGGAATCTGCAGCCGTCGATAATTCCTCTGCTCTTGGCAACCCTGTGACTGGATCGTGCTGTCCGTTGATTCTCCTAGCTCGCTCTAATTTCCCCTCGCGCGGCGTGGCTGAAGTGGCGGGAAAACTGCTTTGTTCTGTAACTTCACTGTACTTTCACTGTCTGTATCACCTCACTTCACTAAACTGCACTTTCACCAGTCCCGTCGTTTACCGATATCCGTAATTCATCCGGTTTTGCGGAGGACCATATGTTGCGGTAATGACCGACTTATAATTCGTTGAGACTCTGGTTATTTAAGTTAACTGTTTTACCTTAGGCGTAGTTCTACCAGATGAATAACACGGTACATCGATTTAGATTTTAGAATATTTATAATACTAAAGAATACATATTGGTATGTAGAACCGTAATTACAACTGTCTAATATCGTAGATAATAGGAGACGCGCGCGTACTATATTGCACGGCCGAGCTCACATGAGCAAGTCAGTCAGTCTCTTCGCTGCGCAGACGGCTCGCTGCAGAATGCTTTCATTCCCGAACATATATATTAGGCGTTTTTACGAGACCAGCTACCAAAAATATCTTTGGTTGACTGCGTCGAGTGCACTTAATAAGTTGTATTGCTGGGCATGTTTGCTTTTTTCTACCGACAGAAGTCCTTGGAATACAACAGGATTTAGTAACTTAAACTATTTGATAACTGCTTGTGATAAACACCAAAAATCACTTAGTCATATACGTGCGTTCAGTAACTTACAGACATTCGGTTCTCAAAGAATTGATCATTCCTTGAATTTGCAAAAGAAGATTGCTGACAGTTTGCATAATGAAAAAGTGAAGGAAAACAGAATTATTATAAGAAGATTAATTGATGCAATAGCATTTCAGGGGAAGCAAGAATGTGCATTTAAGGGCCACATTGAGTCTGGGGATTCAACAAATAAAGGCATGTACATAGAACTTTTGGAATTTTTAGCAACATATGATCCGACAATAGCTAACCATTTAAAGACCGCAACCGTGTTTAGAGGAACGTTACTAATAATACAATACATTTTCATTTAAAATTCAAACACTACTATATTGGAGATAGCCCTGATCTTGGTCTCAGCATACGCCACTGATATATATATATATATATATATATATATATATATATATATATATATATATATATATACACTTAAATCAACCAACGTTGGCTTGTTAATTAAATCGAATTACAAAACATTTCGTTCGGATTTTTTTTATTATTATCATTATTTGCAGTACGGTTACAGTTGACAATTTACTTTGCACTGATTCCATAATTAGAAAAATAGTATTTTGCCATACATACATTAATGTGATGCTAATAGTATATGAATATACAGAATATGGAAAATTTACAGATGTATATAATTGGAAAACATAATATAGAAAAACACATAACCAGTTTTGCAACTAGCATATGGGAAGGAGGTCATGTGGTAAATGGCATTGGTCACTGTGAACACAGCATAAAGATGTAAGTGTTACAGCACATATAAGATCACACGTATAAGTAATGTGTTATAATTTAATCAACGTAATTTAACTACTTAAGCACTAAATTTAAGGAGTACTAGATGATCTAAGGCAATAACATAAACATTACGCTATTGTTAACCAATGTTAACCTTAAACTAGTGTAAAAAAAATATTTGTATGTTTTAATGAACTTAGTTACAGCACAGGTTACAGTGTTTTCCTTTATAAATTTGATACTTGTTACATTCACTGCGAAATATTCTTATTTGGATTGATGAATCTTCAAATTATTTGATAACACAATGTGGTGACCATGAAACATACATAAATTTCTTATACGAAAGAAGTAAAATGCAACAAATGTAATATTATTGTTTGTGTTTACACGTAGGTCCAGCACGCTGCAGAGAGAGGCGCAATTGGAGTAATAATATTTTCCGATCCCAAAGATGTTGCACCGTTTGGTGTAAATCCTGAGCAGGTGTATCCTAATACTCTCTATCTACCAGGTACAGGCATGCAACGAGGGAGCGTTCTGATAAATCATGGCGACCCTTTAACTCCATATTGGCCATCTCTTGGTAAGTGAAAGAGAATATTCTCTTATGCAAAATTTCCCTCGTGGTATGCGAAAACCTAAGTGACGTTCAGAGATCTACTAGCTATTGCTATATTTCGGATGTATATATACACCCCAAATATAATTTAAAATTTATAAATCACACACACACACTTATATATATGTGTGTGTATGTATATATATATATATATATACATACATATATATATATACATGTGTGTGATTTATAAATTGTATACTATTTTTCTATATATTAATAATATTCATTACGTTATACGTATATTAAAACATGTACATTGTTAAAATAGGGGATACATGAAGAACAATGATTTCAAGAAGCTAGAACTGAACAGCGACGAAATGTGGGGTCACCGGTGAATCAATATAAAATAAAAGAACACACGTTGACTATTTTTCGTATAGTTGGAAGAGACACGTGACTATATTTATAATCAACGTAGTCTATGTCCCAATACCAATAGCTAAATAAGATTAAACGGATAGCGATTTACATGAGAAATTTTTTGAACAATCTATTTCAAGTTTTATAAATGTTCTTCTAAGAACACAGGAAAATTTGGGAAGAGGAGGGCGGGGCTGTCGAAATTTTGAACAGCCATTATATTAACCGAATTGATGTAATTAATTTTGCATTTCAGATAAGGCGTACAGAATCAAGGAAGAAGATGCCTTACTTCCTAAAATCCCAAGCCAACCAATTGGATATTCCGATGCCCAAAAGCTTCTAAAGTAAGAAATTAATGTAGAATATTTTTTCATTACATATCATGAACATATCTCTTTCAGTTTAACACGATAATAAATGGAAATTTCATAGTATTGTTATGTCCGATAAACATGAAAATAAAGTAACTTATCAACCTTAAAAAAGTTGTAATCATAGAACTTTTATAAAGCTGTCCACAATACACAATAATCATAAGAATATGTATATTTAAAGAAGTATTCCTGTTTTAATGGCTAAGGATCAAGGATAGGATAATTAAATTTTATTAAATTTTAGGATAATTTAAAATTGAAATCGATGTGTTTTGGAACAATGTATGTCTTTGCAGAATTGATAAGTTATCACTTCACATCCATAAACTAGAGCATTGTACTGTGCAGAACAAGAACTTTAGTTTACCAACTTCTCAATTTAAAACTAGAAAAACATACAAGCGGGAATATATATATATATATATATTGTTGCGTTCACTGGTTTCATGAGCATTCTATGCGGGGATCGAACTCCTGAACGCTTAAGGGGCCTGATGATAGAGCAATACGTTTTATGTTCCCCCTACAATCTTTCCAACTTAGCCCAAGCAGAGAGTGGAAGGAATCAAGGGATGTCGATGATGCATCTTACCTCTCGGCTAGGCGACTAGTAAGCGGACGTCAGGTGACAGACGTGTGTGTTCCAGCTACTGGTTACCACTCCGGGCTGCATCTGATCGATGTGACTGAGTCGGCAAGCAGTACTAGCCAAGTTGACTGTAGGCAGGTACGGACGATACGCTTAGTAACGTAGCGGTTGCCCTCAGCGACACGGCGACTCGAGAGTCTAGAGCTCCTTTCGAACTAATGCTTGTTGTCGCTCGGCGCTGACTACACGTTACTAACTGGATGATGAATGACTGAATGACGACTTATTCTCGAAGTTATCCCTTTTAACCTACCATAGGGCGTTGCTCAGATGCCGACTCATTCTTCCAGGTTTGTCGCTTGTTGTCGTTCATGCACCCGGTAGTGTTTTGTGCGTCTGATGTCACTTGCTTCCACTATTGCTGGAATGTATGATTGTGTCGCTTGGCCGAGTATCGATGTCTGCTTTGAATTTTAACTTTTTTACAATGTATCCCTTGAGTCTTTCCACACTATATACATACATGTACCTATGTATGTATGTGTCAAATGCATTTCAGAAATTACTTGTCATTATTCATAAGTAAGACATAAAGAAAAAAGAAAAACATGGTTAATGATCCTGTGTTCTTGTAGACACCTTGGCGGCGAATTAGCTCCCGAAGACTGGATTGGAGGGATTCCAAATATCACATACAGATTGGGTCCAGGCTTTACAAATGGAAGTAAAGTGCGGTTATCTGTGCATAACAGATTGCAGAGGAGTGTTAACTACAATGTCATTGGACAGATTACTGGCGCAGTAGAACCAGGTACTCTTCTTTTAGCTCACTTTGATATATACTAATGCTGTAAAGTTATATATTTATCAGTTGTAATGCTAATCTATTTGGTTTGTGACTAGCTTGTCAGTTGTATCTGTTCAATAAAGACGTCTATAATATTCCTTCGCATAATTATACACACTGAATCTATCACATGTCAGAGAAATTTAAAGCAACGATGAGTTGCATAATAGTCGACTATATAATTAGTGCTAAGTATATTAAATATTATTTTTTGCAAAAAATTAAACAAATTGTTCCACCTTTTTAAAAATAATTGTGTTTACTCACCAAATCAGTTATTTTATAGAGGACAGCTTCTCAAAAATATGAAAAATATACTTGGATCAAATCAATTCTAAAAATAACGAGTATTGAAACGGAAGAGAGGCAGTGAAGAGAAAATTGTCTACAAATATGTACAAGCGACTACAAAAGGAATTATTTTAATGCAAAATAAATAATGAAAAAATTGCTTTACTGTAAGCACGCAATGAGTTATAACCAGATAATTGAGGATCGCGTACAGTCACGCGCTCAGCTCAATCCGGAACCGCAAACCAATATGCGCAACTTGATAGTGCTCTGTGGATGCCAAGGAAATGGCGCCACCAAGGGAAAAACAACCTATTCTATTCTATTGTAATTAACAGTGTTTTCGTAACATTTTTCATCCAAATAATCTTTCTCAAGATGAATATTATTGCAATTGAATTTATATTACTTCCATTATAATTTTCGTGTTGTTAATCATAAATTATTTTTGCTTCTAATTTTGAATTTCTTGGAAACTTATGTTGTTGGAAATACTTTTGATGCTTAATGTATACAAGTATCAGTTTTATACTAGCGCAGTAGATACAATTTTGTGCATAAAATGTGGTCCTTTAAAGAATATTTAGCTTTAATTCTGATTTCACTTAGATCGTTATGTCTTACTGGGAAATCACAGAGACGCCTGGGGTTATGGAGCCATGGACCCTTCGGCTGGAACAGCGGCGTTTCTCGAGACTACCAGAGTTCTGGGGAATCTTGTAAAAACAGGTAAATATGCTGTCAATATTGGCAATACACTAAATTGAAAGTGCCGGAAATAGAACAGAGTTTTGCTACCCGTAAGGCAAGATTTAGTATCTTTACCTAACTGTACTGATTTGATGTAATGTTGAAGCTTTTTGGTAGATAATATTCATGGGGAGATGTCAGGGATTTCCCCCGCACAAGAATAAAGTATCTCTGATAATACAGATAAATGTCCATCCCTGCCAGGAATAAATGTATCCATGATATATTTCATACTGTAATACAAAGTATTTCCATTAGATTTTTAGATTTAAACTTGTTCATAATGCAAGTAGCGATGGATGCTGCTTTAAAATGTTATCAATGCAATCGATAACAACATATCTTAAATTTGTAAAACACAATACATGACAGCTTATTATCAAGAAGTAACAACATTTTAAGTACCGTTGGCCTTAAATTTAATAGACAAAGGAAAACAAAATCTCGTTCGGCAGCCTCATATATTCTTGCACATGAAAATTACATTTCCAGAAATTCATACCTAGAACATAAAAACGTTATTTTAAATGCAAAGTACTGTAAATAAATAGTTAAATGTTGCTTTGTACTACATCATTATGTTGCAAAATAGGATAACAAACTTCGAAAATGAAAATAAAACAGTGCAGTGAGTAGTAGGGATTATTTTTTTGGAAATAGAAATGGCTTTTATATAATTTTAAAACTTTTTTCTCGTTATTGTTATTTTAAGTAGCAATTATCATTATTCCTAAAGGAAATATTTACTTCCAACTCTTAAAGAAATACAAATGTAGTCTACATGAAAAACTATTGCAGGATTTCTTGAAAATTGAATTCATATTATTTTGAAACATGATATTAGCAACAACATCGCCGACTTAGTTACTAAGAAATCCTATTCTTGTCTGCGTTAATAAATGACAGTAGTAGATTCTGATTCTAGTCATATTGGAATTAATGAAGTCAGTACGCGTGTGGAAACGTTAGCCAGAATTCAGTCAACCTGCACATTCAAATTGAGTTTATTGGAATGGCGATAGAAAATAAACCATATCAAGTCAAGATATACAAGGTCGTCCATAGAATCCCCCCCGCACACACACACACACACACCGCTTCAAACTGCATGTCCAGTCCAAATTAGCCTTTTTGTGCATAAAATTGACTTAACAACAAGCTCAAGCAAACTCGTCAGTAGGATTGCATCAGAGGTATTTTTTCCCACTGCACCCCCCCTCCTACCCGCCGACTGACCGAATTTGAAATTCTGGATGGTATTGATGTCAATTTCGTCCGTCATAATTACCCCCTATAATAATTAATGCAATTTTTCCCATTCAAATGAAATTACATGGAAAATATATGACAATTAGTCTGACGTTCAGTTAATGATGTATGTGTGTATGAATTTATAATGACATGAATTTGGACCGTAAGTACGAATTGTACGTTCAGCGTGTACACAAATGAAGTATACAATTTCGGAGTGTAACATAAATAAAACTTCAGGAAAGACTGATGAAATTATATTTCTAAAACACATACCAACTGTGAAAGTTTTACGTAACATGGTTCAGTAGATTTCTGTGTGCTCTCCGTTGGTTGCACGGAGTATTTCTAGAAAATAACAAAGTTTAATCCATGTACGATGTAAAATGCCATGTGTTGTCTGTTCAAAGGATTCAGCAATGACTGCTCGAAGGTCCATTCTTGACACCATTTTGATGAATCCAAAGCAAAATCACATGGAGTCATATCAGGAGAACTGGGTGGCCATTCGATCGGATTGCCGCGTCCAATCCAACATCCAGGTAAATGTTGGTTTAAACAAGCTCTAACTTGCTGAGACCAGAGGCATCATTCTGTTGGTAGATGTTGCTTGGGAACATTCTGGATTCGTGGAATTGCAAATTGTTGCAACACGTTTAGATATTTCATTCCCGCGAAAGTTATCACCACTTCCTGCCTCTTTAAACATTTTCACCCACTAAACAAAGCTCTTTTGCGTCGGCGGCTGTCTGTTCGTACACTTTTCTGAAAATTCCCTACACTCGAGTTAGAATTTTTGTCTGCAAACTACTGACACACGCTGATTTTTTCTGTGGAGACAATTTTTGTAAACAATGCAATTAGTGCCGCCAGTCGCCAGAGTATTGATCTAGCACAAGGTTTCAAGTTTATAAAGAAACTTCCATAATTACCTACTATTTTCCCATGATGGACAATTTTATATATATATATATATATATATATATATATATATATATATATATATATATATATATTGCCTTTTTATTTTTATTATACTCGAAATTTGTATACTTCATTTGTGTACACCTTATACTACCTTGAATAAAAGGAAAACAGCTACGGGAAATTTTATCGGGTCGGCAAAGCTGGTATGGTAATATAGACTGGAAATAGACATTGAATTGTATTATTATTATTTGTTTTTGCATGTTAATCTGAACCCAATAAGCTAAATTCACAAATTGAACATTGAGTACATCAATATTTGTAGTTTTTATGTTATATTCTAGGTTGGCGACCTCGACGAACGATTGTATTTTGCAGTTGGGGTGCAGAGGAATATGGTCTCATAGGGTCTATCGAATGGGTCGAGGTGAGTAGATCAGAGTGCGAAAACCACAGTGTAGCCTACATAGTATGAGACGAGCACAAGGTGTTTAAAATAAGTGAATATAATTGATATTACCTGCTTGACTAATCTAGCGTAGTGCACTACGAAACCAGAGTTTCCAGGCATGTAAGGCATTTTATTGTGTTCATTTCATCATGTAGTCCATCGATTCATTCTCACAATTCACCTAGAGAGGAAGAAAAAAATACGCATTGAATTATTATGCTCTTGCACTTTCCACCGGATAAGGCAAGTAATTGAATTCGTAG
Organism: Lepisma saccharinum; assembly: GCF_977018435.1. NCBI lineage: Eukaryota > Metazoa > Arthropoda > Insecta > Zygentoma > Lepismatidae > Lepisma > Lepisma saccharinum. The sequence goes on from NC_139253.1 coordinate 49,263,349, forward strand.
TTCCGCATTCAAAACCGACGAGAACATCTTGTCTCTGTAATATGTCTTTCTTACTTATTGATCTATTTTTTATTTATTTGCTATATTTTACTTCGCTTCTTGTGCCACTTTTTGTCTAATTTGCGAAGATGGGGATGAGTGATGATATGATGAAATTGATGAATGGATACTCACAAACATCCATGCCCAGGCCGGGATGCGAATCCGTGACTCCTGACTTCGTGGCACGATGTGCAAACCACTCCGCCACGGGAGCAGGTTATGTCTTTCTTACATTCGTCTTCTAATTTGTACTTACAATTTAGTCCATCATTTCTTTCACTATTATGATTCTTTTAATTTGTAGGCACTCTATAAATCTCATCTCATGTCCAATTCTGTCATTCAGGAATTTCAGTTTCTTGCCCTATTACCACAATACGCAATAAAGGCTTCTACATTGGTAAACCAAGATTAGAAATTCAAAAACTCTCTATTTCCTGCAGAGAATTCCTCAGTCAATATAAACATTATCGTGTATGAAAACACGTGGACAAAAGTTACTGAAATTGAAACAGTGAAAACAACAATACTTGATTCAATCCTTGACTTCAAGATACAGTTTAAAAAACAATATAGTGGTTCGGATCCCACTTTAAACTTTAGGTCCAGTCCCAATTAGCCTTACTATTCATAAAGTGGATTTTAAACTCCAACTCAATCAATCAATTACTTTCTCTTACAAAGAAGTTTACATTTCTCAAGCCGTTCCTTATATAAATATATTACTCTTTTAAGCTCTACATTCGTACATATTGTATTTAAACAATTTTGGATTCTTAATTAGAGTAAAAAGGTTTCTAAAAGTTATCCATCTTGAATTTATTCTCATAATTTCTTATTTATTGTTTTTAAAAATATTTATACTGCCTTCTGTAGTTAATGTTTATTATGATAAATTTAAAATTATTTCAATAAAGAAATACATTTATCAGGCTGTTTGCTCTGCTTGACTTGAGTAATCCAATATATAGTATTTGTAGGTGATATTTCTAAAATTTATAAAAAAAAGACACACAGCACTAACATTTGGATAACACAAAGTATGTTAATGTGCAGCTCGGTTGGGGCAAACAATTTTAAAACCGAAATTTGTATTACAAAAGGAGGTAACTTTTATCAGCAGTCTCAGAAATTCCCACATGAGTAAGTTTATCTCCTCATTCTATGAAGGTAATACTTTCTCCTAAAAGAGCTTTCTGTGTTTATATTTCAGGAAAAAGTCAACAAGCTAATGGAGAGGGCAGTGTCCTACGTTAACTTAGATACTTGCGCAAAGGGTCCGATATTTTATCCGGAAATTTCTCCTGCCTTCGAACCGTTTGTCAAACAAAGAATGAAAGAGGTGAGTGCGCAAAATGAACATTACATTAAAGACATTGTTTTGTTCAAGAATCAACATCAGAATTATACACCGTAACCAGGCACGTATCCAGGAATTCCTTTCGGGGGGGGCTCAACACCATTTTTTAAGGGGTATAGTAAGAACCTCACAATTGTATGTTTAAGACCAGTGGTGGCAATTGGGTTCCAAAACGAGGGGGGGGGGGGGGGTGGTGCGGAGGGCGTTGCAAGGAAAGTTTACTTTCTCTTGGTAGCCAAGGCTTAACATTAAGAGGCCATAATTTTGAAGCAGAAAAATAAAAAATGGGGAGCAACTATCCCTTAAATCGTTGCCACTGTAAGGCTATCATTTTAATCAGAACGTGAAATCGGAACATTTTTTACCACTCGACTCCTCTGTTTCCATGCATTAATAATGTGTGCCGGAACCATCTCAGTATGTGTGTTTGTCCATTTCTTCTCATCAGGTATAAAAACATCTATGGTATCTTTGAGTGTTTTTACGAAGCTGTTACACATGCACGGGATGGACAATCCACTCGACAACGCGAGATTCAAATTGTGGGTTGCGAACTGGACGCAGACAGCTCTCGAATATTTCTCTCTAATTCGAGCCTGAACACCACTAACGTGTCTTGTCCTCCCATTTTTTCAGCTCTTATAAAAGCCGAAACCCACCAAATTGTTCCGATTCAGGCCTTAGCACTCACAAGTATTCAAAAATGCCTGTCACAGCTTTCGCTGTCTTGTTATATATCGGCACGAAACAAAGGAAGTCTTCTCGAATACACGTGGATCACGAAACAATTAATGCATAATGAAAACCCTTCCGTTCCCAGCACATCTAATGTTTCGTCTCCCAGTATGATCAAATGCTTACTCATTTATCTCCAGTGACGTGCCCAAGAGAGGGTTGGTGAGGTAATAACCCCATTTGACCCAGTATTCCTTTTTTTTTAAAAAAAAAAAAAGAAAAAAAAAGAGGAACGTCAAAGACAGGGAAAAAATGGCAAAATCAGGACTGACTACCAAAAATAGTATGCGTAACCCCTCTCCCTTCCGAAAATCCTGGGCACGCCTCTCTTTATCTCGGACACATTTTTTAAAATGAACTCACCAGAAGTTTTTATCATCGTATTGGAGATTCAAGTAAGATGCGTTCTTCCTGCAGGTTTGAATATGATCCTTTAGGGTGCTGTGGTCTACCTGCCTTCACACCTAACCTTAACAAGGCCCTAATTTTCCATCCTTGTGACTTGGATTTTCAAGACTTAGGAAGGTTTCAGACCGAAGGGACACGCGATACATGTCGATTGGAATGGGCCAATCAACAGCAACGTTTCACACCGTAGCGACACAAAAGGCCGCACAAACCTAATCTTCAGGCGACACGGTGTGAAATCTCCCTTATTAGGCCACTGTCATTGTCACCTCGAAGTAGTAGCTCTTGTTGACCACAGAAAAAAATTATCCGCAACCGGTGATAATGCTCCTCAGTTTTCTTCTCTCTCCTATATTTTTTGTGCTTGTTCACTATGCAGGCAACACCTTACGATTTGATATACACAGGACATGTACTATGTAGACATTTTAACGAAAAATCGGTTGAAGTCAGGGATGACTAGGTGGCTCAGTTGGTAGAGCCCTGATGTGGGTCCTGGTAGAGCCTGCAATTTCCGCCTAAAATGTCTACATATGCAACATCTTCTTGCTTTCTCTTCTCGACATTCATAAAATTTTCGGCTGTCTCTTTATGGTAGTTAAGTGTTTGGATGTGTTTCGAACCCAATAGGCTTAAACAAAAGTATTTATTTATATCATGAAATTCTCAGACTGCATATACGAAATTTAGTTCTGGCAAAACTAAATCATCACTCAAAACTTTGATTTTCAGTTGATCTATGCAGCTTATTTCTGTTTTAATATCCGGTACTGATGAAATATTCACTTTAGAGAGAGAGAGAGAGAGAGAGAGAGAGAGAGAGAGAGAGAGAGAGAGAGAGAGAAAGAGAGAGAGTCCTTGATCTCTTCGGCCCTCGAACCGAGCTAGCACTACACTGAGGCCCCGGAAGTTCTGCTGTCGTCAATGTCTTCATTTTCGAATCACTATATCTTATAAAGCAACCAGAGGACGCTGACTGATCTGATCACCAATCGACTGTATGAATTGTCACACTTACCTCTGAAATCTCATTAACCGATTCTTTGTACAGATCAATCGAAAAATTGAATCGGCGTATTTATATACTCATTATATTGTAGAACGTTCCGCAGATAAAACGATCGTTAATATCGCCAGTAATTGACTCCTTCTCTCATTCAAGAACGTACCCTCTCCCGCCTTCCAGAGATTAGAAATTACAACGAATCGCCCTACGTGTGGCTCTACCTTTGTTGTGCAGCATCGAAATGCTGACAAGTCTCTACATAGTCCTCAAGTGCGCTGAGTCAACACCGAAAGCGCAAGAAAAGTGTACGTGCAATATTACCAACAACAGGGTTATAGAACATTCTCAGTCTTGCCTCGATACTTGTCTATCTCCTTAAATCATCGTTACATTATTCAAAAAGCCAAAAACCTAATTTTATCTAGTGTAAAATAAAAAAAATCATGGGGGGGGGGCTCGAGCCACATCAACCCCACCTTGGATACGTGCTATTAACAATAACAGGGTTATAGAACATTCTCCATCTTGTCTCGATAATTATTTCTCCCAAATTATCATGACATTATTCAAGAAGCCAAAATCCTAATTTTATCTAGTATAAACAGAAAAAAAATCCTGAAGGGGGGCTCAAGCCTCCTGATTCCCACCTTGGATACGTGCTATTGACAATAATAGGGTTATAGAACACTCTCCGTCTTGTCTCGATAATTATTTCTCTCACATTTATAAATTTATTATCTTCACATTATTCAAGACGCCAAAAATCTAATTTTATCTAGTGTAAATTTAAAACTTTCCTGAGGGGGGGGCTCGAGCCACCTCATACCCACCTTGGCTACGTGCTATTAATAATAACAGGGGTATAAAACATGCTCCGTCTTGCCTCGATAATTATCTCTCTCCTTACATTATTTTAACATTATTTAAGAAGCCAAAAACCTAATTTTATCTAACGTAAAGTGAAAAATTTCCTGGGGATAGGGTCGGGCCCCCTGTGCCCCATCTTGGATACGTGCTATTATTAATAACAGGGTTACGGAACATTCTCCGTCTTGCCTCCATAATTATTTCTTTCCTTAAATTATTGTCACATTATTGTATTTCACACCACAAGAAACAAAAAAAAACTCATTTTATCTAGTGTAAACCTAAAACTTTCGGGGGGGGCTCGAGCCCCCTAAGCCCCCCCTCTGGATACGTGCCTGACCGTAACCATGGTACCGTAAAATAATTTCTGCTTAAGGAAATCCAAAGGCAGGTTTTTCATGGCATCATGCAATATTTCAGTGTCCACTTTATGAAACAAGAAAGAGATTCCTTACAGTACATTATTCCGGTAAGAGATGAAGTTCATCTGTAAACTTCTTTATCTTTTTCAAATTCAACACGAAATATAGGATTGGTATTTAGGTTATGTAATTATTTTCATGATTTTCATATTACAATTATAATTATTCACGAAAGTGAACTAATTAAATCTGTAGCCAACCTGTAAAAGTTGTAAAAAATGGGTCTTTGTAGGGAAGAGTTTAAACACTTTGGTGTGAAACTGTTCTAAATGCTAAAATTGATAAATTAGAATGATATAAATTCGATTATGGACTGCTACATATAATGATAAAACTTTAATTATGTATGTTGTAGTCTATCTACAAACCTTAGTTATTCGATATTACTGACAAGTAATTTAGAAGGAAAGAAAGCCATATGTTTTGTTAAGCGTCCAATATTTAAGAAACTCCTCTTCCGTTAGTTCTTCGTGTTGTACGTACATGCATGCATACCTTCTCCGAACAATTTTATACGTCTAGGCTTAAATAAATTCAATTTCTTCTTAAATACATCATTTTTAAATTGTCGACTCATGATCTTTGTTAGAAATTCAGTATTCATGGATATTACTTGGAAACTTATACATATTTTTTAAAAAATCTGTTGCTGGTGTATGTTACTTTTGGTTGTGCCTTTCGTGTTCTGAAGCCTTACAACCAACAATTGTAAATTTTAGGTATAGGGGTCGCCAAAATTGCTACCTTAGCTTGTCAATATAAGCTTGAGAATGCTGTTAAACTTCTCATTTTCTCCTACCAGCAGTAGCAACATTGTAAATCGATGTATTTACGAAAATACATGTTTATTGAAAAAAGAAACCCACTTTTCGCCTCAGTGACGATTGAAGTTTGAACATTTCATCTATATATTTACTTTTGATTTTAGATGAGATTCACTACGTATCCATGTTCTATATGCAGAGGAATCTGATGTCTCGTACTAATGCTGCTTAGAGAGACAAATTATGACCGCGAACTATAATTTCATTTACACCCCTTAGTAATGATGACAATATTTAACAATATAGGCAAGCTCCTAATACAAGTTATGTTTCAAAATATATGTGTAAAATATGTTCTTTTTTTAAAATTTACAAATCACATTAATATTCATTTCTGTTGTTTTAAACCACATAGTTTCTTACCTACAGCATAATGGCAAAATACAAGTTCGTATCCCTAAATTGTGCAGATTATATTTCAACTTAAGGTGTGTTTTGAGAAATGTGAATGAGAAAATTTCCTGGGAAATGTTATGTTATGTATTAGTTTGAACTTTATATTCGCATTCGGTTTTAAAATTGTTATATTGTGGAAAATAAATAAAACTGATTTATTTGCATATAAAGAAACTCAACTGTAAAACTTTTATTTGCAGATTCCAGCAATCCGAGACCAAACCAAAACTTTGTATGATACTTGGAAGGAGTTCTGTCACAAGAATAAGAGTAACGAAGAACCAAAGTAAGTTTCTATTTTCCTTCCTAATTCATATTGTATGTGTATAACTTTATAAACCCTTAACTGCTGAGTAAGGTCTCTCAGCCAGCTGGAGTTTTATTTTCTGCTCTTACATGATTGTGCGGTATTCGCGAATCACATTCACGAACCTTCGAGTCACTTCTACGTGATATTTTATGAAGGTTGTTTAGTTCCTATGCATAGACAACAGCTTATTTTTGATCTGCCAAAATTCAGCAATTACGTTATGGCGTTGGTGCAATGAAAATGACTAATTATTCCCAACATGTTTGACCCAGTCCAAGTTTATAGAGTGAGACAATGATATGCTATGATACAAATATATAAAATTAATGTAAAGGTGTGGATACAGATACTAAAACTATGAAACTACAGAGAACACCACTTCATCGATAGTTAAATACATATTCATAATTTTAAATGCAATTCACAAATCCGCGCATTCACGTTTTTTCATTATTGAGAACTGATTTATTCTCTTACATTTTCCTCCAGAGAAAGTAACTAACACAATGTGCAAATATAGGTTTCATATTGATTGGTTGATTTGTTTTATTTTACTTCGCTTTGTGTGCCACTTTTGGCTTATTTGCGAAGATGAGGATGAGTGATGATGTGATGAAATTGATGAATGGACACTCACAAGCATCCATGCCCAGCCCAGGATTCGAACCCGGGACCCCTGCCGCCACGGGAGTTTCATATTTATATAGATTTCATATGTAGAGAAAACCATCAGTGGGGTTCATCCCCACATCAACTGTTACCCTTAATTCTTTCAACCATCCTTTTAAGAATTCACTTTTCTGATGCGTATTACGTGTCAGACATTTACAAACTTTCGAATTCGATTTACACACATCTAATGAGAAGTTATTTTTAATTTTTTCAAATTTTCCTACCCAAAGAGGATTAATTTAACTTTAAATTGCTCTTGCTAACCATGTAAAAGTCAAAGTTTGAGAAACTCATTAAAAAAAAAGACGTAGTAAACTTTTTCTGTTTAAAGATCGTTTACAGATTAGTGCTTTGACCTTCCTCCTCTGAAGGCAGCACCTACGGTAACTGACTTTAAAATATACTAATCAATCAACATCCTTCCAACATTGTCTAGGACTTTAGAGCATATTATTGGCAATGAAAGTGGTAACATTTTAATCGTGCCTTTTTAATCTTTCTGTAAAGATTTTCAATTATACTTTCCTTTTTCCAAATACATTCATTCATTCATTCATTCATTGTTTTCTGCCTAATTGGCAGATTTTTCACTGCAATCTCCAGCTTTCCCTGTTCTCTGCCTTACGCTTCGTAATAGCATACGACCCAGTTAATTTAATATCATCCATAAGCTGATATCTCTTTCTTCCACGGACTTTTCTTCCTTCAACCATTCCCTCCAAGGCATCTCTTAGCAGGCAGTTCCTTCTTAGACAGTGTCCTAACCAGTTTCTTTTCCTCTTCTTGATGGTCTCCAGTATAGATCTTTTTTCACCAACTCTTTTCAGTACGGCTTCGTTTCTTTCCTTGTCCGTCCATTTTACACGCTCCATTTTTCGCCATGTCCACATTTCAAAAGCTTCGAGTCGTTTCTCTTCATTTCTTCTCAACGTCCAGGTTTCTGCACCATATAGTGCTACACTCCACACAAAACATTTCACTAATCTCTTCCTTAGACCTATGTCCATGGGTCCACAAAAAACATTTTTTCTTCTATTGAAAGCTTCTTTTGCTATTGCGATTCTCATTTTCACTTCTTGGTTGCAGCTCATGTCACTGCTTATAGTGCATCCGAGGTACTTGAAGCTATCCACTTGCTGGATTCTTTCACTGTTTGCTCTCACATTAATATTCCTTGGTTTCCGTCCTATAACCATTGCATTTGTCTTCTTTACATTAATCTTCATCCCATACTGCTCACAGCTGCTGTTTAACTCTTCTAACATACTATTTATGGTTATTTCATCCTCAGCGAATAATGCCATGTCATCAGCAAATCTTATGCAGTTTATTCTTCTTCCTCCTAATTTGACACCTCCTGTGCCCTGGAAACAAGTTTTCACTATATCTTCTAAATAAATATTAAACAAAGTAGGCGATAGGCAGCATCCTTGTCGTACTCCTCTTCCAATTTCACAGCCTTCTGTCATTTCGTCTCCTATTCTCACTTTAACTCGTTGATTCATGTATAGGTTGCTTAGAAGTCTTCTCTCTTTCCAATCTACACCAATTTTCTTCAGAATTTCTAAAAGTTTAACCCAATTCACTCTATCAAAGGCTTTCTCCAGGTCTACAAATACTACAAACACCTCCTTTCCTTTCTCTAAATATCTTTCCCCAATGGTCCTCAGTAAACCAATTGCATCCCTTGTACCTCTTCCTTTCCTGAAACCAAACTGTTCTTCCTCTAACTCGCCACTGACCTTCGAGTATAGGCGTCTGTTCAGAATTCTTAGAAGAATTTTTGCCGAGTGAGATATCAAACTGATTGTCCTGTACTCAGAACATTTTCTGGCATTGCTTTTCTTCTGCAGAGGTACCAAAACAGTCTCCGTGAAATCTTGTGGCCAATCCCCTTTCTCATAGATTTCATTGCATAAGTGCAGTATTTCTCTTTTTCCATCTCCCAGGCATTTGATAAGTTCAACAGGAATTTCATCAGTGCCCGTTGCTTTCCCATTCCTCATTTCTTTGAGTGCTTGCTCAAATTCTTCATTCAGGATATAGTATCCTTTCTCATCGTCAGGCACGTCGTCTTCATTTTCTACATTCAGACTGTCTGGGCGATTCTCTTTCTGGTAGAGCTCTTCAACGTACTTTCCCCACACATTCGATATTCCTTTTTTGTCTGTGATTTCACATCCTTCCTCGTCTTCTATCATCCACATTGTTTTCCATTTCTTCTTTTGGAAGCCCAAGCAGTTTACTTCACGATACATCAAGTCATACCTTCCTCTTTTTTCCAGTTCTTCAATTTTCCAAATACAAATCAAACACAATCAAACTTACAAATAATGACATGAATAGAAGCATGAACTTGTTTGTAGACAATGGCTTATAGAACATGGACTCAAATAAAATCAGATGTGAACCACTACAAGTTCTCGTAAAATGCTCTTTCAAATTGTCATGTTCCATTTTCTGAAATAATGGTTTTACAAGTATAGTTCACAATCTCGGAGTTATGCCCAATCAAGATTTCACGTTGGAAAACCCCGGAGATTCTGAAAGAAGAAGAGTTGTCCTATTCTATCTATCGTCTTTAAAACCATTTTGTTTGCACGTGTAGAAATTCAACTTTGTCTAATCTCTCGTCTTCCCTATTATAGTGACATTAAAATATTTTGCTTTCGCTTAGTTTTCTACTTAAAATACTCTGATGATATAACACAGTACTACTCCAAGGTTGATATCGTTCATTAAATTAATTGATATATGTAATATCTACAACTTAATCATACCACTTGAAACGCTAGCACTAGAAGATGCAGTTTATTTCTGCACTCGATGTTGTCACTTATTTTTACGTACATGGGTTCAACACTAGATTGTGAGAAATATCTACTGTCAATACATCTCTATAGTTACACTTTTATGCAATTTCATTCATGGTTACATTCGGACGGATTAAAAAAATATATCAACTGAGATCCAAGACTCGTATTTAATGTCGGATTAAAAAATTATAGATACTCGAGTTTGGACTCCAACTAAAAATTAACCAATACTGAATCGCACTGAATCTCAGCGCCAGCCCGCAGTTACCACGATTCTCTGTGTGCCGTGTTGCCAAGTACAGCTTTACTCTGCTGAATAAAAATCTGTATGAAATCGGTTTCGATATGTGAATTAACAATGATATTGGATTTTAAAAATAGATGTCAAGAGCTTCAAAACAAGATCAATATTAGGCCTCCCCGATGGTGCAGTGGTAGCGTCGTCGCCTTGTAATCAAGGGGTGCCGGGTTCGGATCCCACTTTAAACTGTAGGTCCAGTCCCGGTTAGCCTTACTGTACATAAAGTGGACTTAAAAACAACAAATCAATCAATCAATCAAGATCAATATTGCATTTGTAGGACTACCCAATACTAAGAAAAAGTTGTTTCGCAAAATTGATAATAACTTTTTTTTGACAAATTTTCAAAATCTGAAAATTAAGATTTGTGTTTAAGACCTTTCTGTCTGCACCCTACTAAAATTTCATCACGATCGGACAACCCGTTTTTTATTTGCAGAATATCAAAGGCGTTATCGTTTTCAAAACTAAAAAAAGTCACCTTTTTCGTTCTCACGACGATAAAAAATCGAAGGAATAACCAAAAGGAAAATTGGTTAGCATAAATTAACGCAGAATTGTATAAGCTCAATTTTGATGTAACTAGTTTTTATGTAGGCCTACTGGCTAATTTTTAATTGGAGTTCAAATTCGAGTATCTATAATTTTTAATCCGATAGTAGTTAGATCATTTAAAATTAGATTTAAATTTCACATATTTGTACATTCACTAGAAGAATAAGAAACATTTCTAAAAATCACCTGGTCAAATTCCATCATCACATTTTTAAAACTTGACACTTTATTGAAGTTTGTATATTCTGGAAAGTCAGTGCTTAATAACTAAAATCGTTTTCGCAGTAAATAGATAAGAATATGACCATTTTTCTGCTGACTATGCAGCTGGAAAACTATTGTTCTCCAACGATATTTTTGTTCTATCCATGGCAACATCCATTTTATCATTGTTGAAATACAAGGATGCTCCTCTTAGTAACAGTGTTCAGCAGTTATTTAACATTATATTTTTTGTATTTTTTCTGTAATTTGTTACGAGTATGTTTTTCGCTATTATGTAGTAAATATGCCTTGAATATTACATAGCTCTATTTTTACTGATGAGACAATGACAAAGTAACCTTCTTTTCAGATTAAGAATAGCTGGTTCTGGCAGTGATCATGCACCGTTTATGTTCTACGCAGGAGTTCCTGGAATATTTGTGCAGTTTAAGCACAACGAGGTAAAAAAAATATGTAAATACTCAAAAATTTACATCATACTTTAGAACGTTAGAGCGTTTTGTATCATAGTTCTATTTTTGTTTAATATGGAATCATATTTTTAACGCAGAAGGCAAGAGCAATGAAAGTTTGACATAATACGTATGATGTCCCAGGCCTTGTATTGTATACATGGTCACGTTTAACACGTATCTTCTTAACATGTTAACTTGTATTCTCAGACCTAACGGGCTGGTAAGACACAAGCTCAAATACTTTCTCACATTTCTTGTAAATAATAGTATAACTCATTGTGTTTTGTTATAGTATGCGCTGTCCATTTTAAAAAAATAAAAATATTTACTGTCCTGGGAGTCTCTGGAGCAAGCTAACGAAAACACGTCTCTGCGCAAGTAGTGACTCGACAGGACTCGACCAGTGAATGCGTGAGAAGGGAAGTTAGTGCATGAAGGTGAAAACGCTGCTGCAGCTACCAGCCGTTTGCAGCAGTGCGCACTGCTTTGTTCTACCCACTCGTTTCTCCCCTTCTCTGCCGTTATGCGTGGCCTTGCTCCACAGATTACCGAGACAGGGTGTACGTTTGGATAACTCAGATACTGAGACTTCAAAGAAATTCGCTTAAATTAGTATAAGATGATTCGAAAAATAAATAAACTGTTACTATAGTAAAGTTTTACTACATAATGGATCGGTTAATTTAATAATACTCGTAGTATACACATAATGGGGTACCTACACACCCTACTATGTGTATAAATATCTTCCTGGTTGGACTTTAGTTAATTTTAATTTAATTCTTAGTCTGAGTAAGACCCCGTTACAGGGTTGAAACGTTACGCGTAAAGTGTTTTAGTGTATAATAAATATTTCCTTGGTCGTCATCTGGAGTGTTCTCCTAACATGGGAACAAGACTTAATAGTGTTACCATAAAAAATGTAACTAATAGTTTACAAGGTTGGATGATATGTAGGTAAGAATATAATTTTTGATTTGGTTTTACAACACGGACCCTGTGGCTGAGTGGTTGTCGACCTCCGTGGCGGAGTGGTTAGCAGAGTCCGCTACAACGCCAGGGGTTCCAGGTTCGAGTCCCGGGTAAGGCATGGGTATTTGTGTTTGTCCAGATGATAAGAAATTGAGAAACTGTAACAATTGAAAAGTGTAAAAGTGAGAAAAGTGTGAATGTTTGGAGATACCTCCGTGTAGGGGGTATTTCCTTTTTTTTTTTTTAAAAAAAAAGGAAGGGTGGTTAGCACAGAGCGCTGCGACGCCAAGGGTCCCGGGTTCGAATTCCGCTCGGGCATGGTAGTTTGTGAATGTCTATTCATAAGTTTCATAATTTCATCACTCATCCTCATCTTCGCAAATTATCCAAGAGGCACAAAACGGGAAGGAAAATAAAATAAATAAAATGAAAAATTATGTGCTGCTCAAAAATAAGTTTAATTACGAAAAATTAACAAGAGTAATTTTTCAGTTCTCTTGCAGAATTATTACAAATTTAAAGTTATTTCTAGCAAGTTGTTGAAGATATTTTCTAAGAACTTGACCAAGTGAGATTTAAAGTTATTTCTAGCAAGTAGTTGAAGATATTTTCTAAGAACTTGACCAAATGAGATTCCTCTAAAGCTTTTCAAATCTTTTAGACCTAACGCCATTCTTATTTTCACTGCAGTCTCTGAAGATGAGAATGACGTTAACTCTAGAAGATTCGGAAGCCTTTCCAGAACTCAACTTGTCAAATTACTAGGAAATATATTCGTCATTCGTCGACAAGAGAGATTGCAAATGTAACTAACTAGTTATATAGTACACACATTGTTTTCATTGCAGTACGTGGGACAATATCCGGCTTATCACACAGCCTACGAAACATTCTACTACGCAGCCAACGTGACAGACCCAGGTTGTCACGTAATGCAAGGCTGTAGCAGAGCTGGTTTGCTATTTACTCACGATCTGGCTGGTGAGTTGATTGTTTTTCTGCGAATAGGCTATGCCAAAAACTTATTTAGGGAAATTTCTTCAAACATTTATTTGATGTCCAAAACACAGTCGATCTTTAAGTTGAGAAAGCTTTTTCATTAAAATTAATTATATTTTTCGTATATTTTAGAAGGGGGTTGTGGAGGGAAAGAGATATTTACATATTGTCCTGAACATTCTCATACTTTTGCTGATTCTTTCACGGTACTATTTTTATGCGGAAACTTAGATGATTTGTAATTTGCAAGTATATAATTTATCGTAGTTGAGCTTAATTTGTTTATTTGATTGTTGCCTATTAACGGAGGTATAAACCTTCAATGAAGCGTGTTTTGAATTTTACACAAATAACATAAGTATCAGTTAAATATTTCATCCACGCCACATATCATCACATTTTTGTATATTTTTCTTTCTCTTCGTAGAATCTACTATTATTCCTTTCAACTTAACATTTTACGCCAAAGCAATTTCAAAAACTCTTGACAAACTGAAGCAAAATGGCGTTCAAAGCAAACTGGAACAATTCGGTGGAAGTTTAGGTAAGTGCTAACATCTAAATTATAATTATACGTATAATACAAAAATAAGGATATTATATGTAACCATCTTTTACACGCGAATGTGCTTAACTGCATGTATTCGAAAACACAGCTGATCATTATATGTCCTGCCAGGTGATCTGCAAGCATAGATGATCACATGACAAGAGTACATACAGAATCATTCCATTAACTTAAATTTTAAAATGAACGACAAAATCCATAACAGTGCTAAAAAAAAGGAAATTTCATACAGAAATGTTGTGATTGTATCCCCACCCCAAAAACAACTCTTCCGCAAAACAAATTTTCTTTCAAAAAATCAATAAGGAAATAATAGATTTCCTCGAGCTGTATTGTGCATTCTTATGTAGAGCAAGGACAATTTTGTTTTTCTAAAAGAACCTCAAGACTCTCAAGGAAACATGCGATTGGCACAAAAGTAACCGACCTTGTGAAATTTGTGCAAACAACAAATTATGCAATTTTTTTTTTTACACCTCGGCTAACATAGCCGGGCCAATAGCTGGATTTCAAGAGATGGACTCAATTTCGTTCCTCTATTTCCTGAACTATATATGGTATGTGAATGATGTACATTTCATTTGAAAGAGGTCTTGAAATTTTAAATAACACCGCTAAACGACTCGCCTAGCACACAGCCATGCATCAGAGTGAGTTGAGAGATGAATGGCTAGTGTGTAGGAACAGATTTTCTGCGTTCGTGAGTTCATTAAAGATGAGTCTGCGATTGTAGTGCAGCATGCCTTTCAACTTCTTCCAACAAGGTTGGGTGACCGACAAAACAACATCACAACTGCGGTAAACTCAGTGACTCAATACATACCTCTTGGGGTACTCGTTTGAGTCTCTCTCCCTCGAGCGTGCTACCTTAAGAGTGTATACAATGGAACAATATTATAACGTGACAGTAATCGTAGACATATACAAAGCATGTAAAATATTCGCATTGGTAGTTTCAGCCCACAATCATCTATTACATGTTAATATATAACTATGATTTGGCACAATGATGAATATGCTCACTTAAGTTTCGATGCCACTGTGTCTTTCACTTCACGTTCCATATTTGAGGGCTCACTACCACAGACTAATTATGGTTATCCGTGTACTGCTTGGCTTCGAGTGTATACTGCTCGTTATGTCTGTTACAGTGTTATTCGCTCCCAATTCCGTACTCTATCTACCATCGTCCGTGCGAACTATTTGGAGCTCGAGCGAAATCATCTCCCTGGAGCATTCTAAAAGTGGCAAACTCGCTCTGCACGGAGGACTCGATGGCCTGCACAGGTGCCAGGCGTTGTTCAAGCCTGTATTGCAGCGCGCCACGAAAGCGTCTGGGTCGTATAGGAAGGTTACCGCACATTCTCGACTTCGATCATAATTCATTCCTTCTATTTCGCACCCTAAGCGAGAATCATACCCCTAGACCAAGGATCCACTGATTGCGGATTTATAACATGCATAGTCTTATATAAGCACGTAATTGTTTTATTTTAATATCATTGTTATAGAGAATGATATGATTTGAAGACGAAATCATTTATAAGAGCATAGATTTCACATAGAGAATTCTACCGAACACCTGTCTATCTTAGTTCCGTGAAGTCAGATACTTGAGAATAATAATAGTGTATTTCAAATGACTTAATTGTTTTCTTTATCATCATCGACATGTAGATTGTCATGAAATGAATCCGAAATAATTTATAAAAGCACATATGTATAAATTTTACATAGAGAAAGCCGCCACACAAGCTGTTTTACTCAATGCCATGACGTCAGAGACTTGACTCGAAGAATGAGTCCTTCAATTTTGCTAATGGCGTACCGTGTTGATAGACACCGATTCATAACTCCTCTGTACTTGCAGGCGGCTCGCTGGTCTAGGGGTATGATTCTCGCTTTGGGTGCGAGAGGTCCCAGAAGAGTACAGCATTTCATTCTTGCACAAGAAGCCGAAATAAGCGAAATGGTGTTGAATGTATGCAAAAATAAGGAGCATAACTTCAGGAATGTGTTCGTTACATGTAAACAATGAAATAAAGTTTACATAAACATTGGTTCGGTACTCCTTGGTTTACCAGTTATAGATTATTCTTCACAGTATCCTAGAGTATATGTTCAAAATGTCCACCTCCTGCATGAATACAGGAATTGCTAACCTTGGTGTGCTGATTTCAGGAGTCGTATTCACAATATCCAGAAATTTCTCTTATATCGCAGGAGTTGTACATCGTGGGTTGGTCGTCCTCTTTCGGCAGCACAATATGCAACCAATATTCCCATATTCACATAGGCGGCGATCGATACTCACAAATGTTTCCCTTTCTGCACATTTTAGTTGGGGGCACTTTTCTGTTGCAAACGACGAGCCTCTCTATAGAATTGCAATCCACTAATCCCTAGATGAAGTGAACATCTGCTCGCTTCTGATTTGTGTGCATGGTCTCAACAGCGTCCACTCAACATATACCACTAACCAAACAACTACCAGATTGTGTTGAACAGCATCTTGTGTTGCAGGTACCCACCTGTGGAAGGTAAGGATATTCCAGTAAACATGCGTTGTGAAAGCCTATAACTTGGAAACCAAGTAAATCAGGATCTATTTTTTTCAATTGCTCACATGCAAGGAAAACATTCCTAAACTTACACCGTAGATTTTTGGACACCCTGTATATAGAGATATTGCCATATCAGAAGTTCACTTTTTAATTAACTTTGTTAGACTACGGAAAAAGTGAGCTCCAAACTATGGATCAAATTCAAATTCAAATTCAAGTTCTTTATTTGTTTTTGAATTTTACTTAAAGACTTTTCTGCCATCAATCCCGAGTAATGGAATACATTAAAAATTTCAAAATTGATACACGGTTAAAATATGAAAACAGTTATGTGACATTTACGATATAGAAACAGACTACCACTATCGATCAAATGATAAATGTTGTCCGTAATAATAATAATCCGTTGCGCAAGAGCCCATGAAGGGTCTAGGCATACCTACCGACTGCCGGTCTCCCTCACACGCTTTCCTTCGTCACCTCTAAGCGTGGAGATGTTCAACCAGCATTGGAATAGTCGGGGGGTCAGCCCGACGTATCCCCAGCCGTTATTGTAAGTCTCCGTGACCGGATTACGCTCACTCATTCGGAGCTCCATAATTTCCACACGGTGGAGGGCTGCTACCGGCCCTATACGTAGGCCGAATAAATTCCGACAAGAGCCGGATTCGAACCTACGCGGTCCCGCAGCGAAGGATCTCAAGCAGCCGAAGAAAGTGAAATCGTGTTGAATATATACAGGGTGTCCCCAAAATAAGTAGCATAACTTCAGGAACGTGATTCTCACATGTAAATAATTTAAATACTTTGCATAAACATAGGTAGTTCCGGGAATCCTTAGTTTCCGAGTTGTAGGCATTCAAAACACGTGCTAACCCGAATGTCAGTGTCTCCCACGTGAAGATAAAGACGTTCCGGTTGTCACTGAATTCTTCACAGTATCCTAGAGGAGATGTTCAAAATGTCCACCTCCTGCCTCAAGACAGGAATTGCCTACCTTCGCGTGTTGATTTGAGGAGTTGCATTCACAGTATCCAGAATTTCTTCTTCGTTCGCAGGAGTTGTAAATCGTTGTCGTTCTCTCATGGCAGCACGAAATGCAAAATTCCTTGATTCACATAGCGGCGATGGATTCTCACAAATGTTGTCTTATCTGGGATTTTCCGTTGTGGGAACCTTTCCTGGTACAAACGAAGAGCCTCTCCAGAGTATTGCCTTCCGCCAAACCATTCATGAAGAGCATATCTTCTCGCTTCTGGTTTGTGTACATGGTTTGATTAGCGTCATTCAACATATACAACTACCAAAAGAACTATCAGATTGTGTTCATCAGGATCTTGTGTCGCAGGAAACCACCTGTGGTAGATAACGACATTCCGATAAACATGCGTTGTGAAAGCCTACAACTCTGAAACCAAGTATTTCTGGACGAATGTTTATATAAGCTATTTTAATTGTTTACATGCGAGGAACACATTCCTGGAGTTACTCCGATTATTTTTGGGTCACCCTGTAAAATGAGATATCGTCCCTTCAGAAGTTCGCTTTTCCATGATCTTTGTTAGACTACAAAAAGGGTGGGCTCTTAACTAGGGATCAAATTCCAATTCTTCACTTCCGTTGGCAAAGTTCAAACTCCTAATTTGGGTTCAGCCTCTGGGTTTTCGGCCTGTGTGTAGGACCTGTGGCAACCCACCATCGTGAGGAACTTGGGGAGCTTGGTGTGAGTGAGCGTAATCCGGTCTTGAAGTCCTGCAATGGCTGGGGGTTGGTCGGGCCGACCACCCGTCCCCCTAGTCTGGCTGCAGATCTACACGCCCCCCTGGTGGCCCGCGTGGGAGTCGGTAGGTAAGCCAGGGCCCAATATTGGGCTGTAGCGCTATAGCGTTACTTTACTACTACTGATCAAATAGCAAATATTAAAAAAAAAATATAAATAAAAATAATAATAAAGAAATTTCATAAAAATAAAAATGCATAAAAATTAAAAGAAATGTAAAAATGGAGGTCATCATATCCTAATATTTTGAATAACATTATTGTTGTATCAAATTCTCGATTGAATTTTAAAAAAATCTTCGAATCTTCTCTTGGCAATTTACGACAGACGTCCGAGTTTAGATGCGATATCCCAAATAGAGGACAAATGTTTCCCATAGACGTCACGATAAGGTTAAAGACGTGCTTAAATAAAACCATGCATGTTATATAAGGAGGTTATCAGTCAGTGGCTTGTTGGTCTAGGGGTATGATTCTCGCTTAGGGTGCGAGAGGTCCCGGGTTCAAATCCCGGACAAGCCCATATTTTCCTGATCTGTCTTGTATTGCATACAGGATAGAAGGATAGAGAATGCTGTTCTTTGAAACCAAAAATAAATCATTAAGAAACGTTGTTTGCCTTCATGTCCTCCGTGCGACCTGAAAATCTGTGGGCATTGAGTAGCAGTTGCACGCTCTCCGGAAGTACAGCAGGACAATTTAACATCAGTGTGAACGTTTTGAGCTTTCAAATAATAAAAATATTTTAAAAACCGAGTTCGAGTACGAGCGAGCATTAGAGATTCAATGCAGGAACTATCCCACTGAACGATCGCGACCTACGAGGCCTCCCGCTTTGCTTACACCCTCCTTTTCGTGCCTCTTACAATGCTTCAGTACCGCTGAATGTTCTGCAGTCCACACGGGCATACGAACACGTCCGTTTACAAGTACGGTCGCTTGTCAAGGTCTGCTGTAATGTGCAGCCGACGGCAAAGGGGAGTAGGCCAATTATCCAACATCATGTTCACTGAGTCTGTTTTCCACATTTCGTAGGTATTAAGCCTGCATTCGTAGGCGTAGTGATTAGCACATCGCACATCGTTCGAATCCTGGCCTGTGCACGGATGTTTGTGAGTATCCATTCATCAATTTCATGATATCATCACTAATACCCATTTTCGCAATTTGCCAGAAGTGGCATAAAAGCTAAGTAAAATAAAGCAAATCAATCAATCGAAAGTAATAAATTGAATAAAAAGTGGCAATGAACAAAAAAGTACATTGCTTTTGCATCAACATAATTCCACCTCTTAAAACAATATTGACTGTAGAATAAAAAAAGAGAAGAAAAAGTACATACCAAGAATGATTTGTGTTCTTTCATAATCCTTATTCAGATTGATATGAAATGAATCCGAAATAATTTATAAGAGCCTACAATCCATATGGAGAAAGCTGCCGCACAACCTGTTTATCCCAACGCGCTGACGTCAGAGACTTGACTGGAAGAATGAGTCGCACAATATCGCTGATGGCGTACCATGCTGCTAGAATTGGATACATACTTTGTTTGTTGTTACAGGCGGCTCGTTGGTCTAGGGGTATGATTCTCGCTTTGGGTGCGTGAGGTCCCGGGTTCAAATCTCGGACGAGCCCGGCTTTTTTCCTTTTGTACAAGCAGCCGAAGAAAGCGAAATCGTGTTGAATATATACAGGGTGTCCCCAAAATAAGTAGCATAACTTCAGGAACGTGATTCTCACATGTAAACAATTTAAATAGTTTGCATACACATAGGTAGTTCCGGGAATCCTTATTTTCCGAGTTGTAGGCATTCAAAACACGTGCTAATCCAAATTTCAATGCCTCCCACGTGAAGATAAAGACGTTCCGGTTGACACTGAATTCTTCACAGTATCCTAGAGGAGATGTTCAAAATGTCCACCTCCTGCCTCAAGGCAGGAATTGCCTCCCTTCGCGTGTTGATTTGAGGAGTTGCATTCACAGTATCCAGAATTTCTTCTTCGTTCGCAGGAGTTGTAAATCGTTGTCGTTCTCTCATGGCAGCACGAAATGCAAAATTCCTTGATTCACATAGCGGCGATGGATTCTCACAAATGTTGTCTTATCTGGGATTTTCCGTTGTGGGAACCTTTCCTGGTACAAACGAAGAGCCTCTCCAGAGTATTGCCTTCCGCCAAACCATTCATGAAGAGCATATCTTCTCGCTTCTGGTTTGTGTACATGGTTTGATTAGCGTCATTCAACATATACAACTACCAAAAGAACTATCAGATTGTGTTCATCAGGATCTTGTGTCGCAGGAAACCACCTGTGGTAGATAACGACATTCCGATAAACATGCGTTGTGAAAGCCTACAACTCTGAAACCAAGTATTTCTGGACGAATGTTTATATAAGCTATTTTAATTGTTTACATGCGAGGAACACATTCCTGGAGTTACTCCGATTATTTTTGGGTCACCCTGTAGGTAGTATACTTTGAACTACTACTGGGACGAGAAAGGATGAGCCCCCCTCAGGCAGATTTGGCTACACTTAAAACTAGCTCAAGATGTGCATATGAGCTTATTGCTCAAGTGTGGTACTCTGTCTAACCCAAGATTTTTGTAAAAATGCCCTCGGGAATTTCCCGTGAAATGATGAGCCCCCTCAGATTGATTTGCCTACACTTACAAAAGCCACATCTGACAGATTGTTGTCCATAAGCTTGTTAAAAATATGCCCCTCTTGATATTGCTTGGCCACACTTAAAACTAAGCCAAAAATGCTCATAAGAGCTACCCACATACACCCACACCCACCCACACCCACACATATTTACTTCCGGTCCACTTCAGGTCCACTTCAGGTCCACTTCCGGTCCACTTCCGGTTATACAGTATAACTTAGAATAGACAAGATTCAACAAGACAGGACAAGAATAGACAAGATTCAACAAGGCAGGACACTATATTACAGGTTAGGACCAGTCCAGACAAGATTGGACAAGACAGGACAAGAATAGACAAGATTGGACAAGACAGGACAAGAATAGATAAGATTCAACAAGGCAGGACACAATATTACAGGTTAGGACCAGTCCAGACAAGATTGGACAAGGCAGGACAAGAATAGACAAGATTCAACAAGACAGGACAAAAATAGACAAGATTCAACAAGACAGGACAAGAATAGACAAGATTCAACAAGACAGGACAAGAATAGACAAGATTGGACAAAACAGGACAAGAATAGACAAGATTCAACAAGACAGGACAAGAATAGACAAGATTCAACAAGACAGGACAAGAATAGACAAGATTGGACAAGACAGGACAAGAATAGACAAGATTCAACAAGACAGGACAAGAATAGACAAGATTCAACAAGTCAGGACACAATATTACAGGTTAGGACCAGTCCAGACAAGATTGGACAAGACAGGACAAGAATAGACAAGATTGTACAAGACAGGACAATAATGGACAAGATTGGACAAGACAGGACAAGAATAGACAAGATTCAACAAGGCAGGACACAATATTACAGGTTAGGACCAGTCCAGACAAGATTGGACAAGGCAGAACAAGAATAGACAAGATTGGACAAGACAGGACAAGAATAGACAAGATTGGACAAGACAGGACAAGAATAGAGAAGATTGGACAAGACAGGACAAGAATAGACAAGATCCAACAAGGCAGGACAAGAATAGACAAGATTGGACGAGACAGGACAAGAATAGACAAGATTCAACAAGACAGGACAAGAATAGACAAGATTCAACAAGACAGGACAAGAATAGACAAGATTGGACAATACAGGACAAGAATAGACAAGATTGGACAGTTAATAAACAGAGGTTTTGATTGGCTAAAGCAAGCAAGGTTTTGATTGGCTAAAGCAAGCAAGGTTTTGATTGGTCCGACAAGACTATATAAGTCAGTGCACAGTGCTGTTTGTTACCATTGCTGGATCGGCAGTGGAACCCACAAGTGGGGGGCAGAATCTGAACAGGCTCTACCAGACTGTAGGAGACTTGAAGCATACAGTCTTGTAGAATAACCCAAGTAAGATCATAGGGACAGTATACACTGGTGCAGTAAAAGCCAATTTTTGGCAGGGGGGCCAAAGTGGTTCCTAAATACAAAATAATTCATATCTCAAGAACTAATTGACATAGAGCTAGCTATGCAGTTTTTTTGTCTGCGTAAGAAACTGGGCAAGAGTAGTGCTGTTTTTACATGATATGCTGTTCAATCAGGTTCCTAGGCATGTAGTTGAAGGCAGAGATATATACCGGTGAATGACAGGTTTACAAATTTTTGGGATTTTATAGATACAAGACCTGTGCTCTCTGCAAAAGTTGCATGTTTTATAAGATCCTCAAGATTTACTAGGGAAACACTTACAGAATTTATAAATATGTGGTATCATATCCTATAGAAGGATATATTTGAATCCCAAGAAATTTTATATAATAAACCAACAACAAAAATACCAAAGCCAAACATATTTACACACTAAGTATATGCACTAAATATACAAAACACACTGCTGAACCCAACTGATATTTTTTATTAAGTATAGAGTTTTGATTTGAACCCCAAGAAATTTTATATAATAAACCATAACAAAATTCTAATATTTATTTTTGTTTAACAGGTACAACAAGTTCTGAGCACATATGCAGTTTCTGAGGAATACAAGGCAGCAGCAGCAGCAAGCAAGTAACTTATAGAAGGCAGTGTGTATCCTATCTAATTGCATGGATAATCTTGACACAGGATTTTTTGAGGGAAGATGTATTTCAAAATACATAAAATCTAAGTCACTTGTTGATGATTTAAAGCTTAGATTCTTTGGCCTGTCCGAGTATGACCTGTTTACAGTGCAAAATGAAACTGAAATGCAGTGGGTGCTTATCAGTGACAGGCCATTCCAATACCCGTATCTCAAGTTTATCAGCAAGTTTGAAAGATTTGTCTACAACAGGTGCAGGAGAATTGTTGGATTGTTTGTTAATTTTTATACAGACAGGTGTCATTATTATTTAAGGTTGAAATTGTTTGACAATTATTGGTTCAACAATTGCTATGAGCATTGTTTTGAGTATCGGATGCCCATGATTGCATCTCAGAGTTTAAATTGGAGACATTATAAATATTCAAATAAAATTATTAACAGGATATCTATAGATAAGAAGATTGAATTTGTTACAACTGATAATGGGCATCTGTACAGCGGTGAGGATTTCAATCCAGATTTTGTCTCATACTCCACAACTATATATATTTGAATGAGCTTGTCATGTATTTTATAAGGCAAAAATTTAGAGATTGCACTTATGATTGTATTGTTGAGGCACTGGGGCAGAATAATTTGCATGACATATGCAACTGTGGGAGAGTTTTGTCCAGCCTCTCAGTGTGATTTCAGGCACAGGAATCTGGCAGTTGGGAATCAACCCGCAGCAGGCAGCCCTGATTATTTCAGCAGAGACAGCAATCAAGGTAAATAAATATTTGCTGCAAGTGTAAATTGCATGTTTTCCATGGATAATCCTGACTCTGAATTTTTTCAGAGAAGATGTATTTCAAAGTACATAAAATCCAAGTCTCTTGTTGATGATTTAAAGCTTAGATTCTCTGACCTGTCTGAGTATGACCTGTTTGCTGTACAGAATGAGACTGAGATGCAGTGGGTGCTTGTAAGTGACAGGATTTTTCAATACTTGCACCTTAAGATGCTCAGCAAGTTTGAAAGGCTTGTATACAACATGTACAAGAGAATTGTTGGATTGTTTGTTAATTTTTATACAGATTATTACTGTGTATTAAAATTGTCCGACAATCACTGGTTCAACAATTGCAATGAATTAACTGCAGAGCATAGCATGTACATGATTGCAGATCAGTTTAAACTGGAAGCATTATAAATTTCTAAATAAAATTAATAGGACATTGATAGATGAGAGTGTTGAATTTGTAACCACAGATGGTGGGCACTTGTACAGCGGTAAAGATTTTAATCCATATTCTGTCAGGTACCCAGAGCATCCACACATAAGTGAGATTGTTATGTATTTTCTGAGACAAAAATTTAGGGATTGTAATTATGAGTGTATTGTTGAATCACTAGATAATAACAACTATACATGCAACTGTGGGAAACAATTATCCACTCTGCCCGTGTGATATATTTCAGATACAAAAATCTGGCAATAGGCAGTGAGCATCAATCTTCAACAGCCCTGAGCTACACAGACATCAATCAAGGTAATTGATATTATTTTTGTTGAAATATATGCTTAGAATTGTATGGAATTACCTGTAGCAGGATTTTTTCAGAGAAGATGTATTTCAAAATATATAAAGTCCAAGTCTCTTGTTGATGATTTCAAGCTTAGGTTCTCTGGCCTGTCTGAGTATGACCTGTTTGCTGTACAGAATGAAAGTGAGATGCAGTGGGTGCTTGCCAGTGACAGGATTTTTAGATATCTGTGCCTAAAGCTCCTCAGCAGGTTTGAAAGAATTGTATACAACAGGTACAGGAGGATTGTTGGGTTCTTTGTTAATTTTTATACAGACAAGTCCCATTACTATTGCAAATTGAAGTTTTTTGACAACTATTGGTTCAACAATTGCTATGAGTGGTGTTTTGAGTACAGGATGCACCTGATTGCATCCCAGAATTCAAACTGGATGCATTACAAGTTTTTAAATAAAATGATTTACATGGATATGCGTGGCATTGAATTCTTCACCACAGATGAGGGAAATTTGTATAGTGGCTATATGTATTTCCTGATGCAGAAATTTAGGAATTGTGACCATGAGTGTCTTGCCCTGTCACTAGAGGAGAATAATTGGAGTGATGTATGTAACTGTGGAAAACAATTATCTAACCTGCCAATAATACATACATAGGGTTGGAACAAAGATTTTTGAAGCCAAACAGACATCATGTATTTAGGGCACAAGGGTTTGGAAATAAACAGGGAGTATCAGCAGTAGAGGAATGCCCTCATGCCCTCAAAAAATTGCAGCATTGTATCTTTGAGTGTGTTGTTGTCTTGGAGGGATAGCTATATGTGCCTAAAACACAGAACAATTCTAGTCATGCACCTGTTCCTATAGATTTGTTGCCCAGTACTGTTCACACTATACAATAATGTTTTTTGACAGGAGGAATCTTTCAAGATACATAAAATCAGAGTCACTATTGAGAGATTTCAGGTTGTGTTCTCTGACTTGTCGGAATATGATCTGTTTGCTGTAAGAAATGAAACTGAGTTCAGGTGGATGCTTGACAGTGAGCATGAGTTTAGATACATGAACCTGGGGTGTCTTGGTGATTATGAAAAAATTGCATATCTTATACACAGGAGAATTGTTGCATTTTTGTCAGTTTCTATAATTTCTTTAGGAACAATTACTGGTTCACAACCACAAATTTCACAGCACTGTACAATTTTTTATATGTTTTTTGACCAGACTTCAAACTGGAAACATTTCAATTGTGATATTGTTATGAGTTGTTTTGATACATTTGAGTTTATAACTACGAACACAGGAATGGTGTATTCTGGGTTGGATTTTGTTGCCAGGCAAAATTTCTACAACAGGAGAATTGTTAATATGAATGAGGTTCTGCTGTATCTGTTTAGTCAAAAAATTAAAGCTTGTGATCCCGTTATAAGACCTGTTGTGTGTAATTTTCTAGACAGGAGCAATATTCACATATTCCTAGGGCATACTGTGTAAAAATGTCAAGAGGTATTGCAAAATATTGAGGATTTCAAAATTAGATTCTCAACCCTGTCAGAGTATGATGTGTTTGCCAGAGTTTCACTGGGCACTTAACAGCAAACACAGTTTCAGTCTTGTATTTTCTGCTTCACAGTGGCAACAGTGTCCTCTGGATTAACCTCCATACCTACATCTGTTAGATTGTTAATGTCTGTATGTCTGTTAGAATTATGTTGTGATGCTATTATTAGGTATAGGCTTCAAAAAAATGATTGCAAGATTTTATATGCCCATGCAGGTGTCTTGCCTGTTTCTGCATACAGACCAAAGCCTGGCAAGGGCATTGCAGGGCAGAGATATACAGCTGTTTTATTTTTTATTGTTGATATCTTACATGCCTAAGAGATCAGAGGTCTATGTTTATGACATCTACAATCTAACAACAGGATTGTTTTTAAGACCCTACATGAGAAACCTTGATGTATTAAGTGATCCTGGGTTCAAGAACACAATTAAAGGCCGAGTTGTGCACCTGACTGATGATTTTTGGGCAGGGATAGAGTTAGAGAAGTCACTTTTATTCCCACACATAAATCAAATAGAGGGATTTGTGTTCTATCACAACTCGTCCCACCCTGTTGTTGAGGGTCACATGTTCAAACAGAACATATTCAAATACAAAACCCAGTAGTACAAGAGCAGGACTCTACCTGCAACCTCTGGATCATCAGGCAACCTGACATACAGACATTAACAATCTAACAGATGTAGGTATGGAGGTTAATCCAGAGGACACTGTTGCCACTGTGAAGCAGAAAATACAAGACTGAAACTGTGTTTGCTGTTAAGTGCCCAGTGAAACTCTGGCAAACACAACATACTCTGACAGGGTTGAGAATCTAATTTTGAAATCCTCAATATTTTGCAATACCTCTTGACATTTTTACACAGTATGCCCTAGGAATATGTGAATATTGCTCCTGTCTAGAAAATTACACCCAACAGGTCTTATAACGAGATCACAAGTTTTAATTTTTTGACTAAACAGATACAGCAGAACCTCATTCATATTAACAATTCTCCTGTTGTAGAAATTTTGCCTGGCAACAAAATCCAACCCAGAATACACCATTCCTGTGTTTGTAGTTATAAACTCAAATGTATCAAAACAACTCATAACAATATCACAATTGAAATGTTTCCAGTTTGAAGTCTGGTCAAAAAACATATAAAAATTGTACAGTGCTGTGAAATTTGTGGTTGTAAACCAGTAATTGTTCCTAAAGAAATTACAGAAACTGACAAAAAATGCAACAATTCTCCTGTGTATAAGATATGCAATTTTTTCATAATCACCAAGACACCCCAGGTTCATGTATCTAAACTCATGCTCACTGTCAAGCATCCACCTGAACTCAGTTTCATTTCTTACAGCAAACAGATCATATTCCGACAAGTCAGAGAACACAAGCCTGAAATCCCTCAAT